>NC_061121.1:227931497-228073806 GCF_002878395.1 Capsicum annuum | reverse complement strand
TAAATCAATTATCAGTGGTGATGGACACATCTATTATCGATCCGACTGATATATGGATAGATCGATTATCAATCCGAATGACATATGGACAAATTGATTATCGATTAGATCGATATATGGACAAATCGATTATTGATCAGACCGATTACATATATATATATATATATATATACACACAAACCTTTTTCTTTTTTAAAAAATGGACTAAAATTAAAGGAGATGAGACAACTTATAAATTTGTGAGGAGACAGAACATTTAGGAATAAAATACTAGCTTCAAAAAGAAAAAAATTGAAGAAACAATGGATTTTTAGTAAGAACGGAGGAAAAAAAGTTGGAGAAAGGGGAAAATGTAATTTGAAATTGAAAAAATTAGTTAGGATTTTATGTTTTAAGTATATTTATAAATAACTCTCATAGTTTCTAATATGTTATTATAGTATAATTCTTCCTTAAAGTCATTTTTTTTTATTTTGTTTTAAAATGAGAAAATGAAAATAGACTATTTTGCTAATTGAAAACTTGAAGAGATCTATTAGCCAAATTTTCTCGCATTACAAAAACTTGAATTTTTATTTTCCTTTCTTACTTTGGAGACCAACACCATTTTTTTTATAAAAAAAAAGTTAAAAAAGTAGAGGAAGACTTAAATGTAAACTAAGTCTCGAGTAAGTTTAAGTCGTCACATCAAAATGAAAAATTAAAATTAAATTGAAGAGAATAAAAGTTGAATGATTCATAGCTATTAGAGTGAAAAATACTTTCACTTGAATTGACAATTCAAATTAAAAAGACGTGTCTGTCATAGAAAATATAGTAAAGAAATTATTTTCTCAAAGTAAATGACAAGATCGTATGAAATTTTTGTGGAAGAGATTTGTACATTGACTTAAGAATGACAAAATTTAAGTATTTGCAGTTGGACTCGTTCTTTCTTTGAGAGTAAAAGATCCAGATTAAATATAGGGCACTTCTTTCCTTCTTTGAAGAAAATTTACTTAAACAAGAAAAGGTCTGTCACGCCCCTTTTTCAACATCCAAAAGATCGTATTTTAGTTTTGAAAGGGTTTTATTATTAAGGTGACAAAAATGAAAAAAAATTATTTCAAAAAAAAAGGATTATTTATATTATTTTTTCTTATTCAGAGTCGCCACTTGGCATAATCCGGTGTGCCAAGTCACCTTTGGAAAATCCTTTTCGAAAAGGTTTGACTCTAAAAACTGATCCGCGAACAGAGATTCCGGCTAAGGAATTCTGTTGACCGAGGAGAAGGTGTTAGGCACCCCTCGATCCCGTGGTTCGACCACGGTCACTTGGTGGAGCGTATCGACTAATTTGACATTACAAATATACAAACCACATAAACACACAAAATAAGAAAACAAACAAATCACACAAAATTCAAAACAAACCAAAATAATGTTCAGTCCAAATTATACAATCCAAAATAAAAGAGGTGCTGAAATATAAAACCTATTCTATTCTAAACTAATCCTAAACTAAACTCCACCCCACGTTCCGGGACTTGATCACGAGCCTTCTTTGCGTACATGCTACTTCGGGGCATTCCCTAGATAAATCAATACAAATCCTTCGGGGCATTCCCCGGCCAAATGAGTACAATTTAAACTTTTCGTGCAATAAAGTAGAAAGTATCATTCACGCACATATTCAAACACTCCAACAAATCGTTGTTCCTAGATTTGCCTACCCGGCCTATGTTTGCCTACCAAGTTCAACATATCACAATTCTATCATGTTCAACATTATCAATACATCAAAATTAATCAATATTCATTTTCCTCCATTTTTAATCCTCACCCTAATTCATTCTCAACCACGTGATTAACCCATTTCAATACACAATCCACCAATCGAGAATAACGAAAATTCACCAATCATGATTAGCACATCACACACCCAAATGTCACCAACAGTTCACATCAACAAACAAACTATGGTATCGAATCACACGCAATCGCAATCACATAAGAATTAAATGAAAGAGAATAAAGAATTGGACCTTAAATTTGAAGCTTTCAAACTCAATGTTATTCGAATAAAGAGAGTCTGCACCCAGAAACCTCGAACCGAACCTTAATACCAACAATCCAACTCGACAAATAATGACCCATTCACCGTCACTTTTTACGCTGTTACTATTTACCGGTACTGTTCACCGATACTGTTCACCGATACTATTCACTGGTTACTGTTCACTAGTACTGTTCACCGGCGCCCTTTTTTTTTTGTTTTTTTTTTTGTTTTTTTTATTGTTGTTGTTGTTCTTGTGAGGAAGATTATTTTGTGATTGTTGTTATTATGGAGAAGATGATGATCAAAGAATGAGCCCTCCTTTTTCCCTCTTAGAATTTTTCTTTTATAATGGGCATGGATTTGTTATGATGTGGGAATTTTAGTAGGTCCCCCATATATTCTTTCTTTGTGGACAAGAAAAGGAAGGGGGGGATCACATGGATAGTTAGGGTAGTGATGGTGATGTGTCATTTTTAATAGGGAGGGGTTTTAGAATAAGATAAAATTAGTTAGAAATTATTATTTTTGTCTTTTTGTGAAGGGGTTATCACACGGGTAAGGGCACACACTAAGACGAGGGTAAAATGGTAAGAATGCTTTCCGGGAGGGACAAAATTATGTGTCTACATCTTTGCAGGTAAACACAAAGTGTTTTCATACAAAGAAGTAGACAACGAGACAGAATTTTGACCCGGCCATTATTCACAGGGAAGAAACAAAAGGAAAAAGGATGACCGAGTTGGAGAGTCGAGTGATGTCCCGTCGAGGCTCCGGTCCATGACTCTGTCATTACATCAAAAATAAAAATTACAAGTTAAAACATAAATGACAGTACAAAAATCCTATCTATACAGCTTCTGTTGGACTCCTGACTTAAGTTTCATCACCCTATTCTTCAGGCGGGCTCCTGAATTGCAATTTCTTCAACTTGTTGCTTGGTTTTCCAATGCTTCACCTCATTGCTTAACTTTCAATTTTTTCACCCTGTTCTTCAGGCGGGCTCCTGACTTGCTATTTTTCAATCCGTTAACTTTCATCTTTTCAACTTGTTGCTTTGTTTTCAACTTCTTCAGCTTGTTGCTTGACTTTTCATTTATTCACCCTGTTCTTCAGGAGGGCACCTGAAATCACATCAAAACTAAAAGAAAATTATCCAAAACAAGAATTATTATAAAGAGAAATTTCATTTGCCAGAAAAGTAAAGTTCAAAAAAAAGAATTAAATTTTTTCCCCAGTTTATTATCAGAAGACTTTTGGGAAAGTCACATCATACCTACTTGCATGTTGTAATGATGAATCAAGACTCTAACCAAGAAATGTATCTCTTGAGAGTAAAATTGAACAACCAAGTCTAGGAAGTGCGTCTCCTAAGAATTAAAGTGAGGGATTCTAACTAGAAAGTGCGTCTTCTAGAGATACAAGTTTTAGTTAAAAAGTGTGTCACCTAACAAATGAAAACTAGCAAGAAAGTGCGTCTCCAAAGGATTAAGTGCAATAACTTGACTAGAAAGTGCATTTTCTAGAAATCAAGGGGACTGCTAGGAAGTGCATTACCCAAAAGCAAAGTTCGAATTACCCAATCAAAGAAATGTATCTCCTTACCAATGTTGCTTGAATTATCAAACAAGGAAGTGCATCTCCTTACCAATGCTGCTTGAATTACCAAACCAATGAAGTGCGTCTCCTTACCAATGCCGCTTGAATTACTCAAACAAGGAAGTGCGTCTCCTCATAAATGTTTCTTGAATTAACCAAACAAGGAAGTGCATCTCCTTACAAATGTTGCTTGAATTGCCCAAGCAAGGAAGTGCATCTCCAATGTTTCTTGAATTACCAAAACAAGAAAGTGTGTCTCCTTTGGAAGTGCGTCTCCTTATGATAGCTCTTGAATTGCCAAAATAAGGAAGTGTGTCTCCTTACAAATGTTGCTTGAATTATCCAAACAAGGAAGTGTGTCCCCTTACAAATGTTGCTGGAATTACCCAAACAAGGAAGTGTGTCTCCTTACAAATGTTGATGGAATTACCCGAACAAGGAAGTGCGTCTCCTTACAAATGTCAATCGAATTACCAAACAAGGAAGTGTGTCTCCTTACAAATGTTGCTTGAATTATCAAACAAGGAAGTGCATTTCCTTACAAATGTTGCTTGAATTTTCCACACAAGGAAGTGCATCTCCTTACAAATACCGCTTGAATTACCAAACAAGAAAGTATGTTTCCTCACAAATGTTGCTGGATTTACCAAATAAGGAAGTGTTTTTCCTTACAAATATTACTGGAATTACCCAAACAAAGAAGTGCGTCTCTTTATAAATGTTGCTAGAATTACCAAAACAAGGAAGTGCGTCTCCTTACAAATGTCGCTTAAATTACCATGGATTTGAATACCAAATATGTGCAGCAACATTGCCTCTTTCATTTGTAGAAGTGAGAATATTACGGCCCTTGATGTTTAGGCTTTGAAATCCTTGATTCGAAGATAGCATGTGTTCCTATTTTATACAAAGAAAACTTGTTGGTTTAAAAACATGGTGGTTGGTTTGTGGCTTTGGCTTTTGTGGAAATTGCTATTGCCACGGTCACATTTAACCTCGCTTCCAACCATTAGCATATGTCATTGACTTGCTGCATCATTGACCCAAACTCCGATTATTAAGAGTAAGTCTAAAACAAATACAATATCCCTGCTTTGTCATGCTTTCAGATAAACCCTTTGAACCTTGATATTTCCATGAGTTCCCAGACTTTTCGGTTGACAAAACTTTCTGCATGCCTTGTTTTGGCTCACAATCATGTCTTTAGCATGTTGTGGCCCCTTTGTCTTGCTTTGTGCAATTGAAGAAGCTGGTAGCCAGTTTTGAAATCTTTCTCACTTATTTTGACACGAACTTGACTCAAAGACAAGAGAAAAATGACAATGACTTTTATTTGGACAATTGACTCAAGAAAACAAAATAAAAATAAAGAGAAGAAAGAAAAGACAATGAGTGTCCCCATTTGAAACAAAGAAATGAAAAAATTTTCTAGACATGACAGTCAACTCTAATGATTATGCCATGCATTTTGGATTAAGCTACCTGATCTTTCCATCCAAACTTTCTACCAATTGTTGTTGAGTTAATGGCCTTGAAACTGAGTTGCTCTCTTAGGCCAATTGCATTCAGACCTCATTCGGATAGTGACGGCTTGAAGGGTCTTTTCCTCAGCTCACCATTATCTTATGGTGTTTGTGAGGGCTTTTACTAATGAGACTCTCTTATTCTCATTTCTCCCAACTCACAATCGTCTCACGGTGCCTGTGAGGGTTTTCACAAATAAGACTCTCTCATTTTTATCTCTCTCAACTTACTATCGCCTTACAGTGCCTGTGAGGGTTTTCACCAATAAAACTCTCTCATATTTTATTTCTCTCTTGATTCCTTATGCTGAGGAAGACAAGTAATTCCCAAAATGCGTCATCATATCCATTGCATGCTTAGCCTTAACATTCTCAAAGATTGACTGAAGGTCTTTCTTTGGTTGTAACTTGGCTTTTGGATAGGGTTAGAAAGAAAGAATGGCATGAGTCCCAAACGACACTTGAAGTGGGTTAGGACTTACAACTTTTGGAATCGACTCAAACAAATGAGGATTAACTCATGCCCCAGTTTCTTTTGACTGGATGATTCTAAATTATTTATTTGGTTGGACCGAGCCCTTAGTAGGGTAGCCTACGTATCTCACCCCCGAGAGAGGACAATCAGGTCATGCGTAGTTCTGGCATCTTGTTCTTTCACTTGATTCTAATTTTTTTTCTTTTGTTGACTCTTTTGTCTTTGGATTTTTCTGACTCTATTTGTCTTGACACTTTTTTTCTTTTTGGACATATTTTTTTCTCTTCTCTTTTTTTTTGGACTTTTTCTGAATCTATTGTTTTGCTCGACACTTTTCTTTTGAGCTTTGCTGACTATATCGATTCTAAAATAGGGGTATGAAATAAAATAGGACTGAAGCTCAAATGAGGTAAACAAAGGATGACACGATATTTGGATAGCAGAATGAAATGCTTTCAAATGCAAGTACATATCATGTAATATGAAAGTGAGAGATGAAGATCATTTACGACATTTTTTTAAGCAGATTGAGTCTGTGCGTCGCTACTTCTTCTACAAACTCCGCCATTGTTGTACATTCCTTACATCGAATGACTCATGCTTTCGCGGAGCTGCTTATTTTCTTTTTTCTCTTGATATAGGGATCACACGTCCACTACTTGACCTAATTGGGACTTGCCTTTCGATCGATGACCAAGTTGTTCTTGTGATTCTCAAAATAATTTCCTTAACTTGTCACCAAATGTCTCAGCACTCTATCTATTTTCTCATATGCTCTCTTTTTCTAACTTTAACCCTCTGATTCAATGTTCATGCTTAAACTGGATTTTAAGATCTGGCTAAAAATTTCACTAGCATGTCATATCACTAGAGTCAACATAAAATGTACTATGTAAAGAAAACAAACAACACATATTTAAAACACAAAGGAAAATGAGACACTTCATTTAGTCGAAACAAAAGATAGAAGAGTTTGAACCTAAACAACAAAAGGACAAAACAAGACAGATCCCGAACTACAACCCTGAAATAATTCGAAGAATAGAAAATAAAACAAAACAAGCTACCAAACCCCTTCCTGGCAAGGAGAAGGGTGACTTCTTAATTGCTCAGCCTGACATCTTAGCCACTGGTTTGCATATCAGCATGACTAGAGTTTTCCTCACTGTCAATGTTCTGCACCATGATTGATTTATCTTGAATCATCTTTTCAGTTTCTCTTTTCAAAGCACGACAATCTTTAATACTGTGATCCTGAACATCGGAATGATATGTACATCGTACATTAGGATCAAAACTTCTTGAATATGGGTCAGGAGTATACCCAAGGAGAGGAGTGATCATGCCCTGTTGTACCAATCTCTGGAATAAACTTGCATACGACTCTCCAATGGTTGTGAAGCTATCCCTCGGCTTCTGTCTCATTTCATTATTTGGGTTAAATTAAAAACCAGTCCTAGAAGGGCTTCGGTATGTACGTGGAGTTAGAGGATAACTCGGTAGAGTTGGCGCACGCCAGTGTGGGTAAGATGGGGGTTGAACATATGGTTGCATATTATACACTTGATATAGAGATTGGGGAATGGAATATAATGAATTTTGGGAAGGATTTTGTGGAACTTGGCCATAAACTTGGGTTTGAGCCCGTGGGTAATGATGGTATGGTCCTCTTGCCCGTGCCTGTTATCCAACTATAATAACAGATGCATCTTCCTCATTTTTCTTTCCTCCAACACTTCTCAAACCTTTTTGAATTGCTTGAGTAGTCGCTTTCAATGTTGCAAAACTCACAATGCGACCAGTCTTAATTTCATCCTCTATCATCTCCCCCATTTTGAGGACCTCAATAAATGGCTTGCCTAATGTAGGTAACAAATGTTGATAATATGCTTCATCTTGCGCTTGAATAAACACCTCCACTATCTTGCTTTCTTTCATTGGCGGTTTTACTCTAGCAGCTTGTTCGCGCCATCTGATCGCATACTCTCTGAAACTCTCCGTATTCTTCTTTTTTATACCAGTTAGGGATTTTTCGTCAGGTATCAACTCCACATTGTATTGAAATTGTTTCACAAATCCATTAGCTAGGTCATCCCAACTAATCCACTTATCAATGTCTTGGTCAACAAACTATTCTGAAGCTAGACCTGAAAGACTCTCACCGAAATAAGCCATGAGTAGTTCTTCCTTCCTCTAGCGCCCCTTAGCTGGTTGCAATAGCTTCTCAAATGTGCTACAGGATCACCATGTCCATCATACTTCTCAAACTTCGGCATTTAAAATCAAAAGGAAGATGTACACCTGGAAACATGCACAGATCTTTATATGAGATACTTTTGTACCCCCAAGTCCTTGCAAGTTTTTCATAGTCAGTTCTAAACTTCTCAATTTTTTGGCTATTTCCTCTTGTTCTTCTGTCATAACAGGCTTCTCAGTATTTGGAGGAAATTCAGGCAGTTGAGGGTAGTCGTAAGCACTAGTCGACTTAAATGTGGACTCGGGAGCGTAATGCTGATCACTAAAAATATTCAATACAGGGTCACTTGTAGAGTGAGGAATCACAACCGTTGGATTGACATTAAAAGTAGGAGCTTCAGACGGGAGTGGGGCTGCAAAAGCATGAATAGCAGCTGGAGCCGAGTATATGGTAGTCTTGGATTGGGGAGTGAGAAAATGAACCTTGGAAGTGGTTGGATATTGTTGCCCCGGAGTCGATCCTGATGCATGTTGTGGCATATCAACAAAAATGGGAAATTATGCATATGACATAGGAGGCAAGCTAGAAAGATATTCCATATTATCAGTGGGAACTGGAGGAGGCGGTAACCCATTAGCCCAAGCTCGATGCATTTCTATTATTTGCCGCCTTAATTTCTGAATCTCTTCATTATCTCTAACATTCTCATTACCCAAACTCCCTATCAGATTAGTGACAACTAACTAGGTATCCTTGTTGGCCATAACTTCCTCTGTTACTTGGAGCAATATGGAGGACCAGCCAAAATGCCACAAACCAACCACCTTAAACTAACTGGACAAGAGATAGCAAATGGTTAGAGTTCAACAGTTTTTCAAAACCTCTTTTTTTTCTTGAAAAGATCACCGAACCCAAGAACGGCGCCTACGTATCTCACTTCCAAAAGAGGAGAATCAGGTGTGCGTAGTTCGTGAAGTCTTGCCAAAATGGCCGATTAAACTCTTTTTCTTTCTTTTTTCTTTTTCTTGAAACTTTAAAAAAAGAAAAATAAAAATTTGTCAAAAGAAATGATGAAAATATTTTTGAATTCTTCGGCTTTAACATCCCTATACAAAATGAAACCTATGATTACCAAAGAAAATGTTTTTGGGTTTTTGATTTTGATTTCATATGAAAACGAAACTTGAACCTATTAAATGAAAAATCTTTTTTGTAGTTTTCTTTTAAAGACGTATATGAAACGCCTACTCTAAATGGAGAGTGAAGAAATATTTTTGAATTTTTCAAATAAGATTCCCGAACCAACAATAGGCTGCCTACGTATCTCACTCCCGAAAGAGGAGAATCAGGGGTGCGTAGTTCGTCCAGATTGGACAATTAATGATTAAATAATAGATGACACCCTGACTTGAGACACGACCAAAGACACAAGATGAACAACATAACAAAGTCTTTTTTTTTTTAGTTTTTAATTCGACACTTTACATAAAAAAAATGACACCAACAGCTATGAAAGAAAAAATCTTTTTGGTATTTTCGTTAAATGAAATGTACAAAACTTCTACCACCTTTTTTGAAATTTTTCTTTTATAAAAAGCCCCTAAAAAAAATCTTTTTGGAGTTTTCGAATTGTGAAAGCTTGCTAAAGGAAACAAAAGGAAAATCTTTTTGATTTTTTTTTCTTTTTTTTTGAATTTTTGAATCGTGGAAAACAAAAGCCATAAAGAACCTAAAAACTACGAAACTCTTCTTTGATTCACCTTTTCTCTTTTTTTTCTCTCTTTTTTTTCAAGCACACCTTACTTCTAACACATGCTTTCCCTGAATCAGTCCATCAAATGACCACATTACCCTCAAAGATGCAACATTTAGCACATGGGGATGCTTTAAAGGTGAGTCTCCTACAAAGAACCGTGTGGGCCCCTCTAGGTCTCAATATGATGCACATAAGAATGACCTAAAGGCTGACCTACGTTGTGGTTTACTAACAAGGCCGTTCGGGGGAGCATATGGTCGATAGTGGCTGCTTTGCTTTCCACCTACTCCATACATCCAACGGCTCCCCCCCCCCCCCTAAAATAAGGGTGACTCAACTAGAGTTCGTGCACACGACGTGCACTCCGGGACTTGTTGCAGAAAGAATTGATTCAGATTATGCAAATGATGCTAGATATAAAGCGGTAACACATAAAGAAAAAAAACTGTAAACAAAGAGCACAGAAATGCACAACAGTGATAACAATAACACAAACAATAATCACAAACAATGTTTATACACCCATAATGCCAAACAAAGCCGATACGACTCCAAAAAATAAGCCTGAATTCTGAAAAGTCCCCAATAGAGTCGCCAGAGCTGTCACACCTGAAAGGGTTTTATTATTAAGGTGACAAAAACAAAAAAAATTATTTTGAAAAAAAAGGATTATTTACATTACTTTTTCTTATTCGGAGTCATCACTTGGCATAATCCGGTGTGCCAAGTCACCTTTGGAAAATCCTTTTCGAAATGGTTTAACTCTAAAAACTGATCCACGAACAGAGATTCCGGCTAAGGAATTCTGTTGACCGAGGGGAAAGTGTTAGGCACCCCTCGATTCCGTGGTTCGACCACGGTCGCTTGGTGGAGCGTATCAGCTAATTTGACATTACAAATGTACAAACCACATAAACACACAAAACAAGCAAACAAACAAATCACACAAAATTCAAAACAAACCAAAATAATGTTCAGTCCAAATTATACAATTCAAAATAAAAAAGGTGCTGAAATATAAAACCTATTCTATTCTAAACTAATCCTAAACTAAACTCCACCCAACTTTTCGGGCCTTGATCACGAGCCTCCTTGGCGTACATGCTATTTCGGGGCATTCTCCGGATAAATCAATACAAATCCTTCGGGGTATTCCCCGGCCAAATGAGTACAATTTAAACTTTTCGTGCAATAAAGTAGAAAGTACCATTCACACACATATTCAAACACTCCAACAAATCGTTATTCCTAAATTTGCCTACCCGGCCTACGTTTGCCTACCAAGTTCAACGTATCACAATTCTATCATGTTCAACATTATCAATACATCAAAATTAATCAATAATCATTTTTCTCCATTTTTAATCCCCACCCTAATTCATTCTCAACCACGTGATTAACCCATTTTAATACACAATTCACCAATCGATAATAACGAAAATTCACCAATCATGCTTAGCACATCACACACCTAAATGTCACCAACAGTTCACATCAACAAACAAACCACGATATCGAATCACACGCAATCGCAATCACATAAGAATTAAATGAAAGAGAAGAAAGAATTGGACCTTAAATTTGAGCTTTCAAACTCAATGTTATTCGAATAAAGAGAGTCCGCACCCGAAAACCTGGAGCTGAACCTTAACACCAACAATTCAACTCAACAAATAATGACCCGTTCACCGTCACTTTTCACGCTGTTACTGTTCACCGGCGCCCTTTTTTTTTTTTTTTTTTTTGTTGTTGTTGTTATTCTTGTGAGGAAGATTATTTTGTGATTGTTGTTATTGTGGAGAAGATGATGATCAAAGAATGAGCCCTCCTTTTTCCCTCTTAGAATTTTTCTTTTATAATGGGCATGGATTTGTTATGATGTGGAAATTTTGGTAGGTCCCCAATATATTCTTCCTTTGTGGACAAGAAAAAGGAGGAGGGATCACATGGGTAGTTAGGGTGGTGATGGATGTGTCATTTTTAATAGGGAGGGGTTGTTAGAATAAGATAAAATTAGTTTGGAATTATTATTTATGTCTTTTTATGAAGGAGTTATCACACGGGTGAGGGCACACACTAAGACGAGGGTAAAATGATAAGAATGCTTTCGGGAAGGGACAAAATTATGTGTCTATAAGGTCATGTCTCATTCTAAACATCAAGTCCCACAATGTGGTCTTATAATACCAAAAAAAGACATTTTATTATATGACTTAATCGTATCTAATATTTGAGAATGACATTATTCTATTCTTTTGGCTACATAAACATACTTGACTAGATCAATTATCAATGGCGGATCCAGGACCTATGCATAGTGGGTGCTCGGGAGGTTGAAACACATGTATTGACATTCAAAGCTTTAAAATTTCACATTGAAACCAAAGCACCTAGCTATTTTTTATTTAATTTTTTGGATTTCGTGGGTGCCTTTATTCATCTTATGTCAATCTTTATACAATCTTTTATATAAGTATACCTATTATGTGTCAAGTTTAATGGGTGTCATAGCATCACCAATTTAAACCTGGATCCGCTCCTGTCAATTATTGGTCCAATAAAATATTCTTTTTTTAATAAAATAGATCCACATAAATAAATGTCTAATCAAGTATAAGGATTTGCTGGTTCCTGAACTAAAAAGCAATTTACTTTGTGTTGTTTTTTCATATTTTTTTCTTTTGCAAGCTTTGAGATTTTACATCAAATTGAATGAATTTCTGTGATGTAGCTTTCTTTTAAATTTCTACAGCAAGACTTGAGAAATATAACATATTTTCCACTCACTTACAATTTATTATCTTTGAAATTTCTAGAGCAAGAGTTATATTTCTCACTCACAATTCATTAACTTTGAAATTTCTACAGCAAGACTTGGGAAATATAACATATTTCTCACTCACAATACATTATTTTTGAAATTTCTATGGCAAAACTTGAGAAATATAACATATTTCTCACTCACAATTCATTATCTATCTTGGTTTAATAACGAGTTCAATTGAACTCATTTTTCTCAGATGCAAAACACAAATATATTATAAACTCTCACATTTCAGGCGTGAGATGGTTTGAATAGTTTAACATGTCCAATAAGAATTTGTAAAGGCGATTTCGTCTTTTATGGAACTGAGGCATAATCGTTGTCCTCATTAATGCAAATTTTCAACAAGAAATATGTTATGGGGTTTGGACTTAAGCAAATGTTTTCTCTTCCTTTTTTTTTTCACCAACAAATGTTTTGTTTTCACTTTTATTATACTCCTGTGTTTTTCGCCCATTTCCTTGACAATTAGGCCATTTATTGATCATTAAACACCGCACACATTTCGGCACCCATAAGACTCATTATTAGTCTATACCACTTGAACCTACGTAACAGTCCGCCCCTTCTTGATGATTATTGTAAAGAATATGTTTTGTTAATGAGTAGTAACATCAAAGAGACGTGGATTTGTTTGTTGTAGTTTTCACATGAAATTTCCACAGTAAGACTTACAAAGTCTTTCTACTCGTATTTCCTTTTCTTTTGGGACCAAAGAAATGTGTTTAATTATTCAAAGTTTAATTTGATTCGATAATTTAAAATTGGTTGAAGGAACTTTCAAATTAAGTTATTCAATGTTTAATTATCCATGTTCAGGCAATTATTGTTTACTTTTTGAGATAGATTTGCTCATATAAATGGACATGATGACCTCATTAGCCAAGCTATGAATATTAACAACAAAGCCTTTTAATTTTGAGGGTTTATGAGGTTATTCTACTTATTAATTTAAGGCGAAGACTCATTAACATGAAAATCTTTCTAATTCAACGCCTTATTTGACTAGCAAGATTTATACTGGTTTACTGCAATATAAAAAGTGTATCCTGAACCAATTTCATGCATCAACAATCAATTTCATCCACAATCATTTAGCAGTATATGATGATGGTTTCAAAAACATTGTCTTTACTTCAGGTTTTCACTCTCTTGTACCTCTTTACAATTTACTTTTGTGTCGACTGAGGAAGCTACTGCTCTCCTAAAATAGAAATCAACTTTCAAGAACCAGAATAATTCCTTATTGGCTTCATGGAAACCAAGTTCTGGTGCATGCAACAACTGGTATAGAGTTACATGCATTAATGGTAGGGTAAACAGGTTGAATATTACAGATGCTAGTGTCTTTGGTTCACTCTATGCTTTTTTGTTTTCATCTCTCCCTTTTCTTGAGTATCCTAATCTTAGCAGGAACAATTTGTCTGGCACCATCCCACCTGAGATTGGTAATCTCGCTAATCTTGTCTGCCTTACTTGCATATCAATCAACTTTCGGGAACAATCCCATCACAAATTAGAGCTGTCAATACGGGTTGGCCCAGCCTTTCTGGGCTAGCCCATACAGGCTTTGAGTTTGACGGGTCAGGTCGAGCTGACCCATTTAAATGACGGGTCAAAAAATACCAAGCCCACGTTATTACCCTGTGGGCTGCGGGCCTCACAGACCAGACCACTTTTAAAAAAATAATATTTTATAATTTAATTTTACACTGTTAATAAACATAAATATTTATCACACAATAAATTAACATAAATATTTATCACACAATAACACATAGTATTAATGTTTGCTAATCAAAAGGGAGCCAGAGCTCGAATTACCCAAAGTAGGAAGAAAACGAAGAGGTAGCACTACTCAATCGGAAACATCATGGCTGAAAGCCGATGGCGCGTTGAGGGAGATATATGAAGAGGAGGCGGCTAGCTGAACTAAGGAAATTAGGAAAGTGAAGAGTACAATGTACTCTTTATGTTTTAGTGGTAGATATTTAATTATTTTATTATTTACTAGATAGAAAAGTAGTAAACTTTTCGGTTTTCATTTCTTTGTTAATGGAACCGGTCAATAATCATCATTGGACTTGATTGTTTTTTAACTCTTTAATTATTTTTCAGTATTTTATTTTATTTTTAAACTATTTATTATTTGATTAACGGACCGACCCACGGACTAGCCCAACCCACATTCCTCAAGCCCTACGGGCCATGGGCTTATCCGAACCGGGCTAAAAAGCCTTGTTCTTAAATGAATTGCAAAAATTAAAGCCTACCCCATCAAATTACAGGTCGGGCCACTCCTTGGGCCATATGACGGTTCTACCCCAAGTCGGCTCACTAGTCAAGCTTCAGATCCTCCGCATATTTGATAACCATTTAAATGGTCCCATTCCAGAAGAAATAGGTAACCTAAGGTCTCCTACTACTATAGATTTGGGCATTAACTCCCTTCATGTTTCTATTCCTGCTTCATTAAGGAATTTGAACAACTTGTGCTATTTGTCCTATTTGTATCTTAATGAGAATCACCTTTCTGGCTCTATAGGTGACTTAACTGAGCTCAAACTTCTGGACCTTAACGAAAATCAACTCACAAACTCTGATTCGTAAGTACTTCAGATGAATCTTATCCGACACAGATTCCATTTGACAAAGACGAGAATATTATATGAATACACATAAAATAAAAGATGATCACATTAACAAATGAGGATTCAAATAGCACACATCGAGAAAAAAAAAACAAGCGAATATTTAGTCCCATCATGCATCGACTTTTAGATACCTCAACCCTCCATCCCCCAGATGAATATGGTAAAATAGGATCATATAGACCAACAATAACATAAAGGAAAACTGCATTTAAAAAACTACAATTTCTTAATATGGTTTACACACAGCAAAGTCAGAATTTTTTTCTACAAATTAGCTACTGGCAAAAATGAAATTACCCTACAATCAAAGCTACACCAACACTAAATTTCCATTTAAAAGGAGAACAGAGTCTATGGGAGTGATCCACACATCTAGGCAAATTGTAATAGTAGTAGTAATAATAATAATAATAATAATAATAATAATAATAATAATAATAAAGACAATCGATAGCACAAGATATCCCACATTCATGCAGAATCAGAGAAAGGTCACACTTCAGGAGCTACACCTAAATTGGCTCGGACCTGCAATAAAATAACCTGTCATTCACAAGCATAAGATAAGACCAGCTCATACTCAATAACTACAGTATTTTCATACTTGAGACAATTTTTCACATATGTCCATCCTAGTAAAATGCTTCAAATTTACTGGTTCGATGGCACCAACAACAGACCATACTAATACACCATGAACAGAAGTTAGGAGGAGCAACATTTGCCTATTCCTATGCCAAAGCAAGAAGCTATCAACAACTATGAGGTCCCTATGCTAAAACCAAAAGAAAGTGAGCCCAATTCAGATGAGATTTGACACACTATCTAGTCTAGCCAGATACTGAGACAGGTTCTTTAACAGGTTACTGCACATTAGAGACGCCTGCATCCCTATTTGCGTTCTTTCGCCGCAGCTTCGACACAGATGTGAAGACAGCATCCCATTCTTGTCTTCGGCCTTCGGGAACCATGTTGCCATGAACAAAAGGTGCCCAAGTATCTGCAGAACTATCCGTCTGAACCCAGCACACGCTCTGTGGCGGATTCGTCGAATCAAAGTAAAAAGAAGTAGTTTTCTTTTTTTCTTTCTTCGAGCTGCTCTTCTTCTGTTTCTTGCTACTGGGGGTCTCAGATGGCTGCAAAAGAAATAGTACCATCAAAAAACACAAGAAGATGTATGTTTCTTAGTAGCAAAGGGAAGACTTGTACAGATATAGAGGTGATAGGTTATAATGTTTTGATTCACTCACTGTAGCATCAGCACCAGTGGGCTTCTTGCGCTTGCCACCCGTTTCCAGGAAATAAAGCACCTCAGTCTTTGACCGGAATTTAGTCCCAGAGACCGGTTCATAATAGTACTGCAGAATCCAGGATACAAACAATTAGACACAATGCCTAATGATATACAACTCGGCTTATATATAAACGACTTCAATTAAACAATAAGAATGCAAATTGAAAGAGCATGACATAGTAATATTTTCAACTAAACCAACTCAATAATGCTCAAACACCTGCAACTGGAAGGGAAAAAAAGGATACACAACAATCCCCCACATAAAATAAAGTGTAACAACAAAACAGGCAGGGACACAAATCACAGGAGAACAGAAGAAAAGAGTGGAAGTGAAAGAGCAAAAGAGTCTCTGTCCACCACAATCAACCTAAGAAGCTATTAAGGCTATAGGTACAAACAATTATTTCCCTGATGGCAAGCAACATTATACAACATCAAAAGTAGGAATGCTTTTTCTTTTGGGAATAACGGCAGTACAACTTGGCAGCTTGTCAAATGTTCCTCTGGATACTTGCCTCCTCTCACTAGTGTAGGTATTGGATAACTTTGCCCATTAGGAGAGATGAACAATTACACACTTTACTTTTATTGCCTCGTATACTTCCAGAAAGCGTCTGTGACTGCCTTGAATAAACACATCTCTTTTTTCAATATATACATACACATACATACATACATACATACATACATATATATATATAAGCAAATTATCATCCTTTCTTGTTTCTCGAGCACATCAGCTCATCATAGTGAGCTTTTGTACTAATCTACCTCAATTTCCTTCTCACTACTTCAAAAGGAAAAGGGCCAAAATTGCCCCTCTACTATTCGACGAGAACTTTTGCCCTCTGTTAGAAGCATATGAGTTTTAAGCCATCGCCATGACACAAAAGTGGGCCATTTATTCCCTTAATGTACTAACAGCCGTTGATCCCTAATAAAGCTGGTCCAAACCTACTGGTTCACGATTCAAACCCAATTAAACCTAAAGGCACAAGTACCATTTTGGAGCTATAGGAAGGATTTTCTTACATCTAACAGATTAAACAAATGAGAAGGTTGTTAAAAGAATAAAAAAATCAACCAAATAATACGATCATAATTCGTGTTAATAGTTGTGATTACGATTATGAAGACAAATATTTGCTTATATAAGACACATTATGATTTACTCGCCTAAAACAAAAGGAGGATCAGACTAGATAGGCTATAATAAAGGAGTTCAATAGGTCTATCGATTAGAGTGTAAAACAGGAAATGACCCCAAAAACTTATATGTCGTTTTCTACATACACTGACCCCATACGCTAGAAAAGAAAGAGAGAGTGTTAATCCACATAGAGGAATTCACAAAGGAAGCAAAAGAATCATTCCAATACTTGCTCACCTACTGGAAGGAAGTCACTAAGGCAAAATATGTAGAGGAAGAAACGGGATGACCAAAAAGGTGACTACGCCATATGGGGTCAATGTATGGAGATCCATCAGATCTTTGTGGCCTGAGTTTTAAGGCCAATACAATGATCAAAGTGGGGAATGGAGAGAAAACAGAATTCCGGAAGGATGTTTGGCATGAATTAGGTAGGCTAGATATTTAGTTTCCTGATATATACCTCTCTAGTATCCCACTCAATAGAAGTCCATAGCAGAAATCAAGGGTCAAACTTAACTTTAGAAGACGAATGACTGGGAGATTCAGAGGGTAGCATCTTTCTTCAACACCATTGACCAATTTAATGGACTAGAGGGGGGTCAAGACATTCTGTGGTGGAAAAGGCAATCAGAAGGGCAGTTTTAAGGTGAGTAGTGCATACACCAGGTTGAACATCCCAACCAACCACAAAGTCACTGGTCATGGAAAGGAATTTGGAAGTTAACAATCCCACTCAAGTTGGCTTGTTTTGTCCGGTTGCTAGCCAAAGAAGCTATATTGACTCAAGACAACTTAATGAGAAGGGGGATGCCATTATGTTCTAGATGTTTCTTTTGTGGGCAAGCAGCTAAGACAGTTAATCATCTTTTTTACACTGAAAGGTCACTGGCCAACTATGGAGGTTATTCCTGAATCTTAAGGGGTCGTTTGGTTGGAAATCAAGTTAAACCTGGATTAGCTATCCCGGGATTAGTTATCGCACCCTCAAGGAGGGATAACAAATACACTACAATCCCGGAATAACTAATTCTGAATGAGTTATCCCATGCATTTTGTCACAACCAAACATAGGATAAGCTCCTCCTCTAAATTAATCCCGGGATTAGTTATCCTTATCCCTCTTACCAAACGCCCCCTAAGGATATATCATGGACCATGCCTGCCAAGATCACAAAAGCAATCCAGAGTTGGGAGGAAGCAGGGAAGCAGTCAAAGAACAGAGAAAGGTGGAGAATTGTCCCTGCTAGAATATGGTAGGCAATATGGAAGGAGAGGAACTCTATGGTTTTTGATAGCATAGAGAATAGTATGCAAAAAGTTAAACTAAATTGTCTTATGCTACTATGGTTTTGGAGTAATCAGATATACTCGAAGGATACTATCTCCATAATTGATGTACTAAACTAAATTTAGGAAGAGATAGTAGGATTTGAAGTACATGTTGTAAATATTGACCAGTACAGTTTTCAGTACTGCTTTTGAGGAATTTACAACGTTACCAGTTTCAACAACAAAAAAAAAACTGTTCTCATCACCACAATCACAGTCAGTTAATCAAAGTTCAAAAATTCTTGAAACTTTGAAAGAAATATTTTATTCCAGCTTCAACAGAAAATGCTAACAATCTCACTGAAGCAAAGTTTTACAGTTCAGTGTCAAAGGGAAGAAACTACTAATTTTATTATACAATTCAGAAACAAATTCAAATGCTGAAACGAAAACTAGAGAGAAAAAATAACCACATTTTAAGAGCATTTTTGCTATAAAATAAAACAACCAACAACAACATACCCCGTGTAATCCTATAGGTGGGTCTGGGGAGGGTAGAAATAAGTTGTGCAAACTCTTCACTATCGATGTTGCACCCGTATCAAATTCTCCAAACTACACTACTTTCGGAGAATCCAACACGCACTTGTTGACATTTTTGAAGAGTCGAAGCAACATAAGGTAAAATGTATGCAGACCATATCCCTACCTCCTGAAAGTGAGAGACCCTTAGCACAAGTAACACATATCAAAGCAGTTAAAAAAGTACAAACATATCTCGGACACCCGGTGCAAGTCAAAAAAAAAAAGTACAAACATAAAATAAAGAAGTAAAACAGACATAGGATATAACAGAAAAATGGGTTATGCAGACTCTTCACTTTTGAGACTACACCCGTGTCAGATTCTCAAAAAACACGCTACTTTTGGAAAATCTGGCGCGCACCTATAGAGTCCAAGCAACATAAGATGAAATGTACGCATACCTTATCTCTATATCCTGAGAAGTAGCGAGACTGTTCCCGAAAGACCCTCGGCTCAAGTAACACATATCAAAGCAATTAAAAAAAGTACAAACATTAGTATAAGCTCTAGATTTTTATTTTTTTTTAAACTGGTAACTTTTATAAACCCTAGAATTCTTTTGTTAAATTAGCACAAAGTAATCAACAATTATATGTATATAGAGTTTAAAAGACGAAAATTTACTCTATCAACAGTTCCAACAATAGCACCATTGGTATGAACTTCCATTTCAAATTTCCAATTCCGGCAACCAACTCGGCCTTTCTATATTCACCTAAACCAATCTAGTCACCTTATGCACAGCCGTAACAATCCCATTGTCTGAACCTCCATCTTACTCTTCGACTGTACTGGCACCGGAGTAGTTAGATCGGCCTCCTTTCCTTCTTCTAAAATGTTGTCGGCTTTGTTCGATGTGGTGGTTTAAACCCTAGCATTCATCTTGGTGCCAATGTAGGCGGTATACCATTGTTTCCACCGGTAACAGTTATCGGCGAGATGGACATCACTTTGACTAAGTGATGAGTTTTGCACTACTTTAGGAAAAAAAATGAAATATGTTTCTAGAGTAAAAGGAATGTTATATACTATATATATAGTCTAAGAAAAAGATTTTACTTTAAAGTACAAACAAAGATATATAGTGCCAGTTCAATTTGACTCTTTCAACGCTTCTTTCGATGATTGACCCCACCGTCGGTAACGGTTACCGGCGAGATGGATGTGGCGGCGGCGACAAGGTCAGTCATCGAAAGAAGCATTGAAAGAGTCAAACTGAACTGACACTATATATTTTTGTTTGTACTTCAAAGTAAAATCTTTTCCTTAAACTGTATACATATATATATAACATACAATTCCATTTTAACTCTAGAGACGTATTTCATTTTTTTCCTAAAGTGGTACAGAACTCATTACATAGTCAAAGTGATGTGGCACCGTATAATTGGATAAAAGAAATTTAACTCTTTTATGATTATTCTATAAATGAAAAAGGAACAAATATACCCTCGAATTATGATAAATGGTACGTATATACCCTCTGTCATACTTTGTGTACACATATGCCCTTACCGTTAATAAAATAGTACAGATATACCCCTCAAAATAACGGTAGGAGCATATACCAGTTATCATAGTTCGGGGGTATATTTGTCCCTTTACCATTTTAATTTTTTTTATCTCAGATGATTAACCCAAACCTATTACCCAACCCAATAAACCCGCTACCCGACCGGATTCTAACTAAAATCCAAGAGACGCCTATCTAACAAACGTGTTTTCCCATCCCTATAACGATATACACACAATACAATAACACTCACGACTATAATTTTCAAAAAAAAAAAATTAACCCAAAAACCCAAAAACAATATCAAATGTAATGAACCCTGCACATTTCAATTTTCGGCGAAATTCCTTCAGAAAAACACTATCCACCACCAGTTAACACCACATAGCCACTGTCTCCGTCGAACCGAAAACACCCCACCGGCAAACCATCGCCACACCCCTAGCTCCGTCCACCTATGGCATAATCTCCACTCCCTCTAACCAGTAAACACCAACTAGTATCAGCGACTAATCACTGCAATATGATTGGGGTTCATGTTTAAGTGAAAAACAGAGCGAGTATCGGGTGGAACAAAAAATAGAGGTCGGATCGAGTTGGTTTGAAACGGTTCAATGAGTTTATTGGGTCGGATAATGGATTCGTGTTAATTTTGGGATAAAAAAATTAAAATAAAAAAGAGACAAATATACCCCTGAACTATGATAAATGATACGTATATACCTGACATATGTATACTCAAAGTATGACGGAGGGTATATACCTACCATTAATCATAGTTCGGGGATATATTTGTCCTTTTTTTGTTCTATAAATAAGTTACAAATATTTATGTGATTATAAATTAGTATATCAAATAAAAAAACAAATTTATTTCTAAATAAGAAGTTATGACCGTCATTTGAAACTAAAGAAATATAAAAAAAAAAAATGTTCTCTCCCTGTTTAAATTTGTTTGGCCAATTTTGATTTGACATGATGCTTAGAAAAGTAAATAAGAGTTTTGAATCCTTTGTCTTTTATTAAAGATAAGACAAAATGTACCAAGATGCTCATTAATCTTGTGGTATTGAATAGATATGTGGAAAGTTGAAATTCAAAAATTGCTAAAAGATTGAAAGAGACATTCTTTTGAAATGGACTAAAAAGGAAAGAGGGTCAAACGTGTTGTTATCTACCGTTTATAAGTAGTTAATAAACTTGTGGAGAGGCTAACTAACAATTTTATATAAAATGATCAGAAAATGCCTAACCCTCTTGACCTCTGATCTTTGGCTTGCTATAAAGTAAACACCAGAGCATGAAAAAGATTATGGTAGGATTTGAAAAACTAAGAAGAGAGTTCTTGCCATTGGAGTTGGGACAAGCGGCAAGAGAAAAAATCAGTAACCTTTAAATAACCGTTTTCCAATGAAAGATGTAAATGACAAATCTTATAACAATTTATGGTATCTTAACATTTTTCAGTTGATAAAGACATTTATACTTTTGTCACGTTCCAGCCGCCGTTTCAACATTTATCCTCGTACTGTATCTATCATCTACATTCTAATATTTGTTTTGTTATCCTCCGTACCATATGAAGTCAAACTAAATTTGCAAAAGGAAGTAATAATTTAATACAAGCCATTCAATCTCTCTACACTACCACATTAATAAAGACATTCAGCAACCTCAAGTTCACACTTTTCTGCACGAAATCATGTAATAAATGTGAATTAGAAAGGCAAAAGAAATTACTCAGTTCAATGCATATGCACACAAACCAACTGTTTCTACTTGCCCTATCCACTTGAGAAAACAAGCATTCTTTTCAAAGAAAGTATCGTCTCCTGATTTTGATTATATATAAAATGAAAACTACAATTTGAGCCGAGGATCTACCGGAGACAACCTCTCTACCTTCAAAACGTAGGGGTAAGGTAAGGCTGCATACCCATCACCCTCCCCAAGACCCCATTTATGGGATTACACTAGAGTTGCTGTTGCTGTTGTTGTTATGAAATCTACAATTTCATCATAAGGTCCTCTAAACCTAAAATCCTACTAACATAACATGTTGCACTTGTCCAGAAGTAGCTTTTCCTTTTCTCATGTAAATCATCTACGCTAGAAGAGGAAGAGAGATAGTTAATCCACAGAGAGGAGATCGCAAAGGAAGCAAAAGCGTCATTCTGATACCTTTCTCCCTTATCTCCTTCAATGGGAAAACTATTCTCGTCACCACAGTTACAGTCAGTTAATCAAAGTTCAAACATTTTTGAAACTTTGTGGGGATTATTTTAATCCAGCTTCAACAGAAAATGCTACCAATCCTGCTGAAGCAAAGATCAACAGTTCATTGGCAAAAGGAAGAAACTAATAATTTCATTATGCGACAACCTTGTAAAATAACAAGTTTATTGTTTGTTCATAATCAAAACACAACAGTCTCTACTTCGATTGAACACTGCAAACAAAAAATTTCTTCATGCTCTAGTTTTTGAAACAAATTCCAATTCAAACTCCAATGCCTAAAAGTAAAAACTAGAGAGGAAAAAAATAACCACAGTTTCAGATGCATTTGCTATAACACACAACTATTAACAACAACAAACCCCGTGTAATCCTACAGTTGAGGTTTGGGGAGGGCAGAAACAAGTTGCGCACACTCTTCACTTTCGACGCCGTGTACTCATGCCGCGGTGTCGGATTCTCCATAGATACACTCCCTCCATTTCAATTTGTTTGACCTACTTTCCTTCTTAATCCATTTAAAAAAAGAATGAGCCTTTATCTTTTTAGCAACTTTTTTATTTCAACTTTCCACATGACACATTTAAGGCCACAAAGTTTAAGAGCATTTCAATACATTTAACATACTTCTAATTTAATACCACAAGATTCAAAAACATACTTCTAATTTAATACCACAAGATTCAAAAACATTCTTTTACTTTCTAAACTCCATGTCAAGTCTAAGCAAACAAACTGAAACATAGGAAGTACTAAATTTGGAACGCACACCTCTTAGACATTTTTAAAGAGTCTAAGCAATCTAAGGTAAAATGTATGCAGACATTTTTGGAAAGATGCTCAGCTCCATTAACACATACACCCTAGATTATATGTATATATATAAGTTTACAGACGAAAATTTTACCCTGTCAACGGTGCCAGCAGTAGCGCCATTGGTACGGACTTTGGTCTCAAATCTCCAATCATCCGGCAACCAGCTCGGCCTTTCTACATTCACTTCAACCGATCTACCCGGCTTACGCACAGGCGTAACCGTTTCAGCCGCCGACTCATTCGGCTGCGCCGCCATCTTACTCCCCTCCTCCGCCGTCTCCGCCTCCGCCGTCTCCGCCTCCGCCGGCGCCGGATTAGTTAGATCGGCCTCCTTTCCTTCATCAGGCACATCGCCGCCGGTGCCTTTGTTCGGCGTGTTGGTTTCAACCCTAGAATTCTCCTCAGCGTCTATGTAGGTGCCGGACTGCAAAAGTGGATCCGGCGGTATACCGTCGTCGCCGCCGGTAACGGTTACCGTCGGAACAGCAGCAGCGGCGGCGGCGTCAGTCATGGAGTCAAATAGAGAGAAAATAGTCAAATTGAAAAATGGGATATAGACTGACAGTATCCTTTGTTGTTTGTACTTAGCAAAGTAAAATAACATCTCCTTTTCAAACTATATATGCAGCGTCCCTTTTTGTTATAACTACAGTGTTAGAGCTAGTTTTGGTGTACCTCAATTAAATACTAGAAGTACATATGTTACCTCTTACTAGCAATAAATATCACATAATACAAAACTATCTGTTATTATTTTAGAAAACATCTTTTTATTATGATTGTGCTGTTCGATCAATTTTTACATACCTTAATTAAATACACGAGATACCTATCACCTCATACTAGTAATTAGGGGTGAGCATAAATACCAAAAAGATAAAATATCGAATCGAACCAAATTATTTTGGGTTTTCGGTTTCGATTTTTTGGTTCGGTTTTGTTTTTTAAAAAAAAAAAAATTCAATATTTCGGTTTGGATTTTGATTTTTAAATTGACATAATTCAATTTTTTGGTTTAGATCAAAATTTTTAATATATTTTCTTTAATTAATTAATTAAATAATATATATATATAATATATTAAAACTGTGAAAACCTTTAAAAAAGTGATTCGAACTTTTTACCCTTCATTAAAATACTCTTCTTTAGATAAAATCGTCTTTTTACTATTTTTTTCAAATTATAATTATACATAAATAATATATTTTTAGAAAAATAATAAACCACTATTATTAAAAGAATCCTAACTATACTACCGTATTTTTGGCAAATAAGAGTACTCTAACTATACTACCTTATTTTTGGCAAATAACTACAACCGTGGAAGTAAAAAAAAAAATGCTTTATTAGGCTCCATTTATTTTTTTACGATTCAGACGTCTGAATCTGAATGCACATCTGAATGATTAAGATGTTATCTCTAGATCTGAAAACTGAATGATTAAGATTGTTTGTTTTTCAACATCTGAATGTGTAAAAAAAATTATTTGTATACATAATAAAATAAAAAATACAATTCAAATAAAAAATTAATTATATATTAAAAAAGTATGTAATTTAATACAACAAAATTATTAGTATTTGATTGAGAAAAAATATTTATGTTTGTTAGTGATAGTGGAGATGGCTTGTAATGGTGGTTGCGGTGACAATGATTAATGTTGGTGATTAATAATGTTGGTGGTGATAATTGTGATGGTTGGTATTGTAGTGACTGTTATGATGGTAGCGATTGATGGTTGTGGTGGCTGTTATGATGTGACGTTGTTTGATGTTAGTAGTTTAAGGTGTTGATTGTGTTGGCTGCAACATGAATGCATGATGATTGACGATGTGTTGGTGCTAGTCGGAGATGTTATTTGTTGTGATAATGGAGAAGGTTGTTAGTAGAGATAAATTATAGCGATGGTACTGGTTGAAGTAGTGGTAGAGGTGGCGTTACTAGTGACAATAGTGGTGGCAGCCAAAGAATGTGTAGAGGTTGTGATGTATTAGTGATAGTTAGTGGTGGTGCTAGTTGTGATAGATGAGTTGGTTTATAGTAGGGATTTGCCGGTAGTGGTTGCTGATTGTGGTGTTGTTGACGGTAGTGATGGCGGTGAATATAATTAGAATAAAGGAGGTAGTAGATGTGGTAGCGGTCGACAATTGTGGATGGTAGCGGTATTTTTTATCGATGGTGGTTGTGATGGTGGAGGTGGTTGGTGGTGGTGGGTGGTGGTTGACAATGGTGATAGTGGTTAGTGGTGGTGACTGCTGATTATGAATAGAGTAGTGAATATTATCCAACACCAGAATATCCCTTCAGACCTATTAAGACTTGGTTCTAGATCTGAATGATTAAGACCTATTCAGACCTATTCAGAGTTAAAACCTTAATAAAAAACAAATGCACTTAATGGTCTAAAGTATTAACCATTCAGATTCAGACCTCCATTAAGCGCAAACAATTGAGGTTAGTCTATAGATTATACATCTTAGCCTGTTTGAAATAGAATTCAACATATATATATATACCAAAACAACAAATATGCCCTATTTTCTAAGAAAAAAACGTCTAGAAATTTGTCAATTTGTTTAAAATTAGAATTCAACCTATATATATATACATTCTTCTACTTCTACTATATTTTCTTATTTTGTTTTCATTCAAATCGTACTTTAGGGTCAAAATTTTCGCTCATACAAAAATTATTTTCATTAAAGATCTGAGCTTTGTGATTATTTTGTTGTTTATGGTCGTAGATGAATATCGGTTGGCTTTGAAAAATTCTTTATGTAAAGGTTAGGTTTAATTGTATTGTTTTGAATCTTTGAGGAATTTTGTTAGGTAAAAGTTAAGTTTGATTGTATGTTTTAATATCTCTATTTAGCGTACTTTTTTGTGGTAGTTTACAGGCCGTAGCTGAATGTCGGCTTTGAGGAATTTTTATGTGTAAATGTTACATTTAGTTCTATTGTTGTAAATGTTAGATTTAATTTTATTGTTTTGATTACATTTTTATCGTATTGTTTTGTTGTATTTTACTTGTGGTAATAAAAGTTCGTAGATTTTGAAGAATTTTTTAAGGTAAAGGTTAGGTTTAGTTGTATGATTTTGATAATTAAAGTAAGGTACATGCGCGAGGCGCGTACACCTAAACTAGTATATATATATGTGTGTGTGTGTGTGTGTAAGATATTGATATCTAACACTAAGGGGTCGTTTAGTTTGAAAACAAATTATACCGGGATTAGTTATGATGGGATAAGTTATACTGGAATTATTTTTTATTATGTGTTTGGTTGGTTGTATTCAAAGTAATATGCATGGTATATTACCCAAATACCCTCCATCTTATTTAACTTTTTATATATATATTTCTTTTTAAGCTTTAAATATTCATTCTTAATTTTTTTTTTATTTTTTAGAGAAATTAAAATATATAAATAAACATAATTTATATATTTTACAACGGTAAACTGTTCAAAATTTATTTATTTATGAATATATTAGACATTAATTAAAAATATTTTATGTGTGTGTGAGAATATATTATGTTATACATTATGTTATATATAATTAAACATAATTAAACATAATATATTATAATTAAATATATTAACATAATATATATAAAATTAAACATAATTAAAGTATATATATATTCATAATATTATACGTTATATATTACGTAATATATTATATTCATAATTAATGAATATATTATACGTTAATTAAACATAATTTATGAATATATAATTTATATATATTTATGAATATATTATATGTTATTCATAATATATATTTATGTTCATAATATATATTATACGTTCCAAACATAATTATTATACAGTTTATCAGTTTACGTTAATTAATATTATATATATTTAATTTATTTATGAATATATTATACGTTAATTAAACATAATTTATTATTTATGAATATATATATATATATATATATATATATATATATATATATATAATATACATATGTGTTGTGAGAATATACTGGGTATGTTGTTGTTGTTGTGTGTGTGTGAGAGAGAAATGAAAATAATAGAGTTTGAGGGTATTTTTGTCCTTTCATACATTTATCTCAAGGATAAATTATGATGGGATTGTTATCCCACCAATTGAGTGGATAACTTATCCCGGGACTATTTATTAGTCCCGAAATAAGTTATCTTGAATATTGTCAACCAAACATGAAATAGAAAATTTTATCTTGAGATTATTTGCTTCAACACCTCAAACCAAACGACCCCTAATAGTCTATTAATACAACCCAAAGCCCATTCCAGTTTCCAAGACCATTAGCCCTACAGCCCAAATCCAAAATCAAAATAGTTAATACGCAAACAAAATAACCATTTCGCCTTCACTCTTCAGTGTCTATGGATACTTTTTTGAGAAGCAGGCTCATTTGTCAAAGAATTCTTATGTCAAAAAATCACTAATAATAGTATGGTACATGAAGAAAGCACCAGTAATATAATATAATTTATTCTTATAATGATTTCTTGTTGTTGTAGTTCTGTTGGTGTTTATTTTTCTTGAAATATAATGTTTACACTTTACATTTTACAGTTTCAGAGAGCTTATAGTGTGCTTCTTTTTTGTACAAGTGGTTAAAATTAAAAAATAGTCCTACTCGTAAATATAGTTTAGCCCATTAAACAAACCCAAAATCAAAAAAACGAAATTATTAAACAAAATAAAATCGAACCGAACTAATTCGGTTCGATTTTCGGTGCGCCTAATTTCATAGTACAAAACTACCTATTTCTATGCTAGAAACATTTTTTGTTAGGATCATCGCGTCGAGGTCAGCTTTGACATACCTCAATTAAATATACGAGATATATGTCACCTCCCACTAGCCACAAGTATCGGATAATACAAAACTACTTATTTTTATTCTAGAAACATATTTGAGTTTGTTTCTAAAGAAGTACAAAAATCATTACGTAATCAAAGTGATGTGGCACCATACTACAATTGGTGGTGTCAATTTTCACAAATCATCTTTGTTAACACACAAGCAACATTTTATGCAATTTCGCACTTCTGTCAGCTACTAACGGCTTTGCAATTATCAGAACCTCCATCCCTTTGTTTTCTAGGTAAATTTTCAATATCATTTTCGCAACATAAATTATAATTTGTTTATGGAATTCCAAGAGTTGTCTTTTCATACTCGATTTCTGATTCTAAATTATATATATAACATCCCTTTTATTCTAGAAATATTTTATTGTTATAACAGTGGTGTTTGAATCAGCCTTTGCATGCCTCAACTAATTATATGAGATACCCGTCATCTCTCACCAGTAACAAGTATCGTATAGTACAAAACTATCTATTTTTAGTCTAGAAATATATTTCATTTTTTATGATTATTCTATAAATAAGTTATAAATATTTATGTTATTATAAATTAACATATAAAATATAAAATAAATTTATTTCTAAATTAAAAAATACTTATGTGATTATAAATTAGTATATCTAAGTGCATAAAATAAATTTATTTCTAAATAAAAAAATATGTCGTTATTTGAAATTAAATAAATATAAAAAGAAATGTTGTTTCTCTGTTTTAATTTGTGGGGTCTATTTTGATTTGACATAAAGCTTAGAAAAGTAAATATAAGACTTTTGAATCGCCTAGTCTTAGCTTAAAGATATAATAAATGTACTAAAATATTCATTAATCGTATTATATTAAATAGATTATGTGAAAAGTTGAATCCAAGAATGGCTAAAAAAAAAAAAAAAAAAAAAGTGATTCTTTTGCAATGGATTAAAAAGGAATGTGTGTCAAACAAATTGATAATATTTCAAAAATAGATTTTCATCTTTTTTCACTTGTGACTCTTAACATATCAGTAAAAGATAATTTTTAATCATATTTGATCCTAGTATTAATTATAATTCTCCAAGTCATTTTTCATTTTTAACATATCAAAAAAAAAATGTTTTGACATATTTGATCCTAACATTAATTATTATTCTTTAAAAAGAAAATACCCTATTTCACCCTTGAACTATACGTAAAACGGCTGAGACACACCTCAACTTAAAGGGGGTCTTATTACCCCCTAAACTAATTAAAAGTATAATTTTGACACCCTTAGTGCCTACGTGGCACATACGTGTGTCTACGTGGACCCTTCAGTGTATTGTGCCACGTATGTGTCTCGTAGGCACTAAGGGTGTCTGATACGGGAATAATCACGGATATGGACTTATGAGAGTGCGTGTTGGACCCGAGCCTTGGCATGTGCAATTGAAGTATAAAAGAGGCCCAAAATGCACCTAAATCAGCCTATAAATTACACTAGATGAGTGCCCACTCTTTGAAGTGCCTTTTGGTCATTTTAACTTATATTTTGTAATAGCTATAAAAGGAACATTGTAGGGTTTTAGACTTAGTTTATGAATAAAATTGTAAGTCTTACAAAACAAAGAAACACAAGTCCTCTTTCCTTGAGGCACCCAAAACCGAAATTAAGGCTTAAACAAGTGTAGAATCACTTGTGTTTGCATTTGCTTGGAAACTTTGATGCTTAGGAGGTATTAAGGGTCCAAGAGTTACCATTATTGGATTCTTAATATTATACCTTCATGTGGTCTATCTATCTATCCTTTTTCTTTTGTAATCTTGTATCCGTTTTGTATCTTGTATTGTGAAGCCGTTTTTGTTGTTGTTGTTTTTCTCATTATTGTTTCATCTTGTGTTGTTAACTTAGTTTGTTATTGGCTGCAAAAGGTGTCAAACACCTAGTTATACTGTCCTTCTTGTATTTCATTCTTGAATTCGAGAGTGGTCTTCAAAAGGGTCCTCAATTATTTGAATTAGTGGACTGTTTTTGGAGTGTGTTTGGACTGTTTTGAGCTAATTCCTTGTGTTCCTTGGTTTTATTGTATCACTTGGTATCAAAGCATGGCTTGATCTTATTCCTACAAGATCAATCTTGGGCTTGCTTGTTAGAAAATTTTAAAAAAAATTATTGAAAAGCTGAAAATTTCAGAAAAATTGCAATCTGTCCATTGTTGTTGTCTTGGCCGAAATTGTGTTCTTGTGGTGTTCTTGGTCAAAATTTGTTCTTTAGTCTAGGTCTAGGAGTATTTTACTTGTCTTGTGTGTTTGTAGTGTTAGTTTTGTTCCTCACTAACACTTTGAGTCGATCCAAACTTGAGCTTGAATTGTTAATATTGTTGTTGTGAACAAAGTGTGGCCGATTGGATGTTGTTGTTGTTCTAACTTTGACCGAGTTGAAGGCCTTGTGTTGTGGTGGTGTTGTAGATCTTGAAAGGTGGTTGTTGTATTTTTGTTGCTCATCACACCCTTCACCTTTTGTAAAATCAAAAACACAACACAAAGGGGATGTAGTCGGTTGTTGTTGCTATCCTTGTGGTCTTAGCCGTGAGATTGTTGACCTTGTTTTGGTGGACTTGTTGTTCTTGGGAGATTGTTGTTGGTTGTTATTGTTGTGGTTGTTGTGTTCTTGAAGTTCTTCACCATATTCATCACTTTGTTAATATTAAAGTGATCTTAGATCTTAAAAAGGTGAAAGACAAGGTGTAGTAATTGTTAAATCTTGAAAGACCCTCAACCACCAAAAGACTTTACATTACATCTCCACCACTTTTTCATAAAACAAGGTTCCATGTTTTAAGGAAAAGTACAAGTCTAGTCAAAGATTTTTGAGTCTTGAAATTTGAATTCCAAAGACTAGTTTGTATTTCCCTTCATCGAACAATTTTCACCAAAGTTAAAAAATTATAGAATTGATCAAGACTTCCAAATTTGGAAAATAAAATTGTTGAGAACCGAGGCCAATCATGGACTGCCATATCACCAATTACTGTTCACCGATAAATTTTAAGCTCAAATTTTGATCTTTTAGTTTCATTTTGTGTCTTTAGTTTCGTTTGTTGATTCTCATACTAACTTACAAGCTAGTGACCAATTACTAGATTGTGAGTTAGTTCGAAACCATATTTTTTTTAATGTGTGTGTTTACGTTCCTTTGTGTGTTTCATTCTTTTGAGTCATTGTACATACTTGATTCACTTCTCAACAACTCTCGGAGTACAAGCAAGCTTACAACACTTGTGAGATTGAGTGTGAGGGATCCTAGAGACAAGAAATAAAAGAGAGAGTGGGGATGTTTATGTACAACTAATGTGTTTTCTATTTTGTAGGTAACTCCTTTGCCATAATGGACACCATTTTGGTCCACCTTGATGCTATTGCCCGAGAAATAGCTAAGGTGAATGCGGGTCTTGACAAATTGGGCTCGGATATGTCTACTATACTTGAGAGGTTAGATCGAGTGGAGAGTCGAAGGAACTCTCATGTTTATACTCCCATAGCTTTACCTCAAACGATCAATGCTCTACGACCACCACTAAATGACACAGACATAAGCCAAGCCACCTAAATGAGTCACTTCCCCCTCAATTCGATCAAGTCCAACAAGAGGGACTTAGAAGCTAATTTTCTCCCAGCTAAGCTCCACAATCGAAGCCTCCTCTTACCAAATCATTCCTCTCAATCGAAACTCCACTTCACCAAAATCGATATATCCATGTAGAGGAGTATGGTAGAAAGGAACATGAAGGATATAGAGACTACTACAATACTTGTATGATGGTAGGAGACTTGTTTCGGATGAGATTGAAGACAAGGCTCAAGATGGAGAGGAAGCCGAGGTTCAAAATGAAGATGTTGGCCGAGACTTGTTGTTATTGAGCCCTCGGATTCTTCATGATTTTGTGGACTGTTTTGACTTATTTTTGTGACTTGTTTGCGGATTGTTTTGAGTAGGTTTCCTTTGAAGTGACCAATTGAATGAGGTAAAGCCATGAATTTATGGACAAATTCCTCTCAAGATGGAGAGGATGATACGGGAATAATCACAGATATGGACTTAGGAGAGTGCGTGTTGGACCCGAGCCTTGGCATGTGCAATTGAAGTGTAAAAGAGGCTCAAAATACACCCAAATCAGCCTATAAATTACACTAGATGGGTGCCCACTCTTTGAAGGGCCTTTTGATCATTTTAACTTATATTTTGTAATAGCTATAAAAGAAACATTTTAGGGTTTTAGACTTAGTTTATGAATGAAATTGTAAGTCTTACAAGACAAAGAAACACAAGTTCTCTTTCCTTGAGGTACCCAAAGCAGAAATTAGGGCTTAGACAAGTGTAGAATCACTTGTGTTTGCATTTGCTTGGAAACATTGATGCTTGGGAGGTGGATTCTGATCTTGTGTCTTTGTAAGAGATAGGTTTATTGTTGTGTGTAGTGTTAAGGGTCCAAGAGTTACCATTATTGGGTTCTTAATATTATACCTTCATGTGGTCTATCTATCTATCCTTTTTCTTTTGTAATCTTGTATCTGTTTTGTATCTTGTATTGTGAAACCATTTTTGTTGTTGTTGTTGTTGTTCTCATTGTTGTTTCATCTTGTGTTGTTAACTTAGTTTGTTATTGGTTACAAAAGGTGTCAAACACCTAGTTATATTGTCCTTCTTGTATTTCATTCTTGAATTCGAGAGTGGTCTTCAAAAGGGTCCTCAATTCTTTGAATTAGTGGACTGGTTTTGGAGTGTGTTTGAACTGTTTTGAGCCAATTCCGTGTGTTTCTTGGTTTTCTTGTATCAGTGTCAAAATTACACTTTTAATTAGTTCAGGGGGTAATAGGACCCCCTTTAAGTTGAGGTTTGTCTCAACCTTTTTGGGTATAATTCAAGGGTGAAATAAAGTTTTTTCTCTTCTTTAAATTATTTTTCAAAATTTAGTGTTAAACATCAATTACTGCCGGTAAAACAGTCACGTCAAATCAAATTGACATCATCATCACCAATAGGATAAGATCAAAATCTTGATTTTCCTAAACAAGCGAGAAAAATTCTTAGTATCTTATTAGATAGACACGCTAGGTGTAATTAAAAACAAACACACTTTAAAAGACTATGTCCATCTTCTTATTGTCAACACGACTAGATGTTGGAACTCAATTTAGTAGTTCTGACATGTAACTCGGTTCCTCAACTCATTTTGATTGCAAAAACTTTTCTCCTCAGACACGTCTCAATAATATCAATTGAAGGTTTCTCTAGTTATAGATTTTGACAAAACACCTCAATAAAACTAATGAAAATTACTTAACTATATTGCCATCCAAAATATAAGTTTAAAACATTGTCATCTATAAAGTGAGTTACTTACAATTTTTTTTCTTAACATCACCCATATGTATACACTTAACCCTCTAACCTCACATGGACTCCACAAGTTACCAAATTGCATTACAATAGTTCCAAAGGCAGTATTATTGCAGGAAGGATCATTGTTTATTGAAGTAGAGATGAATCGGGATTCCTTTACCTCCACTGTTCATGCTACTGTAGTTCAAGCCTCCACCATTTTTATGTGTTGAAGATATAGAGAATGTGAAGACTAAAAAGGAAAAACAGAGAAGTCTTGTTTTCTGATTACAGTTATAATAGTTTTCAGTGTTAGTTACAGAGAATCCTAACGGCTAGTTTAGTTAGTTGGACAGCTCACAATGTAGTCTATATATAGACAATGTACACAATGACTAATAATCAATACAAGCAGATTCTGTTCTCCCTCATCTTTTTTCTTTCTCAGTTCTCTTTCTTCTTCTCTTCTCCTACAACTATAAAACTCTGTACTTCCTCTATTGTTGAATAAACAAGAAACCTACTGCTATCTTGTATAATTACATGGTATCAGATCCATCACTGACTAGAAAACTAGTAGAGCAAGGTCGATTCTAGTGTATTAAATCAAGATCAAGTAATCTTCAATCAAAGGTTACAAAGCTACGACAATGGACAATCAAACTACTCCTATGAATGTTGCTGAAACAAGCAGAGCTACTCCCAGTTCATTGGATTATAATCATCCTTTTTTTCTTAGTCCCTTTAATGTAAGTGACATCCAAATCATATCTTTTCAATTGATAGGAGTTGAGAACCTCTCAATCTGGTTTAGATCCATGTGTATATCTTTACTTGGGAGGAATAAGTTAGGCATGGTTGATGGAACATGCTCTAAAGAGAAGTTCTCAAATGAGTTAGTTAATCACTGGAAAAGAGTCAATGCAATCGTACTATCTTGGATCATGAATACAGTTTCTAAAAAATTGCTATGTGGAATCGTGTATGCATCTGTGGCTAATGTAGTGTGGAATGAACTATCTGAAAGGTTTAATAAAGTTGATGGAGCAAGAACCTTGAATCTGAACAAAGAGATAGCCACATTGTCTCAAGGAACTGCCTCAGTGTCTTTGTATTTCTCAAAATTAAAGGATCTGTGGGAAGAATTTAAGGCTCTTGTGCCTCCTGGGTGTGAGTATGAGAAATCAAAGGAGTATGTACTACATTTGCAGAAACTGAAATTGTTTCAGTTCCTTATGGGTCTGAATGAGACCTACACTCAAGCAAGGAGTCAAATCTTACTTATGACCTCTCTACCAAATATTAACCAAGCTTATGTAATGGTCATAAGTAATGAAGGCCATAAATCTGTTGCAAGTCGACTGGAATCTTGGGAATGAGTCCTGCAGTTAATGATAAGAAACTTGAGATAGCTATGTATGCAAGAAATGGTCTAGGTGGAAGCAACAATTAGAAGTTCAAGAAAAACTTTAATCTGCAATGTGATTTCTGCAAACTGAAGAGGCACACTAAGAAAAACTGCTGGAAGTTAGTTGGATATACTCAAGAGTACAAGGCCAATAAGAAGTTCAAATATGAAGGAAGCAACACAACTTACAATCTGTCTATAGGCCTTCATGAAGGGTCAATGGATCAGCATGGTTATGATCAGTGTGCAAGTTAGTACTCTCATTCTAAATCTATGCAGAAATGGGCTACAAAAGATGCAGGTCAGGCTCTAGTATTTGACAGCCAGCTGGAACAACTCAGTCAGATGGTAAATGCAGCATTCACTAAGGAATAATATGAGAAAATCTTGCAAATGATCAACAAAAGCAACTCTGGAAACACACCTTGTGATTTTGCAAATGTAACAAGTGCAGGTATTTCTGCTTATTTAGCTTCTTTTGATACTAAAAAATGGATCATAAATACTGGTGCTACTAACCATATGGATGGGGACTCAAACCTGTTACTTAACAAGAGTGTTACAAAGTTAGACAAACCAAAGAAGGTATATCTACCAAATGATGACACTACAATGGTCACTCGTGTGGGAACTAGTTGCTTGTCAGAAGGAAACAACATCAAAGATGTCTATCACATCCCGGAATTTACATGCAGTCTTCTATCAGTGTCACAAGTGACTAAGGAGTGGAATTGCTCTGTGAATTTCTTTCCTCATTTATGTGTTTTCTAGGATCTTTGTACTGGAAAGGTGAGGGGAATTGGTAAGCTTGATGAAGGGCTATCTGTTCTTGGAGATCAGGCAAGAAAAGAGGTTGTAGTAGCAACTAAAACATCTAGTCAACCAGCTATAGAAAGAACTCAGGCTGAAGTAGACTTGTGGCATCAAAGGTTGGGACAGGCATCAACAAATGTGCTGAAGAGAGTTATATCTCAGGAAGTCCAAGTGATATAAGATAGACTAAAACAGTGTAGTATTTGTCCTAGTGCTAAACAAACTAGGTTACCTTTTCTATCTACTAGTAGTCAAAGTACATGTTGTTTTGATCTTGTGTACATGGATGTGTGGGGACCTTACAAAGAACCAACTATGAATGGAAACAGATATTTTTAAATATGGTTGATGATTTCTCAAGATTTACTTGGATATTTCTGTTAAAGCTTAAGTTTGATGTCTGCATTCAAATACAACATGTTCTTGTATATGTCAAAACTCAGTTTGAGAAGACTATCAAAGTAATAAGGACTGATAATGGTATTGAGTTTGTCAACTCAGTATGTAAGAAACTGTTTTAAGACCATGGCATAGTACATCAGACTACATGTCCATATTTTCCTCAGCAAAATGGTGTTACTGAGAGGAAACACAGGCACATACTTGAGGTAACAAGAGCTGTGAGATTTCAAGCTGAACTTCCAATAAGGTGTTGGGGATATTGTATCCTAACTGCAGTATATATCATAAATAGACTTCCTAGTTCAGTCATTCACTTTATGAGTCCTTATGAGAAGCTTTATGGCACACAACTAAAGTGTGATCATCTAAGATTAATGGGGTGTCTTTGTTATGCTAAAGTACTGAATGAAAATGATAAGTTCATGACTAGAGCAAAAGCAGGTGTTATGATGAGGTATTCTAGCACTCAGAAGGGATATATAGTATATGATATATCTTCTAACATTTTTTCTGTGTGTAGAGATGTATTATTCAGGAAAGAGATATTTTTTTTAAGGAGCTCAAAAAGCAGCCTCAATCACCACACCATATATTTCCTTTGGAAGATCAATATCCGATAACAAGTGATGATATGACACCACTGCAGATTCCTACAAATATCTCATCTCAAGGGGTTCCCAACTCAGTCAACCAGCAAGAGCAGCTGCAACCAAGTGTTCCTACTACAAGACAGCCCATAACCAAGGTGTATCAAAGAAGATCAAGTAGAGGTCAAGGAGTTGTTCAGCAAAACCAGCAATTGCAGGTTGTTCCTACTACAATAGAAGTTGTAGCTCAACCTTATGCATCTCAGGATCAAAGAAATTCCACTAGAGAAAGAAAATCACCAGCATGGATGAATGATTTTGTTTCCAAAAACACAAGGAAAGTACCCCATGCTCTTGCTAATCATATGTCATATGACAAGCTGTCACAATCCTATAAGAACTATGTGCTTTAAACATCATGTGCGGCTGAACCTACAAGTTACTCTTAGACCTGCAAAGATCCAAGATAGGTGAAAGCTATGAATAATGAAATAGATGCCTTGAATTCCAATCACACTTGGGAAATTATTCCCTTGCCTAGAGGAAAGAAAGCTATTAGTTGCAGGTGGATATATAAAGTAAAGTACAAGGATTCAAGAGAAGTTGAGAGGTTCAAAGCTCAACTGGTAGCAAAGGGATATGGACAACGAGAAGGGATTGATTACAAAGAAACATTCTCACCTATTATGAAGATGAAGACAGTGAGAACTATGCTTGCTGCTGCAGCCACAAAACACTGGTGTATTCAACAAATGGATGTTTACAATGCATTCTTAAATGGTGATCTAGATGATGAAGTATACATAGATCTACCTCAGGGATTTGCTACGCAGTAGGAGCATACAGTGTGTAGATGTGGTCCTAAACAAGCACCAAGGCAATGGAACACTAAGCTATCAGAGGTTTTGGTAAGGTCTCAGTTTGTTCAAAGAAAATATGATCTATCCTTGTATATCAGAAATACAACAAAAGGAATCACTTTTATGCTAGTGTATGCTGATAATATGCTGATCAATGCACACAGTCTAAAGCTAATATAAGAAACCAAGACAATGTTGCATCACAATTTTAAGATGAAGGATCTTGGTGAACTAAGATATTTCCTTGGAATAGAGTTTGAAAGGTCTGATAAAGGAATATTGATCCATCAGAGAAAATATGCATTGGAGTTACTATCTGAACTAGGATTGACAATGACCAAGCCTGCAGCTACTCCTATGGACTACAACACTAAGCTGACATCTAGACAGTTTGATGAGCATGTCAATCAAAACCAGACTGCTGATGATCCACCAACAAATCAAGAAACTTATCAAAAGTTGATTGGCAAGCTATTATACTTAACTATGACAAGGCCAGATATAGCCTTTTATGTTCAAACTCTAAGCTAATTCCTCCAAAACCCTAAGAAGTCCCACATGAAAGTTGCACTCAGAGTGGTGAAGTATGTTAAAGGTCAACCAGGTCAGAGTGTGTTGCTGTCTAGTGACTCAGATAATAGAGTAAGTGCCTATTATGATGCAGATTGGGCATCCTGCCCTCAAACTAGGAGGTCTGTGACTGGTTACTTTGTGAAGATTAGGAAATCAGTAGTGTCCTGGAAATCAAAGAAACAAACAACTGTATCCAAGAGCTCAGCTGAGGTAGATTTCAGAAGCCTTACAGCAGTAACAGCTGAATTGATATGGATACTAGGCTTGATGAAGGAGATTGGGAGTGAAGTATTGCTACCTGTGGATGTGTTCAGTGATAGCAAATCTACCATACAAATAACAGCTAATCCAATATATCATGAGAGGACTAAACATATTGATATTGACTATTTTTTCATAAGGGAAAAGATTGTTGAAGGAATAATCAAAACTCACTACATTGCAACTACAGACCAACCTATAGACATACTAACTAAAGGACTAACAAGAGCACAACAAGTCCATCTCAATACCAAGCTAGGAATCTGTGACATTTTCTCACCTTCCTAGCTTGAGGAGGAGTGTTGAAGATATAGAGAAAGTGAAGAACTAAAAAGGAAAAGAGAGAAGTCTTGTTTCCTGATTACAGTTATAACTGTTTTCAGAGTTAGTTACAGAGAATCCTAACGGCTTGATTAGTTAGTTGGACATCTCACAATGTAGTCTATATATAGACAATGTACACAATGACTAATAATCAATACAAGCAGATTCTCTTCTCCCTCATCTTCTTTCTCTCTCAGTTCTCTTTTTTCCTCTCTTCTCCTACAACTATCAAACTCTGTACTTCCTTTTTTATTGAATAAACAATAAGCCTACTGCTATTTTGTATAATTATATTATGATACCCCTGCCACTCTTGGTTAATTTACATCTTTTTTCATAGTCTAGCGGAAACGACCTCTCTAAATTCATAATATAGTAAGACTATGTATAGTGAAATATTAGGATTGTTCGAAAAAAATAAAACATGTAGTGCCAAAGTTAGAGTACTTATTTGCGGCCAAGTTTGAGTGTTTATTTTTATGTTACTTCTGCGGTTTATGTGATGCACTCTACTTTATAGTCTGTCCAAAAAGAATGATATCTTTCTATATCAAGAAATAACAAATGTCTTTATGTAATGCAGTCTACTTCTTAGTCTGTCGAAAAAGAATTAATGATACCTTGCTATATCAAGAAATAAATTAACTATAGATATATTGATGCTCGATGTGTTCAAATAGTGTCAGCATTAATATATATCTCATGCACTCATTCTAATGGCCTCTCTAACTTCACAAGATAGTAAGGCTACGTATAATGGAGAAACCAGCTTTTCACTAAGGGGTTTGAAAAATAGACTTATTCGTGCCTAGTTTGAGTGTCTATTTTTGTATTATGTCCTCACTCTATGTGATGCACTCTACCTTTTAGTTTGTCGAAAAATAATGATACCTTTCTATACGAAGAAATAAGTTAACTATCAGTTGGTGCTCTGTGTGTCCAAATAGTGGTTGTGTTACATGTTTTGTAGCAGTTGCTATCATCAGAAAGTGTGAAAGTTCAGAGTTTGAATGTTGTTGGGAGTGTGCACTACCTTCAATCAATTTTGTCTTTGTCAAATAATCATACTCTATCTTTTTTATTTACCTTTCCTATTCTGTTTTTGCACATGAAGAGGAAAGATTCTGGTTTAGTGCATGCAGCAGAAAAGAGCCAAAAGCATTGAGTTTACGTTGTGGTCGCGAAGCTGTTTTTTTTTTTAAATCAATCTGTTTTCTGGTTTGTTAAATTTTTGAATTGAGATTGTTAGGATTTGTGAAGTTTTGATGATTGACAAGAGGGCATGGAACAAGTAAGCATAGTTGATTCATGTTCAAAAGAGTTCAACTTGCAAGAGGACTTTTTGTGGATAAATTTATATGAGCAAAAATAAAAGAAAGAAAGCATGTTACTTCAGATAAATATTAGGAGATCATCATTGAAAAAAGAAGAGTTAGTGTTTGAATACAACACTTAAGAAGAAAGTCCAAGAAGCACGGGAGTCCTTGTGAAGTTGAAAGTCTACTTGGTTGTGAAGATCAATAGAAGTTATAACTATTCAAGTACTTTCAAAACTAAATTTATGCACAAATACTTAGAGGAAAAAGGGAGAACACGAGAAAATAAGTAAGAATGATAAGAATGATATTTGAGAGAGTTCTGCCTAACTATCGAAGTGCAGCCTAATACAGTGAACCAAATTGAAGAACCTATTTCATGTATGTGTTAAACAATCTTCTATTCTAGTTATTATGTATTAGGAAGTTTATTGAGCTGTAATTTTCATGTTTTATTAGTACCAATATGTTATAAACTGGTTTAGGAGTTTAGTCTTTGAGTTGGGGTAACTCAAAAACTTGGGAACATAAACCTTGGGAGATTTGTGTGTAATTAAGAATTAGAGTTGGTTCCTAGGGTTGCTGGTGTTTTGTAATTTGATTTTCAAGTGGGGAAACTCGAAGTGGGTTTCAATAGTCCAAGGAGATTGTTGAACAATAGGAATTAGAATTTATAATTCCTTAGATTACAAAATTTGTAATCTTTTATTGAGAGGCAAAGTTGGGGTTAAATCCCGTAGAGGTACAGGTCGTATTTTTTTACATATTTTGTGAGCCGGGTGTTTTACACGTAAAACTGTCGTGTTCATTATTTACTGTCTTTACTGCTTCTGTTTAAACACATTAGGCGACTCGGTTTATCCGTAGGCAAAAGTTGGGCATAACTCACGTGAGTTATTAGGACGTGTAGAAATATCAATTGGTATCAGAGAAGGTTATCTTGTGAAAGCTAAGACCTTAAGATAAAATCAAAGATGAATTCTACACCACCTACTGAATACTTTGAAGGACAAGACATCAATAGGCCTTCGTGGTTCAATGGACAGTACTACACGGGATGGAAAGGAAGGATGAAAGATTTTCTTCAGGCTGTGGACTGCGAACTCTGGAATTGAATTATGGATGGACCTTAATACCCCAATGAAGAAGGATGCTAAAAACAAGGACGTATTAAAAGAAAAGAATGATTAGGATAAGGCTAACTTTAAGATGCTGGAAAAGAATGCAAAAGCCAAGTATATTCTTATTTGTGGACTTGGAATAGATGAATGCAACAGGATCTCAGGTTGTACCACTGTAAAACAAATTTGGGATACTCTTGTGGATGCGTATGACAATAATATGGAGACCTTCAAAAAGGATGAGGGAACTAAGGATAAGTCATTAGCATTAAAGGCGTCTGCAGAGAAAAATCAAATTTGGATGATGAAAAGCTTATCAAGAACTTTAAAAGATTTTTTTAAGAAAGGAAAGTGACAAGACAAGAAAGGAACAAGTAGCAGGTGTTGTTCCAATGATAAGTCTCAAGTTGGTTGTTTCAGGTGTGAGGAGATAGATCATATGATCAAGGATTGTTCATTATAGGAAATAAAGAAGGAAAAAAAAGTTAAAGCTAAAAGAGAAATCTAACTCTAATAGGAAGGAATCTTTTGCTACGATGGCTGCATGGGGATCAAGCTCAGAAGAATCTACTGATGATTGAGTTGATGAAAGTGCACTTATGGCTATAGGTGACTTAGACATGGAAGAAAAAAAAAGTAAAATCTGAGGTAAGTCTACTTGATCTTGAATATAAATTACATATTTGTTTTAAGAAAAAGCTAATTTCTTTGTTAAATACATTGATTGATGATTTTCATGAGCTCATATCTGATAAGGATAAGTTATTAGTGCTTTTGCAAGTCTAGAGTTTGATTATATTGATCTTGAGATCAGCAAAAATGTCACTGATATAGAAAATTGCTCCTTAAAGGAACAGGTCAGCCAACTTGGTTTATCTAACCTGGATCTAAAATTAAAAATTTTAAAGTTGTCAATTACAAAAAAAAAGGAGCCATAAGTGAAAATCATCAAAGAATTGAGTCTGAACTTAAACAAAGAAAAGATGAATTGTTTTATCAAAGAGAAAAGATTCGAAAGCTAACTCAAAAGAACTCTAGGATAAAACTCGATCTTGAAAGAGCTAACCGATGGACCAACTCATCTAGAATTGTTAATCATCTGAGTAGTAGGACCCAAAATGAGAGGACTGGCATAGGTTTTCACATAGAAACTATTTCCTCTAAGGATATATGTTATATTGTGAAAAACTAGGATACCCCACTACTGAATGTCCAAAAGCTACTAAAATTAGGAATAAAAATATGAAATAGATTGACAAAAAATTCTAGAACTAATAAGAGAATCAAGTACACCAACCTGCTGTCAACATGGGCGAAAAGAAATTTAATTTATCTATTTGACCATAACAAAGGATCCAAGCTTGTCTGGGTACCTAAAATTAACCTTTGATTCAGTTGTAGGCAAAAGTAAGAGGAAGCAAATAAAATTGGTTCATAGATAGCGCTTGATCAAGACATATTCTGGGGATAAATAAAAGTTTCTCTCACTTATTAAAGAAAATAGTGAAAAAGATAGTATGTGAATGAGATTGCAAGATGAAGATGTTGCTACTAAGAAGAGTACACTGAAACAGGTTGTGTGACCCGTTTCATCAGATAAATAAGAGAAAAAATCATTGATAAGGGGTACAAAAAATTAGTAAGTTGGGTCACCAAGCACATCATCGCCTATTTATGAGAGTGACACAGTATTTCACAACAAACGACATTGAGAAAATTGAAAACCTTATGATAACGGGAACTATGGATGAAATATGTGGATGAACTTGGTCCATTGCAGGAATCTAATTGGGAATGAGTAAAATTACATGAGTATCCCCAATGATTGGTTAAAGAACAATTTACAAAATGCATATTAATTTTAATTTTAAGCTCTGTCTTGCACACTTAGTTGTATGTCTCTATACCATTTTTCAAGTTCAAGAAACTCATGCAATATAACATTATATTTGCTTATGTCATAGGAAAATAACTTGAAAAATGGAAACGAGATCAACAGTTGAAATACTGGTCGAGGTACGTGTACCAAATTTTTTTTTCAAATATTAAAAATGATTATAAGCACTTGTACCCCTTTCTTTCAAAATGTCCCAAAGAGGTTGACTCCTAAAAGAACTCCATAGCCATCACTTTTTCAAAAATAAAAAGTCCAAGATAATAATAACTTTTTTTTCTCAGTTTCACCTCACCACACCTCTTCTCGAAGCTAAACTTGATTGATGCTATAGAAGTTGGTCATGTGAATAGAAATTCTGAGAGAGTGACTACTATTAGAATTATTATTGACAAATGTGCTCTTATTGTGTATGATTGATAGAAAATTAGGGTAACAAGTGAGGGAGAATATTTTAGACTGTGAATCAGGAAGAATGTGTTTATGAGATTATTAATATTATTGAGGGAGTTAAGAAGAATGTATCTTATGAGGGGGAATATTTGGGTGATCTTAGAGTTGAATTAGATTCACCTGATGAGCTCAATTTTATTGATGCATCTATTTAGGGGGAATGTTTAATGACCTATCAGTAGAACCTAATTCTCCAATTAAGCTCACTGTAGAAAGAGATTTAGGATTGGTGAACAATGATGGATAATCGAGGGTTGAGTTTGAAATATCTGCACATATTAAACAAGTTGAGGCACCTGGTTCTTCTCTACCAATAAGCAAATTTGGTGGTAAGGGCACTATTATTTGCACATTAATTTCAAAATAGGTGTGATCTCATCTTTTAGAGAGAAATATTCATGCCTTAAAGATGAACCCAAAAAAAAAAGAATAAAAGGATACAAACTCTGCAGTATACAAGGCTTTGACTGATTTAAGAAAGATTCTCCTTCATATCTCATGCTCCAACTTTACCAAAAGCTCAGTCCTCCAATCCTTAGACTCTTCCAAACCTTTTCTACTCTCATCAGAAGTGCTTTAATATTATTAATTTTATTAAAAATCTTTGGTGCATCTTATGAATGATCAATGACAATGCTTGATTTTAGTCTCTTGCTTTTGGCTATTTTCTTGTCTTTCCAAATACTTTGCTATATCTAACTGAGTTTTTAGCTTTTAAGTATTTGTATAGATGAAAGCCCCAGTGGCCATAAGGTTAAAATTTCTACCTTGAGAGATTTGGTTTGCATAGTTGATGCAGATTCTTTTTATGATGTCAAAGAGGAAAGTGTGTTTATTGTGTAATATTTATAACCTATCATTCTAACCTGGTTCATTTAACATGTGTCTTTTGATACTTTATTTATACTCTGTTAAAAAGCTACTGCTATGCGCAGTGTTCGAGCAAGGGTCCCACTACAAGGATGTATTATACGCAGCCTTACCTTGCATTTTTGCTAGAGGGTATTTTCGAGGCTTGAACATATGACCTCCTGATCACATGGTTGCAACTTTACCAATTACTCCAAAGCTCTCCTTCACTTTGTTTAAACTCTGAACTGTCTAAAACAAGGTGAGCACAGTGCACAAGTTGCGTTAGTTTTTCATCATCAAAAAGGGGGAAATTATTGAGATCGTGTACATTTTGATGATTGACAAAACAGTAGAACAATTAAATAAAGGAAGAAAAAATGGAACAATACATATGAAATAATTATTCAATCTTCATTGATCATAACAATGAACCTATACAATATTTACACAGAGAAAGGAGTCCTAATTGTCTCCTAATTACTAGCCTAATGATAGGGGAGATCCCTGATTATAGGATTACAGATTTAAGAAAATACGATACATGATTTAGGGATAATCAGTACCTGATTTTGTTACACTAAATAAGGTAACGTCTAAATAAGGTAACATCAATACCCTCCCTCAAACTTATGTTGTGTATCACAAAGCATAAGTTTGGACAAAAGATAATTGTGTCGACTTCTTGACATGGCCTTAGTGAACAAATCAACCAATTGATCTTTAGAGGATATATATCTAAGATTAATGCTCCGATCTTCAACTAGTTCTCTGATGTAGTGATAATCTACATCTATGTGCTTACTATTTTCATGATGCACGGGGTTGGTTGCTATTCTGATTGCACTGGTGTTGTCTCCATACAATATGGTTGATCCTTCTATTTTGATGCCAAGTTCTGATAATAGCCTCTGTAGCCAAATGATTTTAGAGCACGCAGCTGACATACTTCTATACTCTGCTTTTGTGGATGACTTAGATATTCGAGATTGTTTCTTGCACTTCCAAGAGATCATGCATGATCCAAGCATCATGCACCAACCTGTAGTGGATCGTCTTGAATTAGGGCATCCTGCCCAATCCGCATCAGCGTATCCCACTATGTCCAGCGATGAAGATGATGGAAATAAGAGACTTCAATTCATTGTACCTTTTATATATCTAATAACCCTGAGCAAAGATGAGTAGTGAATCTTGTAGGGCTTCGTAACAAATTGGCTTAACACCTATACTGCATAAGAGATATCAGGATAACTCATAGTAAGATATATAAGTGATCCAACTAGACGTCTATACAGAGTTTGATCTCCAAAAAACTCCCCTTCCTCTTTTTTGTATTTAGTATTCGCTTCCATTGGAGTATGAACTTTTTTATTATCAGTTAGATTAACTAACTTAACAAGATCTTCTGCATACTTTTGCTGACTCAATTTTATGCCTTATTTTCCATAACTTACCTCCAAACCCAAAAAATATGTTAGTTTTCCAAGGTCCTTTATCTTGAACGAGGAGTGTAATAGTTTTTCAAATGAGAGATTCCAACCTCATCATTCCCTGTAATAATTATGTTATCTACATAAATAAGGAGAATAGTAATACCTGAGCCAGACTGACGTAGAAATAATGAATAATCTAAGCTGAGAAAAACCAGCACCAAGGATTGTAGTTTGGAATTTTTCAAACCATGAGCGAGGAGCCTGCTTTAATCCATAGAGAGATTTCTCAAGATGACACACCTGATTTGGACTAGAATATTTGTAACCTAGTGGTGGATTCATATAGATCACTTCTTGCAAGTCTCCATGTAGGAAAGCATTCTTGACGTCCAGTTGGTGTAACTTCTAACTTCTTATTGATGCTAAAGCAAGAATATACGTACTGTCGTCATCTTGGCTACTGGAGCGAAGGTTTCTTCGTAGTTGATTCCATACTCCTGTTTGTACCCTTAAGCTACCAATCTTGCCTTATATCGATCTAGGGATCCATCAACCTTCATCTTGAATAAGTACACCCATATACTTCCAATAATTATTGCATTTGTTGGTCTATCCACCATATCCCATGTATCATTCTCCACAAGGGCAGCTAGTTCTACATTCATTGCATCTTCCCAACATTTCAGACCACTAGCTTGCATGTAAGTATTTGGCACAACTATAGAATTCAAGGTTGTTAGTAAGGCATATGATCAACCATATTCACCTATATAATATCCACATCGGCTTGGAGGAGGAGTATGATGAGATGAGCGTCTAACAGGGTCAATGATATTTTGAGGAGGAGGAGGTTTATTATTATGATTTAAAGAAACATTATGCAAGTCAGGTTGGTCAAGTAAAGAGATAGTATTCATCGAAGTAATATCATTATCAAAAAAAGGATCTAAGTTATAAGTAGTACCTATTGTGGTAGAGGAAAAATTTGGCGATAGACCAATGGGTAGGTTGTTATGGCTAGCAGAATCATGATTCGTGAATTGTTCCAAAAAGGATATAGTAGACAATCACGAGTCTTTACTAGTATAAGTAAAAGAATTTTCAAAGAAGATAACATGTCGAGATATTCTCAATAAGCGACGTGTTGAATCATAACATAAATACCCCTTTTGGATATCATTGTACCCCAAAAAAGTACATTTAACAGCTTTTGAGGATAATTTATGGTGTTCATGGTCTGAAAGAAGAACAAAACATACACAACCAAATACTTTAAGGGGTGAATAGTCGGGCAGTTTTTTAAAAAGGATAAAATAAGGGCAATTTTGTTTTATAATAGACGACGATTGTCTATTTATAAGATAAATAGACGTTTGGATTCCTTCAACCCAAAATGTTCTTGGAACATTTGATGTATCAAGAAGAGCTAAGGCAGTTTCAACAACATGTTTGTTCTTACGTTCCACGACACCATTTTGTTCTGGTGTGTAGCGGCAAGAACGTTGATGAATAATGCCTTTTTCTTGAAAAAAACTTGTGAGGTTTGCATTTACATACTCTCCTCCCGAATCTGAATGAAAAATCTTGATTTTTTTCTCATACTGGGTTTCTATGAGGTTATAAATTTTTTTGACAATGTTTGGTACCTTAGATTTGTGTTTCAAAAAGAAAACCGATGTATAACGAGATGATTGATCAATGAGCAATATAAAATACTTGTAACCCATACGAGATATAATTGGAGAAGGTCCCCAAACATCACTATGAATTAAATCAAATGGAGTAGAATAAGTAGTATTGCTTAATTAAAAAGGAAGTTTATGACTCTTTGATTTTGCACAACTCTCACAAGGTAATTTAGAGGGCAAAATTAGTGAATCTTCACCCAACAAATTACAGGATTTCAACATGAAATTTAAATGGGAAGCATGTGGATGGCCTAAACGAAGATGCCATAAAGTCCACATTTTATTTGAAAACTCAATGTTTTTATTTGAAGCTGAAAGAAAGCAATGATGAAATTTTGTGTTCAGAGATTGAAGAAGAAATAGCCTGCCAACCTTACGCCCCCTAGCCATCGTTTTCCCTGTCAATATGTTCTGAATAATACAACCATTAGAGGAAAAAATAACCAAACAATTCTGTTCTACAAGTTGTCCAACGGATAAAAGATTTGCAGTAAGTTTTGGTACACAGAGAAAATGGTTTAATAGAACCCATACCTGATGCAGATAAAACATGGCCATTTGCAGTAGTAATTTCATGTATGGAACTTTTTTTATATAAATTAGAAAAAAGTTTTTGATTTCCTGTCATGTGGTTAGATGCAGCAGAATCAATATGCCATACCATTGAATTTGAAATCTTATTCTTACTGGGGTATGTAGCAGTCAGAGCTGTAGAGATTGTATTAGGGAGAGCAGCCACCAATGAATCTTGTATCATCTTATAAATATCATTGCGATCAAATAATTATGGTGCCTTTTGTGTTTCTGGAGTGTGTTGTGTGCTCACATCCCTTGTCATCGCCTGAAAGGCTTTATGAGGTGTTGAACGTTTTACTAAACTAGATTTCTTATGACATTCCAGAATAATGTGATCGTCCTTCTTACAGTAGTTACAACAATTTTGCTTCTTGTGATGGGAAATGATATGCCCTGTTTCCTTGCAATGATAGCATTGAATTGATTTGTTAGAGTTGCCCATGGAAGAACTTTTGTATGCAGCCATGGCAGTGTCCACGAAAAGAGAATTTTCCATAGTCTCTTGAGAACCTAATCGAGTTTCTTCTCAAAGTACTTCAGAAACCACCACATCTAAAATTTGTAGTTTTTCCCTGTTGAGAATGCTGGCACGTAAAGGATCGAACTCAGACCTAAGTTTCATAAGGAATTGGACAGTCCTTATCCTCTTCGTAGTAGTCATGAAGTCCTTTAGTCCAGCGGCACTAATTGAGGCAGCAAAAATTTGATCTTCCTCTGCCCATAATCTGAGTAATCCAGAATAGAAGCACCGGACACTTTTCTCACCTTGTGTCGATTCTGCGAGTAGCCTTTCTAATTCAAATTCTCTAGCCAAATTTTGTTGGTCACCAAGGGTATGTAGATGATTCCACATTTCAGATGCTTTCTCAAAAGATGTCGGTTCCATAGCTATATCAACAGAAATAGAATTGACAAGCCATGTTATGATTTTGCCGTTATTAGCTTCCCAGATTTCTTTTTCTTCGTCTTCTGTAGGTATAGCCTTTGATCTATCTAGAATACCAAAGAGGCCTTTGCCTCTAATGAAAGCCCTGAAATGGAACTTTCAGATCAAAAAGTTATGTTCGTCGAATTTGGTTGACAAGACATCTCTTGGATCCATTCTATTGGAAGAAAAAAATTAGAGTCGGAGGGAATCAACAAACAAATCCAAAGATTACAAGAAGAGTAACAGATGTGGATAAAGAATCCGTGCCCAAGATGAATCAAACAGATTTTCTGGAAAAAAAAATATTCAGGTCTCAGAGAGAGGAAAAAAACTAAGGCTCTGATACCAAGTTAAATAAAGGAAGAAAAACTGGAACAATACACATGAAATAATTATTCAATCTTCATTGATCATAACAATGAACCTATACAATATTTATACAGAGAAAGGAGCCCTAATTGTCTCCTAATTACTAGCCTAATGATAGGGGAGATCCCTGATTATAGGATTATAGATTTAAGGAAATCAGATACATGATTTAGGGATAATCAGTACCTGATTTTGTTACACTAAATACGATAACGTCTAAATAAGGTAGAGTCCCACATCGGTGGGTTAAAGGGTCCTTGGTCTCCTTATATGGTCTTGGGCAATCCTCCCCCCATGATCTAGCTTCCTAAGGTCCATTTCTTTATCATGGTATCAGAGATTCATTGTTTTCAATGTTGGGCCCCTCATCTTATATTGTCCATGCTCCAGATGTCCAGCCCTGGGCGTGCGGGGGGTATTGGAGTCCCACATCGGTGGGTTAAAGGGTCCTTGGTCTCATTATATGGTCTTGGGCAATCCTCCCCTCATAAGCTAGATTTTGAGGTTGAGTTAGGCCCAAGGTCCGTTGCTTTATCAATAACATGCATATGAAACAGGTTGATCAAGATGTTCCTGCATCCAGAGTCTAACTTGTATAAGGATTTTTTTAAATAAAAAAAGTCTCAAGGAGAAAAGGCCATGAAGTCTGTACAAAGTATATTCAATACAGGAGTTCAAAAATGTACAGACTCAAGCATCCAAGCAAACTACTTATCATGCAAGAGTTCTTACAGACTTGAATAAACCATATCCACATAAGGAGTCCACAAATATGCAGGCTAAAGAATCCAAGAAGAGGAGAGTCATTGTTAAGTAAGAGTTCTAATGCATTTATAGATTTTGATGATTGGCATATGATGAACTACGTACATAAAACATGTTCCTATTACCTGTTCTATCATGCAGAACCCATAATATTTTGTCATCCATATGATTAAAATAGTTTTTGATAATGCCAAAAGAGGGACGATTAGGGTAGTGCAGATTTTATAATCATGTTAACAAACCTGGCTCATACAATTGTTCCATGCTTTAGGCTCATTCAATTGTTCCATGCTTTGGCTTTCACAGGTCAAGATGTCTCTATTGAAATGAGTTGCACAAGAGCATGAGTTTTCATTCAACTATTCCATACTTTAGCATTCAAAGGTTAAGATGTTGATATCAAAATGGAATGCACAAGGGCATGAGTTTGTCATTATCAAAAAAGGGAGAATTTGTTAGGACTTGTGAAGTTTTGATGATTAACAAGAAGTCATGGAACAATTAAGCATAGTTGGTTCATGAAAAACTGCTTAAAAAAAGTTCAATATTCAAGAGGACTTTTTATGGATAAATTCATATGAACAAAAATAAAAGAAAAAAAGTTTATTGCTTCAGATAAACATTAGAAGAACATCATGTGCTGAAAAGAAGCTAGTATTTAACTACAACACTCAAGAAGAGAGTCCATAAAACATGGGAGTCCTTGTGGAGTTGAAAATCTACTTGATTGTGAAGATCAATAGAAGTTATAAATATTCATGGACTTTCAAAATGAAATTTATGCACAAATACTGAGAGAAAAAAGGGAGAACAAGAGCAAATAAGTAAGAACGATATTTGAAAGGGTTCTGCTTAACTATCAAAGTGCAGCCTAATATAGTGAACCAAATTGAAGAACTTGTTTCATCTATATGTTAAATAGTCTTCTATTCTAGTTATTATGTATTAGGAAGTTTATTGAGTTGTAATTTTCATGCTTTCTTAGTGCCAGTGTGTTATAAACTAGTTTAGGAGTTTAGTCTTCGAGTTGGGATAACTCAAAGACTTGGAAACATAAACCTTGGGAGGTTTGTATGTTATTAGAAATTTAGAGTTAGTTCCTAGGGTTGCTAGAGTCTTGTAATTTGATTTTAAAGTGGGGAAACTTGAAGTGGGTTTCAACAGTCTGAGGATATTGTTGAAAATTAGGAATTGGAGTTTATAATATCTTAGGTTACAAAGTTTGTAATCTTTTATTGAAAGGCTCATTGTGTTTAGTGAAGTTGGGGTTAAATCCTGTCAAGTTACAGGTCGTGATTTTCAACACTTTTTGTGAATCATGTGTTTTCCACATAAAACTATCTTATTCATTATTTGTTGTCTTTACTACTTCTTTTGGAACACATTAGGTGACCCAGTCTATCCGTATGCAAAAATTAGGCATAACTCACATGAGTTATTAGGATATGTAGAAATATTAGAGATAATTACTGGTTGACATTTTTTTCAGATAAGTCTAAGAGGATTCTTATTGAAGCAGCATCCTGTAATGCTGAACTGGTGGTGTTTCCTGAAGCATTTATCGGTGGTTATTGATGTTGGGTGTATTTATGCACTCTAGCGCTACTATTCTAGCCTATTTAGCCTTGTTTTGAGGATGATTCATGTGATTAATGGGTTGAGAATAATATAAATGAGCATTTATGTGTCCAAGTATGTGTTTACAATGTTTAATGGTGGTTTCACATGAGTTTTGATTCAAATTAATCATTTAGAAGTCAACCGAGAAACCTAGTGTAACTTGCTTGAGCTAGGTATTTTTCTGGTCTATTGTGTTGGGTTCTAATGTGTTTTAATGAGTTACTAAGGTTTTTATTATGTATTTATATGTGAAAAAACTTATTTATAATGTTCAAGGGTTAATTGGATCAAGAAAAGAGACAAAACAATAAGTCAATTTGAATTTAACCTATGCTTAGCTCGTGTTTTTAGTTCATTGTTGAGGATGTTTTGTTGTTTTAAGCTATAAATTGTTGCGTTTAATGATATAGTATGTTTTTTGAATGGATGATAATGACATATGAAGAATATACAAGCTTTAAATCAAGTGGAAACAACTCAAAAAGGCTTGGAAATGACCACGGAAGCACAAGACACAAGCTGGACGCAATTTAGACCCCTGAAAAGTATTGAGCGCGTGTGGGCAATGTGTTTGGATAATTGGCACATTCTTCATTCCATTGGATTCATAATGGTCCCAAAATGGTGAAACATCGCGTTGCGGAGCCGTGCCAATTCACAATTATCCAAAAATAGTGTCTCAACGCGATAACACTGCTGCGCGCTAAGGACCAAAATCAGGAGAAAAGTGTCCAATTGTGACCAATGATGCCATTTGACACTATGGCACGGCGTGTTGACCACCAAAATTGGGATAATTCTGCCAAGAATAACATGGAAACCTAATCCAAGTGAGGTCATGACTTATATACTATAAATACAACGTTTTAAAACAGGTTTTGACAATCTTGGAACCCCTAGATCGCTTGGAACAATATTGGAAAATACCATAACTTCTTTTTAGGTTTTTATTTCTTTAATTGAGCTTTATTTATGGCTTTAATCATTCATACAATTAATTGGATGTTGATTATGGCTATGAGTGGCTAAAAACTCCCTTTTCCGGGGTTAAAGCCAAGAACATGAGTACGATTGTTTTGAATTAATTTCATTTGATTTGCTTATCATTATTGGTTGTTTTTTTATTATAGTTTTAATTATTTTATGGATTGATCACCCATAAAATACATTTATTGTCAATCTTTTGATATCGAAAGAGGGAATAGGACGATAGAACTGGGAATAAACAAAGTATGTTCGTATTTCTTTATAAAATAAGGAGTATGAATTAGTTTCTAGGACAGGGATGTACTTAGAAGCCTTACTTGATTCATACGTAGGATGATAGCCCAATGAACTTAATTGGATCATTACATCCCCGCTCAATGATGTAGTTGTAAGGTCCAAATTAGATAAACGGTTAGAGGTCGGGAAACCATGATCACACAATTAACCCTATGAATCAACAACAAAGATAAACAAGTTAATGAGTGAAATTCAATAACAGAGTGATTGTTCGAAGTGCTTTAGCCTTGGGTTTTCTCCTATTGATTGTTCCAAGACTTTTAATTTTCGCATTGTTACTTTTCTTTAGTTTACAAATTACAAACTCTTTTTGATTACGTTAGCATCAATTGAATCTAAATTGTGAACTAGAATAGAATAGTTGTTAGATCAAGTCTCTATGGGATCGATATTGGCTTTCATTAGGCCACTTTACAACTTGATAAGACTACGTACACTTGCGTGTGCGCTTGGACGCTGTAGGAAAAAATTGGACATAACTCACATGAGTTATTAGGACGTGTAGAAATATCAGAGATAATTACTGGTTGAAATTTTTTCAGATAAGTCTGAGAGGATTCTTATTGAAGCAGCATCCTGTGATGCTCAACTGGTGGTGTTTCTTGAAGCATTTATTGGTGGTTATCCACCTGGATCAACTTTAAATATCTCAATTGTGTATCAGACAGACAATGGGAAGAAGGAGTTTCACAAATATCATGCTTCTGCCATTGATGTGCCAGGTTGGGAACTCTTTGATTTCTTGACAAATTAACTCTCTATTGTAAAATCTTTTGACCGGAGTTGATTTTAATTGTTCAATACTTGAAGGAACATATATAACAATTTACTTACAAAAAAAGGAATAAGATGAACATAAAGACTTTGTGACACATTCCTAGGATCAAGATATATATTTTCTATTAACAGTTTTATTTTCTTGCTCATTGAGGTTAGAGGAAAATTGAAGGTATGTAAAGGATCTTATCTTGAAAATTCAGAACATAGAAGTAAAAAATTGTTGATTGGGGGTTAAAAAGAACCAACAAACATGTAATGAAAATTGAATTGTGTTTCTGAACTTCATCAATAAGGTATCTCATGCTAAAATGGACTAGGTCCTTTACATTTTAATAAACATATGTATGTTGTTTGTATGTGCTTTGCTGTAAGCTCTCTTCCTTTCTCTAATTTTGTCCTCCCATGTTTCCCCCATCTCGTCTCTCTTACAGGTCCTGAGGTTGAGGTTGATCGCCTGGCAGCAATGGCTAGAAAATACAAGGTGTACTTGGTGATGAGTGTTATTGAGAGAGATAATTATAAACTATATTGCACAATGCTTTTCTTTGACTCTCTAGGTCACTACCTAGGGAAGCATCGAAAGATAATGCCAACAACATTGAAGCGTATAATCTGCGGTTTGGGGATGGATCAACAATTCCAGTTTATGATGCTCTTATTGGTGCTGCAATAAGTTGGGAGAACAGAACGCCACTTTTAAGGAGCTCGATGTATACTAAAGGTCATAAATGTGTTTGCTAATCTAGATTCATCAATTCGTACCGTTAAATACCATGTTTTAGGGACACTTTGATATTCACAATAATTTATAAGAAAAAGTTAAAGTTACCATAATTAGAAATTGTCGTGACAGTGGTGACTACATTTCATTATATTGTAAAGACAGATATATTAATGATAGTAGTTACTTCATTTGTGTTATTTAAGTGTTGAATTCCTATGTTGTCAAAGTACTATGTAGCTTCAGATAATAGAATTAATTTAGTGTTTATTCGCACTGCAGTTTGTTTCTGATTATAATATCTTTGAACTACTAAGTTACGATGCTGTTAAAGTGTTGTTAAGGTGTTGTTAAAGGGGATAAGGTTCTGCTGAAATATGTAAGGTTGTTATGCTGTTAAGGAGGTGAGGTGAGGCTATTCTACTGAAGGAGGTGAGGTTGTTTTGCTGTTAAGGAGGGTGAGCTTGTTGTTCTGTTGTCAAGGATGTTATATCACTATCACGTGTTGTGTTGGCAGGACGTATTGGGGCATCTCAATAAAATTAGTGGTCTAAAAATCAAATTTTAATAAAATAATAATGTTATAATTTAAAGTTTTTTTTTTTTTTTGGGGGGGGGGGGGGGGGTTTCATGCACTTTAGTTGTTTTTTATGTAATAGTTTGAAAGACACATAACATTATAACTTCACATCTTAATACGATTATTAATAAAAGTAAGGATTGATTCTAGTGAATAAAATATTAGACGTTTATTTATAATACATTAACTTGAATATTATTGTTAAAACTTTATTTATTAATATGAAGTTTGAGTTGTTTAATTCAAAGTTCTAAAATATTTCTGGTAAAAATTAGATAGTATTTTCTTTCTTTATCATTTCTTTTTTTAGACGTAAACAATCTTCATTATTATTTCAAGTGAAGTTGAAAATCATAAAATTTACAATTAAAAATTTCGGGCCTCAAAATTTTATGGACCTAAGGCAAATGCTTTACTAGCCTTACCATTGAGTCACACCCTGATTACCGGGAGGCACTCATCTCAGGTGACCTAGGTACGTTAGTGAACTGTCTTACTTAGCATTCCCAAATTGACGTTAAATATGTGCAGGATACTTACCCGTTTGGCCACAAAAATAATAATTTCTTTGGGTTGGAGTTGTGTTTGGCCATGAATATAAATTAGCGTTGTTTTTAACTTTTTGTGAGAGAAGTAAAAGTGAAAACAAGTAAACTTGTTTTACTTTTCCAAAAATAGTTTTCACTAAAGTGAAATAATTTTTATTGCCAAACACCACTAATTTTCACTTTTTCACTAAACTGAAATAATTTTTCGAAAAAAGTGAAAAAAAAAATTCATGGCCAAACGACTATTTATACACACCTATTCTTACCATATATATAAATGTGAGTAGCAGCTGACGGTTGTTATGCCTGCTTCCAGCCGTCTGCTTGCTTCGTGATTTTGCTATATCATTCTTAATTAATTATTATATAAGTTTACATAATATAAAATTAATAAAATTTAATTTTAAAAAAAATAGATATTTATGACATGTCTGCTTCAGCTATTTCAACCGTAATTTTACTATATCACCCCTAAGTAATTATTATAAGTCATCTAAGTATTTAATTATTATAAGTCATCTAAATATTAAAAAAATTAATAATATTTAATAAGAAAGGTAAAATAAAAATAAAATGATAAATTTAGCTTTTGATGTTTTAAATTAATTTCATATTTTATATGAGGCCCACTTAAAAAAAATTCACAAGTAATTTTTATAGCAATTTTGCTGTATCACTTCTAATTAGTTATTATGAGACATTTAAGACGTGTCAGTTTCGCTACTTCAATCTTGATATTCGGTAGACTCTTGAAATTATATCAATGTCGCTTAAATTGAAATAGAAAAAAAATATTATAAATCACAATAATTAAGAACTTAAATTACTTTTAAAGTATGAACTGACTATCAATAGCACAAAAATTTGAACAAGAAGAGTATTATGAATTACAAAGCAAACAACTTAAAATAATAAATTATAATGTCAAAAATGTTATAAATGTATCATATATAGTGAATGTCTACTTTATCATATATAGTGAATTCCTACTTTACCATATATTGTGTATAGTTAGTTTTCCCCTATAAATAAAGGAGTTTTCCCTCATTAATTCATCCCTCAAGAGAAATAACAAATATTAGTTTATAACACGTTATCAACACGATTCTACCATCCTAAATAAATATTTTAAAAAGAAGAATGGTAAGAATTACGCCAAGTAAGAATTTTGTTACCAACTTTCTTTTACATATGGTTGTGTCAATTACCCATGTTCAAAATTTTGGTAGAAACGAGCTACTGTTTTGCAAATAAAATCAAGTTACATAACTTTAATTGTTGGTTATAATTTGATCTTAGCATTAATTTTATCATAAATAAAGTTGTTGTTATGAAACCGAATGAAGGTGGACCTTGTTTTTTAAAGTTATCATTAGCAACTTCTTTTAGTATTATTCAAGTTGTGCATATAAATTCTTCACAAAAAACATCATAATTTGGTTAAGTTGTGGGTTACAACAAAGCACAAAATTTATTTGTATGTATGTATACTTTTTCAATTTCTCTGACGCAATTTAGTGTTAGTTTACAAAAGCTAAATTTAAAGAAAATATTATATTATTGATTAAGGGTAAGACACTGAGATAGAGTCTCAATGCACTATGATGATAAAATGTTGGGTTGAAATCGCATTGATTTATGCCTAAGACGCCTTTATATGGATAAGATATTGAATTTGAATTGTCTTAATACACCATATTGATTATATTATGATGGCTAAGACAATATTTGATGAAAAATCACGATATCCCATTGATATGCTCCATAAAGTAAATATGGTAGCAATATATGATGAATTTGAAAGTAGACAAACTTGCTCCATTCTTGAAGTGAATGCGGTAGCAGTGTATAATATGTCTTAAAGAAGACAAGTGATGATATTTTCACATACTTATTGTGATTATAATTAAAGATATATAAGAGAAAATTTCTCTACAACCATATATATGCCTCGATTTGCTCCTAAATTAGCAATATCTTAAAAGAGGCTATAAGCTATCATAATTTGACAGGCTTAAGGTACGATTTTACTTCATTCCTAGGGAATGAGAAGCTTATTAATGCAAACGTGCACTTGATTGTGATGGTATCACAACTCACCTCCGAAAGAGGCTGAATAACTGAGAAGAGTTATTTTAAAATCTTCTAAAGTAGTAATTCTGAAATTTATTCATGCAATAGTAAATCTAAAATTTACTAAAGTAAGAAGTACATGTCATGGTAAACTTGGAGTTTTCTAGAATAAAAGTTTATAAATTGACATAAATGATTGTGACATCACAAAGATGTGCATAGTAATTATTAAACATATATTGAAGAACTAAAAAAAATTTCATGAACTGTCAATATGTTTATTCTCATGATAAGTTGGTTGGACCAACTAATATTGGGATTGGATCCCTTAAAATCTGAATAGTATAAAAGGTGAATATGGGTATGTTCACCTATCATGTGATATGTTGAAAAGATGCATCAATAAGATGATCACGTGTACATTCACTGTTAACCTGCAATTTGACATTCATTAAGTTGTTGCTCAATAAAATTGAGTTAAGAGCATAATTTTCAGATTGTGTAATCAAGAAAATATTATCTTGATGATGATGATTTGACATTGAATGACTTTGTTTAATAGTTAAACCATTACTAATGAGAACAATACTTAACGTGTTGGTCTGAAATATGACATGTTGCATACAATAGCACTTGTACGCCTTAGACCAATAAATTATGATTATTTCTTCCCTCTCAATTGGTTCAGGTCAGGAACCAACTATTCTATCTAATAGTTAATGTGCAATCTACGATTAATGAATATACCATGATGCACAAAGATGGATTCCTCAAAGAAGATGAGGATGAATGTTAGTTTTTCTAATATAAGGGGGAGATTATAAGTAACTATGAAATATGTTAGGAATTATCATCGAATCCGCATTCAAAAGATAATTCAAGTCAAATGCCGGAAGTATTTGTTGACTCAAATTTAGTATCATATTTAAGCTACAAGTGCTCGTATTTTGCATTCTTAAAGGACAAAGTCTATGCATATATGAAGTGTGATAGACCAATCGGTTCCAAATGAAATAATCCTTGAAAAGGATACGGAGCAAATAATCATAATAAAAAGACAATGTGTTCTTGAAGAGTCTACGACATAACACTTCATGAAACCTTATGAGAGGTTCAGGTACTTGAAAATAATTAAGTGATGAGATTTTAAAATATTATGTCACATTATGAACCGATACGAAATGATATATCATTAATATTTTTGATACAATATTGACGCAATATTGTGAAAGATTGTGAGGATCTGAATTCTACGTTTATTTAAGCATGCTGACGTAAAATATTTATCAATTAACATGAAAGGATGCATCTTGATAAGCATAAAACTTATTTGATTCGCAATCCAGATACTTAGAGATGTCACTCATGAAATATTGAATATTGTCACTTGACAAAATTTACATGAAAACTTGTTTAAGGATTCAAAATGTTTGAAGCATATAGAAGTTTCTGGAAAATTTATTTATAATCCTTATATTGTATAAGCTTATAGCTTAAAAATTATTGAAACTCTTGGAGAGTTTTCAAAAACAATAGAATATTTGCTTAAATGAGAAACATGCATAATTGAATAAGGATTCATTTCGACCGCAAGAAAAGAATGAGGAACTCCTTGGTTATGAAGTACCATATCTTAGTGTAATTGGTGCACTAATGTATCTTGCAAATATTACAAGGCATGAAATAGCCTTTTTCGGTCAATTTGTTAGCAAGGTATATATAGTTTTGCTCCTACTAGGAAACATCGGAAATGTGATCAAATATATGAGCTTATTTTATTCTAAAGATTGTAGTCCCGATCTTGTTGGTTATGCTGATGTTGGGTACTTATCTGACCCGTATAAAACTCGATCTCAAATAAGCTTTATGTTCATATGTGGGGATATTGCCATATCTTGGAGATATACAAAGCAGTCTATCTAGCCTCTTCATTGAACTATGTTGAGATTATAACTATTCATGAAGAAAGCTGAGAAGGAGTATGGTTGAGATCCATGATACATCTCATTCGAGAAAAATATTGTATCAAATGCGATAATGTACCCACAATTTTATACGGAGATAATGCAGCATGCATAGCATAACTTAAGGGAGGATTCATAAAAGGAGATAGAACGAAGCACATTTCGCCAAAGCTTTTCTATACACATGAACTCTAAAAGAATGGTGACATTAACGTGCAACAGATTCGTTCAAGTGACAATATGGATGATTTATTTACGAAGTCTCTTCCAACTGTAACTTTCAAGAAGATGGTACACAAGATCGGAATGCAAAGTTTCAAGGATTCTCATTATGGGAGTTAATACACGTTGTACTCTTTTTCCCTTACGAGGTTTTATCCCACTGGGTTTTCCTTGTAAGGTCTTTAATGAGGCAGCATCTATGCGTATTATCTATCAATTAGACATTCAAGGGGGAGTGTTATAAATGTACCATATCTAGTGAATGTCTACTTTACCATATGTAGTGAATACCTACTTTACCATATATTGTGTATGTCTATTCATGGAAAAGTTACAAACTCCAAAGTTAGTTTTTCCCTATAAATAAATGTTTTTTCCCTCATTGTAAGTCATCCCTCAATAGAAATAACAAATACTCGTTCTGTTCTCTCTACTCTTTTTCTTTATCTTTATTAGTTTATAACAAAAAAAAGTATTATAGATTACAATAACTAACAACTTAAAAAATCTTTAAAAAATACACATAAATTAAGATAAAAAATAATATACCAGCACGAACCTTCGATATCTAGTATCATATATATATCCATGTCCGAGCAGCATGATTCGCGCATGATTTACATGTATTATTACATACTTCCACTTCTCCTCCTGTCTCCTATTCTTATGAAGCTTGTTAACGCTGGCACACTTTATTAAATCATTTTTAACAGATCTTAACAAATAGTTCGAAGTAGGGAACTTTATTCAGAGGCGGAGCTAGAATTTTTGCTTAGAGGGTTCAAAATCTGAAGAAAACTTATCGAAGGGGGTTCAACATCTACAATATATAAATAAAAATTATTTTAATCATGTATTATTAATATAATTTTCATCGAAGGGGGTTCGTCCGAACCCCTTTAATAGGCTAGTTCCGCCTCTGACTTTACTAGTTGGCTAACTGAATGTCTTTTTAACTCTATGAAAATCATGTTGATTCATTGGTTATTTTTAAAAACCTTATACATACTCTTCTATACATTCATCTGGCTGTTGGATACTATATATATTGCCTGAATCCTCCAAAAATGTTTCCACACAGGGATTGGATCCTTTAAAAATGCACAACTTTTGAATGATCTAGCACACTCGGTTATGCTTTTGATGAGTCCGAGCAATATAGTAGGATAAGCATGGCATGAGAAGTTGTACTTATAAAACAGCCACCAACAAAGTCTCAACTAAGATGTGCTATTGTTATTTAAACTCTACTGTGACTAATCATAAAGCTTAGAGAAAATATTTTGACTTAACCTACAACTACTATCTTATTATAACAAAATTTTGGTAAAATTTCAATAGTTCTCATCTAAGTATTTTTAATCTTCAATTAAATAATGTGTACTATTTTGACTCTTGGCTAACAGATGTCATCAAATTAAATGGATGATATCTACTAGTAAGGGCATTTTTAAGGATAAACTACATAGAGTAGCAAACCTAAGTTTTAAATTACAAAAAATAGCAACACTTTAATGAAATTACTTTATGCAGCAAACCTAGCATTATTTTAAGTGGGGGACCACAATTACCGTCTCTCCAAAGCAGGTTCCACTATTCACGCTTAAACTTTATCTTTCCTTTAATTGCTTTATACTTTACCTTTTTTCATGCTTTTTCTCAGATTTTCTCTTTCAAATTTTTTCCTTCTTAACGTTTTTTCCACGTTCTGATAAGGATATTGTTCCACAATTTCAGATAACTAATTAATTCAGTTATTGCATGTTATCAATTTGTCAATATTTTTTTTTGAATTTTGTACTATAAACAATTTCTCCACTTCATCTTTAAGGTTTTGATTTTTGTAGATGTTAACTGAGAATCAAGGTCATCGGATTTGCTGAATTTTGTTTTGTTTGTTTTTCAGTTAAATTTGATGTTTTATGAGTTGATATAGTTGAAAAAATTAAATTTTGGATGAGAATTGAAACTGGGTTTTATTTTGTTGTGATTAATGAAGGATAACCGGAGTTGAATGGATATTGTAGATGATTTTGGGTTGATCTGTTGTTGTTGTTGGTTGAATTTTTTCAAAGATAGCTGATATTTTGGAGAAAAAAATGGTTGAAAAAAATTCTTTTCCAAAAGACGAAAAATAAAAAAATATGAGAAGAAAAGAAAAGCAAAAGAAATTGCAGAGTCAAGCAATGCTGATGACGATGTTAAAAACTCTTGTGCTAATGAATCTGAAGAAGACAGTGAGTTAATATGTATTTTATGTTTCTCCTGATATGTATTTAGGAATTGCAGTGAGGTGATTTGTTCTATTAAAAATACATATGCATGTTATATGTATTTTTTGATGTGTTGGTTGTATTTTGTTGATATATACAGTTTAAGGTATAGTTTTAATATGTATTTTATGTTATCATGATATGTATATATGGATCAGAGTGAGCTGATTTGTTCTGTTCAAAATATATATGCATGTTATATGTATTTTTTGATGTGTTGGTTGTGTTTTGTTGATTTCTACAGTTTAATGAGGTATAGTTTTCTTTTTGTTAAATTTGAGAAACATCATTGGGTTCTCGCAGTTTTATCATTCTCTGAGAGGTGCATATTCTTACATAATTCATATAAATTCTCTGGTCACTATGTGGTTGTTCTGGCTGAGATAGAGAAATTAGCTGGGATTATCCCATTGTATCTCTAAGCTTGTAATTTCTACAAAAAAAAAAGGTATTGATCTTCATAACCATCCAAGATACAAAGATAAAAAATTATCAGATCTTTTTGATGTGTTACTTGCAGATGAATTGCTTCAACAATCAAGTGAAATCTTGTAAGTACTTTAATATACATTTACCAAAATCGTAAGTTTGTAGAAATTAAATTTTATTATTCAATTTTCTTTTGTAGGGACTATGGTTTGTATATAGTAACATACGCAGAGTGTCTTTATTATGGTAAAAGAGTTCCTTTGATTGAGTTCAACCCCAACATACTTCATACACGTTATGTTGCACTATTGTGGGATTACGGCATGAGAAAACAAGCAAATGCTCATAGCGATGTTGAAGCACCCTTGAGGCCTGGCAGGCAAAGCCGAATAACTAGTGTCACTGAAGTTTTAGAAATATGATGATTGTTGAATTTATTACATTGGATAATCGACAAATTGTTGTATGGATGTTGGTTATTTTGTACAAACTTATTTCATGTTTTGAAGTGTTTAAATGTCAGTACTTATTTTGAACTGAATGAAAGTAATTCATTTCTGTTATATAAGTTGAATATGTTTTCAACAATTTTGTACTATGTGTTTTACTCCAGTGTTCAATAATATTGGTTGAAGTGAGATTGACCTCTGAAATACATATGCGGTTTTGAAATTTTCAATAAAAATACATATGCAGTTACCTTCATATATATTCTAATTTGTGTTCATTTACTTTCAAAATACATATGAATTGAATTAAACTTTAAGTTTGGGAATTGAACGAAAGAAATTCATTTAAGTATTTTATGCAGTTTTTTTTTTTTTTGCTGTGAGATTTAGAGATCAAAATACATATACAGTGTTCAGATTTTGCATTAAATAAATACATATGCAAAATGCATCATATGTATTTAGCTTCAATATATATATATATATATATGAAGCATATGTATATAGATATGTATACATATATGTATTTTAATGTTTATTCATTCAATTCCAAATTAAATATGAATTGTTCAGATTTTAGAATAAAAATACATATGTAATATATATCAGATCGTAAATGCTAAATAAATGTTTAGAACCATAAAACTGAGTTCATTATTATAAAAAGTGCAGAAGAAAGTATTGAAAAATAATACAGAAGAAAAAATGTATCATTTACAATATTTCCTACAAGAGCGTCTATTGTGATATGAGTTGATGTTCTTATTTCCAAATTTTTTTGCAGGTCTTCCAGGAGGACATTTGTACTTTGGTGGCAGTACAATTGTTATAGACGTCTTTTCTTTCAACAACGAATGCAGATAAACTTGCAAAGGTGCTCCCAACAACTTTCTCCAAAATGCTTACATATAAAGGAAGACAATTCATGTCTTGTATCTCTTTTTTATGCAAAATAAATACCTTTAAACCCATATCGCGCTATGTATTTGTATTTGCCCCGCATTACCACTGATTTGATATTCCACTAAAATATGTTTGCTGGCCCAATTCACATTTAAGTGTGATGCCAAAACGTCATGCAACTCATTGAATGATGCTATTATGCTCAACAATATAACATCAATGACGTACTCTTCATAATTTTTTCATACATCCACCTTCCAGAGTGCTTCACGAGAACTGATATGCTTCCCATTTCTAACAGATTTCACCCAAAATACACAAATATACATATTTCTAAGAAGTCAATTATTACAACATACACTTTTTAAAAAAAAAAATTAGATTTTTTCAGTTAGAAACGTAAATTATACTTACACAACCAAAAACTACAATGAAAAATACATTTACTGAATATTTGTTAAACTTAAAATACAAACACAACAAAAGTTTTCAACCAAATATAGAAACTACTGAATCGAACAGAAGTAAAACATGTATAACATATATTTTCACATATACAGTTATATTCTGAAATTTCGACAAACAAACCAAAAATACATATGCAGTGTTAACATTAAGTATAACATAAATACATATGCAGTTTTAACATTAAATACAAAAAATACATCTGGGAGCATACCTAATTTGTATTTTGATATGTGTCAATAAAATTTCATCACATTCAACAGATTAATTTGATCATTCATTGATCTAGGATTTCAGAAAATAATTGAATAAAATTCAAATCAAAATTTGTTTAAATTATGTTCATAATCGAAATTCTACAAAGCTTCACAATTTGTTCACAAAATACATTAAAATAAAATTTGTTTAAAGTAAAATACAAACACAGCAAAAGCTTTCAACCAAATACAGAAACTACTGAATCGAACAGAATTAAAATATGCATAACATATATTTTCACATATACAATTATATTCTAAAATTCCGACAAACAAACCAAAAATACATATGCAGTGTTAACAAGCATATAAAAAATACATATGCAGTTTTAACATTAAACACAAAAAATACATCTAGGAGCATACCTAATTTGTATTTTGATATGTGTCAATAGAATTTTATCACATTCAACAGCTGAATACAATCATTCATTGATCTAGGATTTCAGAAAATAATTGAATAAAATTCAAATCAAAATGTGTTTAAATTATTTTCATAATCTTAATTCTACAAAGCTTCGCAATTTATTCAATTGTTAAACCGATCAAAATGATAACAAACAATCATCAAATAAATAGTCGAACAATGAAATTTTAATACCTGAAATAACTTCTAAACTGAAATTTGGCAACAAATAGTTGAATTTTGAAGGTTTTTGTTATATATGTTGAATTTACTCCTGTATTGCTTATAACTCGAAATTCGTTTAGAAATTTTTCATACAAAATTTAACGGCGACAACAAAAAACTTGATAGGAGCATCAGTAATGGCTTAAATAAAAAACGAATCGGAAAACCTTAATGATTACGTACCTTAAATAACACTAACGGTTGAATTTTCAACTGATAGTTGAATTCGAACAAATTGAACTGAAGAATCTACAATTGAATTTGATTCAATCAAATTGATGCTTCATTTTGAAACTGCTGTTGATTTCGAAGAAGATACTGTCGAATTTGATTGAACAACAACAATGGTTGAATTAGAAAACACGGTTGAATTAGAAGAAATTTCTCATAAAAACGAAAAGCAGACTTTGATTTTTTGATTTTTTTTCCCAGATGAACTTGTTAATGTATGAAACTGAAATTTGAAATTTGTTCAGTGCTGTTAAGCAAAAACGGAAATAATGTTATTGAAGTTGTTTTAATGGAAAAAGGAATCTACAAATTTAATTAATTGGTAATTATACCATATTTATCTTCAGTTATTTAAGGGAGGTCAGTTTTAAAAATGCATAATACAAGTTGCTACAAAATGTAATTATGAAACTGTTGCTATAAAATTTATAATTAGGGCCTTAAGTATGATATTTCTGAATTTTGCCCCATTTTTAACCTTCAATCAACTATTTATTATTAAAACAACTGACGTGTAAATGAAAACTTATGCTATGTTCAAAGTGTCTTATTAATAGTTATCATTTCGTTTAATTTGATGAGATTTGTCGGCCATGGATCAAAATACACGCATTACCTAGAAGATTAAAAGTACTTAGTCGAATATCAAAGCGACTGAATTGAAATAATGTAATAACTCAGAAACTAAAAAAGTGATTTCCCCTAACTTTTACAAATCATGAAATTGTCATTTTTAACTAAAAATTACCTTTTTTTGAAATTCAAATTATATATTTAACAAAAATTTTAACTTTAAATGAACCTAATTTTAAATCATGATCTAAAAACATGTCCAAACGAGATCTTAGTCATTTGGCAATGAAATTTTTTTAAAAAAATTATTTCATTTCAGAGAAAAAAAGTGAAAATTGTAGTGTTTGACCACAAGAATTATTTCACTTTAGTGAATAGTATTTTTGATAAAACATGTTTTCCCTCTTATTTCTCTGCTGAAATTTCAGAAACAACTTTAATTTATATTCAGGATCAAACACAACACCAACTCTAATCTCCAACTCCAATTCTAAATTCAAAAAAAATAAAAATTCATGATTAAATGGCTTAAATTGTCTTTTTCTTATTTCTTTTATTACCTTAAAATAGGGGGGGAAAGTAAGCACAAAGGCAACAACTCCATTAATCCACAAATCACAAACATCCTTCATTTCAAAATAGGTAATTTTTGCGAATTTAGTACTTTTTTCTAAAAAATGAGATTTATTTTATAAATTAAAATTTGATAAATTTGAGTGTGTGTGTGTGTATATATATATATATATTATTAATTATTTAAAATTTAATAATATCTCTATTATATTAAAAGTGTGAAGGTCCTTATAATTGGCGTTTGCCCTTTTTGTCCTTCATTAAAAGTCTCCACTTTAAACAAAATCATCTTTTTCCCTTTTATGATATTAAATATTAATTTAAATTGCAAAATCCTATATTACATAGTTATTTACATTACAAAGTCCTATTCTATTTCAGGTAGGTAACTTTCTACAAATTATTTTCTTAAATTAAGTACCTCAATTAAAATACCTTATATTTTTTTTTTCTCACGTTCATAAAGATAACGATGGAGACGACTCCAATGAGGGAAAAGAATAAGAATAAGCTAAATTACAGAAATCAATTCTTCAAAAATTGACTTGCACTTCGTTTTCTCATGAAAACAATATGACAATGAGTTTACATCGTACAACTGCTTTCTTTTGACGGCGATTTTCATTTTGTTTGTGCAATGTGTAGTGATCTCAAACAAATATGTGTTTACGTTAATTTTTGTTAAATTAATTTTGTTATTTGATTGTTATTATTATTATTTTGAGTTGAGGATATATCAGACATAATCTTTTAGTCAATAAAAAAATAGTAGTAGAATAAAGGTAAGTTCTACGTGTACGCATATTGTTATTATTATTAATGTTGGTGTCGCAGATGTCATATGTACTTATAAGTTGCTATAATGGCTAACGTTTTACTTGGACATCACATGCGCAATCATCAATATTGAAAAGGTAGGCATTCATGATATGATATTTTTTGTTGTATTTTCATTTAATTCTGAATAGTGTATTTTCTTTTAACAAAAACGGATGAGAGAAAAAATATGTAGAAAAAGTGTGTGTGTTGTTTGAAATTGAGTTATTCTTCCATAAAATCATTTCTTCTTCAATTTTCAATTTTGATGTTGTTTGTATTATTGTAGTCAAAAGAAAGTGAAGACAAAAGTACCTTAACTTTTTCCTCTTTTTTTCGTTTTGAATCTATGATAGATGATTTAGTATTACATTTTATGTTTTTTTTTAGTGCTGGAGTTCTTCTTAAATTTTGGTTTTATTGTAGTAAAAAGAAAGTGAAGACAAAAGTAAGTAAAGTCACTTTTTTCTTTTTGCAATAGCTTTATTAAGGTATCGTCTTTTTAGTACTATTTTGGTATCTCGATTAATGTATTGTTTTGTTGATATATTGATTATCGTATTGTTTTATTGCGGTACATTGGTGCTATATGAATGTTCCATTGAACTTGGGTTCAATCAAGACAGGTCAAATTAAATCAATTCTAAAATAAAAATCATCGGATAGAGAAAAATTGAGGTAAGCAGCCACCTACTTTGAGAGTTATGTATCAATTTAATTTTCTTGACTATTAGATTTAAGATTTTTATGGAGTACATATCGAGAATAGTAAAAAGATCTCCACCTTTGTATCAGATTTCATGTCAAAGCGCACTATTATTTCTTAAACCCACCTTCACTTCGACTTTTTGTCATCATAAGCAAAGATTTATTTTTAACAAAGTAATTTCTTTGTTAGTTGAAGTTGATCGTTGGTGGGTTTTGATTTTGATGTATTCAATTGATCCAAGTTTTTTTTTTTTTGAGAAGTTCTGTATTCTTTCAAATTGAGTTATTAATGGGTTTAATCAAACCTATTTAACTAGCGTATTAGGGCTAAATCTTTTCAAAGCATGTCTGAAAAATTTTAGTTCGCAAAGATCTATGTTTCTTTTGTTCTTTGTCTGATAATAGAATTGAATACTTTATTTTTTCCCTCAAATTATCAATTTTATTTTCAGTGCTTTGTTTATACATAGAAGCATCATGGGTTCTTTATCAATAAAAGTTTTTCTCTAAATTCAGGTAACCATTATATATGTTTCTATCGTCTTATAACACCTTTTTTTCTTAGTGATTTTGTCTTGCCTGAAGGGGAGTCTTGGAGTAAATGGTAAAGTTGTTGTCATGTGACAAAGAGGTCACGAATTCAAGCCTTGAAAACAAACTCCGGCAGGAAACAAACTACGGCAGGAATGCAAGGTAAGGTTGCATATAATACACCCTTGTGGTGGGATTCTTTTTCGAACACCGCACATAGTGGTAGCTTTAGTACACTGGACTGTCCTTTTTTTTTTTTTTAAATCTTGCCTACGCATTGTAATACTTGCATGAAAATGTGATTATAAAGGTCTATTTTGAAAGTTACATACTTTTTTTCTGTAGGAGTTTTTTTTATTTCTGAATGCTGAAGATGACCAAATAGTGATTAGATTTGTTATGTTATATCGAACGGACAAGATGTTGATTCATCTTACCGAATATGGCCTTAGATAGCAGGTTATAGAGTACTTTAATCAGATTTGGTTAAAAGTTTATTAGATAGTTAAGCTAGCATTGTGTTTGTCTTTTATTCTATATTACTACTACTATTAACATTATTATTGTTTGGATGATTCGTATGTGTGCAAATGCAAAGCTATATTGACTTTATATTGTCAATCTCCCATCCTTTGCTTTCTGTTGAATGTTTAGTTTGGTTGATCTGTTTTAATTATGTATTAGGTGTATCTCTGTGAACATATATATGCATTGTTAACTATTAGTTTCTGCATGTAAATTTTATGTGCAGAGTTTTAGAAGAGTAATTGTGCTGATATTTCAATTATTTATATTATTTTGTTGTAGTTCAGGTGATAGATGAATATTTGGTTGGGTCTGTAGCGGTTAGGTTTAGTCTTATTATTTTAATACTTCGATTATTGTATTATTTTGTTGTAGTTTTTCATCTATTATTATATATTATTTGTTTTGCTTAATACATGCGATAGATGAATTTTCGATCGAATTTTTGCCTAAAGTTTATGTTTAATGCTATTATTATGATATCTCAAATCTCGATTATGCGTTATTTTGTTGTAGTTTATTAGTGATGTATGAGTATTCAATTAGAATTGGAGATAATCAAGACAGGCCAAACTAAATCAATTGTAATGTGAAAATTCTTGGATAAAAAAGTTTGAATTGAGGTAGGCAAGTAGGTACTTTATATTTGTTGTTAATCCACCAAAGATAGAATGTAATTCATAGGAAATAGCACGCAAAGACAAACTTGAAAATAATAATTAAAGAATATTGAAATCTTAGAAAATTGAGTGGAACTATAATGCTTTTGGAGTTCTTTCTTTGCTTTGCATGAAAGTTTCTCAAGTCTAAAGTTAGCTACCTGTTCTCCTTATTTCTCATCATAATACCTTATTGATGGTTGTCTAAAATTTCAGAAATTATATATAAAATATACTATTAATTAATTATAATTTTTTTTTGTTATGAAGTTTTGTGAGATGATTTTTATATTTATATAGGAGGTGCTAATTAATTGATGCAACACACATATACTAACATTAAAAAATATATATACTTTTGTCATTTAAATCATGAATTTAATGTTTCATATATTGCGACTTCAACTGTAATTTATTCGTTTTTGTATTCAAGTCATTCACCATAGAGACATCAAAGGTAGTTGACTTATCCATATTAGTTAGTAGAACTATAATACCCTAAAAGACACAGTGAAAAATTTTCAGACAATTTTAAAAGATCATATTATCTCCATTTTAATTTGTTTGTCTAATTTTGACCAAGCACCCCCAACATACTAATGATTTATATCTAAATTGCCCTCAATTTTGATAAAAATATAGAATTTCGAGAATAAAAACAACACTTCATAAAATAAAGTGCTTCTAGAAGTAGGAAAGAAATATAATGACTAAGTTCTTCTTTAATTTAACTATTTTTTTTATCTTCAAAATTTTACATTATCTTTTTAAAAATTTCGTACTTAGTAAAATGACTTACTGACTTACACACGAGAATTTATTTTGTATATATATTTATTTTGAATTAACGCTTGATACACTTATAAAATGACTTACACACGAGAATTTATTTTATATATATATATTTATTTATTTATTTTTAATTAACGAGAATTTATTTTGTATATATATATATTTATTTTTAATTAATACTTGATACACGTGTTCTAAACTAGTTAATTACAAAAATGAGAATAGTATTAAAAGAATTATGATATTATTTAAAGTTTATAAAAGGGACAACTCAATCATACAAATATTTTTTGTCCCTATTTGCCTCTGATGAATGAAACCGCCGCCGCACCATCCTGCCGGCAACCATTATCAGCGGGCTGAAACCACCGCGCCGGATAAAGGCACGGCTGTCGTACCAGTTGAAGGAAAGGAGGCCGATCTAACTACTCCGGAGGGTAAGATGATTGGAAGTTGGTACCAATGGCGCTACTTCTGGAACTGTGGATAGGGTAAATTTCCTTCTCTTATACATACATACAGTTGTTGATTTGCTTGTGCTACTTTACTAACAGCAATAATAACAACGTAATGATCTGGAGAGGTAAGTGTACGCAGTTCATTTACACTACCTCATAGGTTATAGTATTTTATATTTTATTTGTGTTTGTACTTTTTTTAAACTGCTTTGATATGTGTTACTGGAGCTGAGCATCATTTGGAAATAGTCTATCTCCCTTTCAGGACTTAGGTAGGGATGAGGTTTGTGTATATTTTACCTTAGGTTGCTTAGACTCTTCAAAAATGTCAACAAATGTGTATCACATTTTCCAATATTTTGAATTGATACGGAGTTAAAGAAAAAAAAGTCTTTTGAATGTTGTGGTATTAAATTAAAGGTATGTTAAATGTATCGAAATGCTCGTTAATCTTTGTGGCCTTAAATATGTCATTGTGGAAAGTTGAAATTAAAATGTTGCTAAAAAGATAAAGGCTTATTCTTTTTTAAACGGACTAAAAAGGAAAGTGGGCTAAACAAATTGAAAGGAAGGGAGTATATTTTTGGAGAATCTTACACGAGTGCACGGCAACGAAAGTGAAGAGTTCGCACAACTTGTTTCTACTCTCCCCAAACCTCACCTGGAGGATTATACGGAGTATGTTGGGTTCCCAATTTCGATCCGACAGGAAGTTGCCCCCCTGCATAACTTTGCTATGGCTTTCTGGTGTGCTGAATTTACTGTATAGAAATTGAAACCTAGATTTATGAGATGGAAAGTTTCTTTTATTTTCCAAAGATTCGTCAATTTGGTCTTGAGATATTGGTGGCTTAGTTTTTTGCCAAAAACCTTGACAATTACAGAGAATTTTCAGGGTTCGGAGAGCCTTTGTTTGTCCTCAAGGGATAGGGAAATTAAGTCTGATTCGAGGTTCGATTCAGAATTATTCTGCTTCTCTGAACAATCGTGATTAAAGGTTAAGGAAGTTTGGGCTGAGTCATTTATGACTTCCTTTGTAGGAGAGTTTTAGAGGAGGGTTGTCTGTCATTTGGCAGTCATTTAGATCAGGTGGTTCCGGTGGAATCAAAAGGCATTGGGCTATGTCGGGTAGTGGAGGGTGAGTCATACCTACGATAGGTGATTGGTAGGGTTAAGTATTTTAGAGAGAAGTTGGTATTTCTCCCTCCAAAGATTGTAACACGGTTGATATCTTAAATGCCAAATAGTCATTTTGCAATAAATATTGGAAATCAAAAATCTCACTTTTATCAAACTTATAAATATAAACACCCAAATAACTCAAGACATAAGGTACTAGTTTAAACCGATAACCAAAAGCAAAGGACCATTTTTGTTATTTTCTCATCTTCTTACCTTATAACTAATGAAAAGCTTTATTTACTTTGTTAAACTCCGTATCAAGTCAAAATATACCAAACAAATTAAAACAGAGGGAGGCATTGTCAAAAAGAAAAAAAATTAAAACAGAGAGAGTACTTTTTTGGAAAATCCGTGCTCACCTGTTGATATTTTTGAAGAGTTTGACGCCCACCTAAGGTAAAACATATGCAAACCTTACCACTACCATTCTGAGAAGTAGAGAGAGTATTTCTAAAGACCTTCAGCTCAAGTAACACATATCAAAGCTGTTAAAAAAAACAAAAACATAAAACAAAATATAAACCCTAGATTTTATGTATATATGTAAGTTTAAGAGACGAAAATTTACTGTATCAACAGTTCCAGCAGTAGCGCCACTGGTACGAACTTTCTTGTTAAGAATCCAACCCTTCGGCAACCAGCACAGCCTCTTGACATTCAACTCAGTCGATCTACTTTCCTTACGCACCGGCGTTGCAACCGATTCAGCCACCGACTCAGTTGTCCGAACCTCCGTCTTACTTCCCTCCCCCGCCTCCACATCCGCTGACAGAGTAAGTTGATTAGCCTCCTTTCCTTCATTTGCAACATCACCGCTGGCGGTTTTGTTCAGCGTGGTGGTTTCAACCCTAGCATTCGTCTTAGTGTCTGTAGGTACCAAACTGTAACAGGGGATCTTCAGTTATCGGAGTCAAATAAGGGGGAAAAAGTCAAATTGGATTGATAGTATATTCTTATAGCTACTAAAATCCCTCCAATCTTTCTCTCTCTCTCTAGGAGGCTTAGAAATATGCTGATGTGGCATTCCTATTTTTCTTTTTCTCAAATTTTTAATATTTTTCCTATTTGTTCTCTATTTACTTGCTATATTAAAATAATTAATAGTAACAGCTTTTATATTAAAATTTCTTAATTACACCTCCCCATTTACTCTTCTTTATTTCCCCATGTACTCTTTTTTTCCTAAATTACAATTTTGTGTTCAAAGCTAATAACATTACCTTTTCAGTTATGTACACCACTTTGTCTCCCAAATATTAAATAGAAAACAATGAAAACATAATGGAATGAACATGGTGGCCTAATTATAAATTTTGATGATTTTTCAAATTGTAGGTATGAGCATTCGTTCTTCTTCTTTGTTTCCTTGGTTTTTCTGCCTTTTTTCTTTTCAATTTTGGTCTTCCTTATTTATTTTTTCACTTATGTTGTTTTGATTAAAAGAAAAAATTTCTTTAGTTAAAGGATACTCACAAATGATTGAAGGTATGCATTTTGTTTTATTTTTTGTTTCCTGTTTTAATATCTTTAATATCTTTTTCCTGTTTCATTTATTATTAAGAGTAAATGGGGAGATGTAATTAAGAAATTTTAATATAAAAGCTATTACTATTAATTATTTTAAGATAGCAAGTAAATAAAGAGAAAATAGGAAAAATATTAAAAAATTGAGAAAAAGAAAAATAGGAATGGAAGCCTCTTAGAAGTATGTCACATCAACATATTTTTAAGCCTCCTATATATAGAAAGAGAAAGAGAGGGGGATTGGAGGGATTTCAGTAGCTATAAGAATATACTATCAATCCAATTTGACTTTTCCCCCCCTATTTGACTCCGATTACTAACTCCGCTGTTGTTTCTGGTCCATCGGTAATCGTTACTGGCGGTGATGACGGTATACCCGCGGATCCCCTGTTACAGTCCAGTACCTATATAGACACTGAGACGAATGCTAGGGTTGAAACCACCACGCTGAACAAAATCGTCAGCGGTTGCAAAGCGGTTATGTTGCAAATGAAGGAAAGAGGCTGATCTACTTACTCTACCGGCGGATGCGGAGGCGGGGGAGGGAAGTAAGATGAAGGTTCAGATAACTGAATCAGTTGCGACGTCGGTGCGTAAGGCGAGTAGATCGACTAAGTTGAATGTCAAGAGGCCGTGCTGGTTGCCGAAGGGTTGGATTCTTGACAAGAAAGTTTGTACCAGTGGCGCTACTGTTGATACAGTAAATTTTTGTTTCTTAAACTTACATATATACATAAAATCTAGGGTTTATATTTTGTTTTATGTTCTTATATTTTTTTAACTGCTTTGATATGTGTTACTTGAGCTGTAGGTCTTTTAGAAATAGTCTCTCTACTTCCCAGGAGGTAGTCTTAGGTGGGCGTCAAACTCTTCAAAAATGTCAACAGGTGAGCGTCGAATTTTAAAAAAAATTACTCCCTTTGTTTCAATTTTTTTGGTATATTTTGACTTGATACAGAGTTTAAGAGAGTGACGAATAAGACTTTTGAATCTTGTGGTATTAAATTAAGGTATGTTAAATATGCCACATGGAAAGTACACCAAACAAATTGAAATAGAGCGAGTATATTTTTGGAGAATCCGACAGGAGTGCATGGCATCGAAAGTGAAGAGTCCGCACAACTTGTTTCTACCCTCCTCGAACCCCACCTGTAGGTTTACACAGGGTATGTTGTTATTGTTGGTAGCTGTGTGTTATAGCAAATGCATTTGAAACTATGTTTATTTTTTCCCTCTCAAGTTTTTACTTTTTGGTGTTTGAATTTTGAATTTGTTTCAAAAACTAGGGCATGATTTTTTTTTGCTTGTGTTGAATATAAATAGGGACTGTTGTGTTTTGATTATGAACAAATGATAAGCTTGTTATTCTGAAAGGTTGTCGTATAATGAAATTATTTGTTTCTTCCTTCTGACATTGAACTGTAGAACTTTGGTTCAGTGAGATTGGTAGCATTTTCTGTTAAAGCTGGAATAAAAATGTTTGAACTTTGATTAACTGACTCTTAAGTCTAACTGTGGTGATGTGAATAGTTTTCCATTGAAGGAGATAAGGGAGAAAGGTATCAGAATAACTCTTTTGTTTCCTTCACAGACTCCACTATTTGGATTAACTATCTCTCTTTCTTTTCTAGCGTAGATGCTTTACAAAAGGAAAGGAAAAGCTATTTCTGGACAAGTGCAACATGTTATGTTAGTATGATTTTAGGTTTGGAGGACCTTATGATGAAATTGTAGATTTTATAACAACAAAAACAACATATCTAGTATAACCCATAAGTTGGGCCCTGGGTAGGGTGATGGTATGCAGCCTTACCTTACCCCTACGTTGTGAAGGTAGAGAGGTTGTCTCCAATAGACCCTCAACTCAAAGTGTAGATTTCATGTATAATTAAACCAGGAGATTATATTTTTCTTTGAAAAGAATGCTTGTTTTCGCAAGTGGATAGGGCAAGTGGAAACAGTTGGTTTTTTTGCATATGCGTTCGACTGAGTAATTTTTTTTTTTGCTTTTCTAATTCACATTTATTACATGATTTCGTGAAGAAGTGTGAACTTGAGGTTGCTGAATGCATTTATGAATGTGGTAGTGTAGAGAGATTGAATGGCTTGTATTAAATTATTACTCCCTGTTGCAAATTTAGTTTAACTCCATACAGAGGCTAACAAAACAAATATTAGAATGTAGATGATAGATATAGTACGAGGATAAATGTTGAAATGGTGACTGGAATGTGACAGAAGTATAAATGTTTTTATCTACTGAACAAATGTTGTAAGACTAAGATCTGTTCGATTTTTGTCGTATTCGTATGTCAAGATGCCATAAATTGCGGTAAAATTTGATATTTATAGTTTTCATTGGAAAACGGTTGTTTTTTAAGGTTGGGCAAAAAATGAATTTTTCTCTTGGCGCTTGTGGGTGTCTTATTTCTGTTATTCCATCTTTTTTCATGTTTTATTACGACTTTGTTTACTGTCCTTTGTCTTGAGTCGGGGTCTATCGGAAACCACCTCTCTACTTCTTTAGAGGTAGTGGTATGGACTGCGTACATTTTACCCTCCCCAGACCCCACTATGTGGGAATACACTGGGTTTGTTGTTGTTGCTTGTCTTATGGCAAGAACGCTTTTCTCAATTTTTCCAATCCTACCATAATCTTTTTCATGTTGTGTTGTTGACTTTACGTTAAGCCGAAGACCAGAGGTCAAGACGCTAAGGCATTTTCTAACCATTTGATATAAAATTATTTGTTAGCCTCTCCACAAATTTATAAACTACTAACAAATTGTAGCTAACGACACGTTTTACGCACTTTCCTTTTTAGTCCATTTAAAAAATAATGTCTCTTTTCATTTCTTAGTAATTTTTTAATTTCAACATTCCACATGATCTATGTAATACCACAAGATTAATGAGCATTTTGGTACATTTGTTATATCTTGAATTTATGACTAAAGGAATCAAAAGTCTTATTTACTTTTTCTATACATAGTGTTAAATCAAAGTAGGCCAAACAAATTAAAATGAATAAAGTTTCTTTTTCTTATATATTTGTTCAGTTTCAAATGATGGTCATATTTTTTATGTAGAAATAAATTTATTTTATATTTGATAGACTAATTTATAATCACGTAAATATTTATAACTTAGTTATAGAATAATCATAAAAAAGTTGAATCTCTTTTATCCAATTATACGGTGCCACATCACTTTGACTTTGTAATGAGTTTTGTTCTACTACTACAACAATAACATACCCAGTGTATTCTCACAAAGTGGGGGTTTGGGGAGGGTAAAGTATAGCGCAGTTCATACCACAACCTCAGATAAAGTAGAGAGATTGTTTCTGATAGACCTCCGGCTCAGGACAGATAACAGTATAACCAACGAACAAATAGAAAACATAAAAGCACACAACAAAAATGGAATAACACACTGCTAGATAATAATGAAAACAAGGCACTCATAAGGTAATACTATAAACTATCTATTCGAAATCGAAGACAACACCGAAACACCACGGACAAGCAACTACAAGTTAGATACAAACAAAAGCACTCTTGCCTATTCTTACCGACGAACTCTTACCCACTAACCCTCTACCATAATCCGCGTCCTCTACATCTTTCTATCAAGTGTTATGTCCTCCGTAAGCTATAATTGCTCCATATCATGTTTAATCACCTCCCTTCAATATTTCTTCGGCCTACCTCTACCTCGCCTAAAACCATCCATATCCAACCTTTCACACCTCCGAACTGGAGCATCTGTGCCCCTCTTCATCATATGCCCAAACGATCGTAACCTCACTTTTCGCATCTTGTCTTTTATCAAAGCCATCCCACGTCCACTCGAATAATCTCATTTCTAACCCAATCACTCCTGGTAAGTCCACACATCCATCGCAACATCCTCATCTTTGCCATCTTCAACTTTTGGATGTGAGAGTTCTTAACTGGTCAATAATCTACCTCATACAACATAGTCGGTCGAACTGCCATTCTGTAGAACTTACCTTTAAGTTTAGGAGGCACCTTTTTATCACACAAGACCCCCGAAGAAAGCCTCCTCTTCAACCACCCTTCTCTAATACGGTGCGTGACATCCTCATCAATCTTGTCATTTCGCTGAATTATAGACCCAAGATTCTTGACCTGAGAATCTAGCTTCACCACCACGTTAGCCTCATGCGACAAATCACTAAACTTACATTCCAAGTACACCGTCTTGGTCCTGCTCAACCTAAATCCTTTGGACTCAAGGGTTCGTCTCTAAACCTCCAACTTATCATTAACACCTTTTCGAGTTTCATCAATTAGTACTACATCATCAGCAAATAACATACACCAAGGCAGCTCCATTTGAATATGCCGCGTCAAAATATCCATCACCAAGGCAAATAAAAACCGACTAAGAGTCGATTTCTGGTGCAACCTTGTCAAAACAGGGAAGTGTTCTGAATCTCCTCTTACCGTCCTCACACGAGTGCGCCATCGTACCTTCCTGAATTGACCTAGTGTACGCTACGGGAACACCTCTAGCCTCCGAGCACCTCCACAGAATCTCCCTAAGGACTTTGTCATACGCCTTCTCAAGATCAATGTACACCATGTGCAAGTCCTTTTTCCTCTCCCTAAATTGCTCCACTAATCTCCTTAGGAGGTGAATGGTCTCAGTAGTCAAGCGACCTGACATGAAACAGAACTGATTCATTGCTCCACTAATCTCCTTAGGAGGTGAATGGTCTCAGTAGTCAAGTGACCTGACATGAAACAGAACTGATTCTCGGAAATAGTCACGATCCTCCCCAGCCTCAACTCTACCACCCTTTCCCAAACCTTCATAGTATGACCCAATAGCTTGATACCTGTATAGTTGTTGCAACTCTAAATGTGCTCCTTGTTCTTATACAATCAAATCATCGTACTCCATCTCCAAGCTTCGGGCATCTTTGCCGCCCTAAAAATAATATCAAACAACTTTGTCAGCCGCTCCAAACCTGCCCCGCCGGTGCTCTTCTAAAAATCTATTGGAATCTCGTCTGGCCCAATCGCCCTACCCCTACGCATCCTACGAATAGTCCCCTTAACCTCCTCTACCTTAATAAGCCTACAATAACCATAATCGCGACACCCCTTTTAGTTCTCCAAATCCCCCAACATGAAATCTTTGTCTCCCTCGTTATCCAAAAGTTTATGAAAATAGGATTGTCACCTCTTCCTAATGAGGGCATTCTCAACCAACACTTTGCCATCCTCCCCCTTGATGCACTTCACTTGGTCAAGGTCACGAGCCCTTTTCTCCTTGGCCTTGGCAAGCCTATATAACTTCTTATCCCCACCTTTCTTCTCTAAAGTCGTATACAAGCTCTCGAAAGCTGCTTTCTTAGCCGCCGTAACCGCTAAATTAGCCTTTCGCCAAGCTAACTTATACTCCTCCCTGTTCGTCTGCTTTTCCTCGTCATCGTTGCTTGCAACCAACTTAGCATAGGCCACTTTCTTCGCCTCCAACTTCTTTTTAACATCTTCGTTCTATCACCAGTTCCCCTGGTGCTTGCTGGATTGGCTATGTCTGTTTTACTTATGTACTTTATGTTTGTACTTTTTAACTGCTTTGATGTATGTTACCCGTGCTGAGAGTCTTTTGGAAATAGTCTCTCTACCTTTCAGGAGGTAGGGATAAGATCTGCTTACATTATATCACATGTTGCTTTGACTATTCAAAAATGTCAACAGGTGCGTGTCAGATTCTCCAAAAGTAGTGTATTTTTGGAGAATCTGACACAGGTGCAACATCGATAGTGCAGAGTTTGCACAACTTATTTCTACCCTTCCCAGACCCACCTATAGGATTACATGGGGTATGTTGTTGTTGTTGGTAGTTGTGTGTTATAGCAAATGCATTTGAAAATGTGGTTCTTTTTTCTCTCTAGTTCTTACTTTTTGCATTTGAATTTGTTTCAAAAACTAGGGCATGAATTTTTTTCGGCTTGCAGTGTTGAATAGAAGTAGAGGCTGTTATGTTTTGATTATGAACAAATGATAAGCTTGTTATTCTACAAGGTTGTCCTATAATAAAATCATTGGTTTCTTCCTTTTGACGCTGAACTGTAGAGCTTCGCTTTAGTGAGATTGTTAGCATTTTCTGTTGAAGCTGGAATAAAATATTCCTTTCGAAGTTTCAAGAATGTTTGAACTTTGTTAACTGCTGTAATTGTGGTGATGAGAGTACTTTTTTTTGGTTCTGTTGGAGTCCCACATCGGTGGGTTAAAGGGTCCTTGGTCTCCTTATATGGTCTTGGGCAATCCTTCCCTCATGAGCTAGTTTTTGAGGTTGAGTTAGGCCCAAGGTCCATTTCTTTGTCATGGTATCAAAGTTAAGCCCACCCAGTTCATTGTTTCCGATGTTGGGCCCCCCGTCTTATATTGTCCACGCTCCAAATGTCCAGCCCGGGGCGTGCGGGGGGTGTTGGAGTCCCACATCGGTAGGTTAAAGGGTCCTTGGTCTCCTTATATGGTCTTGGGCAATCCTCCCCTCATGAGCTAGCTTTTGAGGTTGAGTTAGGCCCAAGGTCCATTTCTTTAGCATGTGAAAAATATGAGAGAAAATCTTATTGAATTGTTGTATCTAAATTATTACATTGAGACCCTATTTATAGACACTACATTCCAATCCTATTCCTAATAGGACACTACATTACAATCCTTTTCTAAGTAGAATTCAATATGCCATTCCTATTCATATTCTAACACTCCTCCTTAAGCTGGAGCATACAAGTCATATGTACCAAGCTTGTTACAAATGTTACGAGGACTGGTGAGGGACTTGGTGAAGATATCTGCAAGTTAATCACTCAACTTCACAAATTTTGTAACAATATCTCCCGAGAGTATCTTTTCTCTGACAAAGTGACAATCAATCTCTATGTGCTTGGTCCTCTCATGGAACACTGGATTAGATACAATATGAAGGGCTGCCTGGTTATCACATACAAGTTCCATCTTACCAGTTTCTCCAAATTTTAATTCTCTCAGCAATTGCTTGATCCAAACCAGCTCGCAAGTTGCAGCAACCATTGCTCGATATTTTGCTTCGGCACTAGATCAAACAACCACACTCTGTTTTTTACTCTTCCAGGACACCAAATTACCTCCTACTAAAACACAATATCCAGATGTAGAACGTCTATAAGAGGGTGATTCTACCCAATCAGCATCTGTATATCCAATGATATGCTCATAGCCTCGATCCTCGAAGAGTAATCCTTTACCTTGATATGACTTTATATATCGCAAAATTCGAACAATTGCATCCCAATGACTATCACAGGGGGAAGTCATAAACTGACTTACAACACTCATAGGAAAAGAGATGTCAGGTCTAGTCACGGTGAGATAATTTAACTTTCCAACCAACTGCCTATACCTTTCAGGATCACTGAGTGGCTTCCCCTGTCCTGGCAGAAGTTTAGCATTTGGATCCATAGGAGTGTCAATGTGTCAACATCCTATCATTCCTGTTTCCTCAATAATGTCTAAAGCATACTTGCGTTGAGAAATAACAATACCTGAGCTGGACTGAGCAACCTCAATACCTAGAAAGTATTTCAATCTGCTAAGGTCTTTAGTCTGGAAATGCTGAAAGAGATGTTGCTTCAAGTTAGTGATACCATCTTGATCATTGCCGGTGATAAGAATATCGTCAACATAAACCACCGAATAAAAACATAGATTTGGTTCAGAATGGCGATAAAACACTGAATGATCAGCTCTACTACGAATCATGCCAAACTCCTGAATAACTGTGCTAAACTTTTCAAACCAGGCCCGAGGAGATTGTTTCAAACCATAGAGTGACTTGCGCAATCGACATACAAGGCTACTAGACTCCCCCTGGGAAACAAAATCAGGTGGTTGCTCTATATAAACTTCTTCCTCAAGATCACCATGCAGAAAAGCATTCTTAATGTCTAACTGATAAAGAGGCCAATGACGAACGGCAGCCATAGAGAGAAAAAGACGGACAGATGCTATTTTAGCTACGGGAGAGAAAGTGTCACTATAATCAAGCCCAAATATCTGTGTATATCCTTTGGCAACAAGGCGAGCCTTCAACCCATCAACCTGACCATCTGGACCAACTTTGACTGTATAAACCCAACGACAATCAATAGTAGATTTACCTGCAGGAAGGGAAACAAGCTCCCAAGTACCACTCGTATGTAAAGCAGACATCTCATCAATCATAGCCTGTTTCCATCCTGAATGGGAAAGTGCTTCACCTGTAGTCTTAGGAATGGAAATAGAGGACAAAGATGATACAAAAGCATAATGGGGTGATGACAAACGATGATAACTCAAGAAAGTATAATGTGGGTTAGCATTACGAGTGGATCTTATACCTTTTTGAAGTGCTACTGATTGACTATGAAGAGGCAAGTCCGCAGTAGGGGAAGCGTCAGGCGCAGGACATGAATCATCTGGGACTGATACCGGACGTGGGCGACGGTGATAAGTCAAAAGTGGTGGCACTGTAGCTGGAGATGGAGAAGTAACCGTAGATTCCTCAAAGATTGGTCTGGGTAAGACTGGAGGTATGGGTAAAACCTCAGAGATATTAAGATGAACAGAAGATGTATAGAAAGGTTGAGATTCAAAGAATGTGACATCAACGGACATAAGGTAGCGACCCAGATTAAGTGAATAGCATCGATACCCTTTTTGAACTCGAGAGTAACCAAGGAAGATACATTTGAGAGCACGAGGGGCTAATTTATCTTTCCTGGGGCTAAGTTATGAACAAAACATGTGCTCCCGAAAACACGAAGGGGGATAGAGTAGAGATGTGACTGAGGAAATAGTATGGAATGGGGAACCTTATTCTGGATCGAAGATGATGGCATTTTGTTAATGAGATAGCAAGATGCGAGGACCGCATCGCCTCAAAAACACAGTGGAACATGGGATTCAATGAGAAGAGTGCGAGCAGTCTCAATGAGATGCCTATTTTTCCTTTGTGCTATACCATTCTGTTGAGGGGTGTATGGACATGATGTTTGGTGAATGATTCCTTGATGAGTCATGAACTCTTAAAACTGGGAGGATAAGTATTCTAAGGCATTATCACTACGAAAAGCACGAATAGAAACACCAAATTGATTTTGTATTTCAGCATAAAAACTTTTGAATATAGATAATGACTCGGAACGATCTTTCATTAAGTAAACCCAAGTCCATCTTGAAAAATCATCGATGAAAGTAACAAAGTAACGAAATCCTAAGGGTGAACTGACTCTACTAGGACCCCAAATATCGGAATGAACTAATGAGAAAATAGACTCTGAGCGACTCTCAATACTACGTGAAAAAGTAGCACGGGTGTGTTTGCCAAGTTGACATGACTCACAATCTAATGTGGATAGACTAGACAAACTAGGCACCATCTTTTGTAGCTTGGATAGACTAGGATGTCCCAAACGTTTGTGAATAAGGTCGGGAGGATCTATAGCAGAGCATGCTGTGAAGGAATTTGAAGAGGTAAGATGGTAAAGGCCCTGTGATTCATGTCCTATGTCAATTGTCTGTCCCGTTTTGCGGTCCTGCATTAGAAAAGAATCATCGAAAAAAGTTATACTACAATTAAGGGCACGTGTCAAACGACTAACAGATACAAGATTAAAAGGACAACCAAGGACATAAAGAACAGTCTAGAGTGACAGAAGATAAGGGTTTGGCTTGTCCAACTCCTTTTGGCTCTGTTCGAATTCCATTAGCTAAAGAAATGGCAGGAAGAGATTGTGAATAAACAATATCAGACAAAAGTGATTTGTCACCAGAAATATGGTCAGAAGCACTTGAGTCCACAACCCATGATCCAAAGGTAGGATTTTTTGCAGTTGAGGCTATTGGTAGAAATATATGCTTACTTGCTTGATACTGAAGATGCTCATTATATTCCTTGTCAGATAAATATACACGTTGATCACCCGTGGTATTTGACTGAGCAATATAAGCATTTTTGGATTGTCGACCATGCAAAGAATAGCATATTCCATGAGTATGTCCAAGCCTTTTACAATAACTACACTTAGGTCGAGAATAGCATACGCCATGAGTATGTCCAAACCTTTTACTACAACTACACCTAGGTCGAGATCTTCCAAATCGACCTTCCCTTCGTTGATTCTTCATAAGCTCTAACATCTTGAGTTTCTGATCTCCTCATTAAGATTCAGATTTAATCATGAAAAAGAAATACTGTTTGAATTTGGCTCGAAAAAAAGAAATGTCCCCGGATATAAGCTCTGATGTTCGAAAGTTGATAGAAATCAGAAAATAATCATATGAGCAGCCTCAGAGTGAATAAGCGAAGCTACTAAAAAAGAAACTGTCGGAATAGTCGTCGGAATTTAGGTTCCGATGATCGGAATCTTGAAAGACTTGTCGGAATCAAGAAAAATTTATTGGTACAACCTTTTAATGAAGTGGAGACCTAGCTGGAAAAAAAAACTTGGCCGGAATAAACCGCACGCGCCGGCGCGTGAAGCACGGAGGCGCAAATCTGAAAGTTTCGACGGCGCGTGGCGAACGCATGAATCGCCAGAGATAAGATTCGAGCACTGGGGTTTGCTCGCCTGGGTGTTTCTCACCTCGTGGTGGTGTTGGTTTTCTCACGCAACACTTAAATAGACGAGGGCTCAAATTGGACTTATCAGTCGCCGAAAATTGAAGTACCGGGCTGCCTTATTGAGTTTTCTTCCTAGAAATTTTCTCACAAAACCTGGATCTGATACCATGATAAAGAAATGGACCTTAGGTCTAACTCAACCTCAAAAGCTAGCTCATGAGGGGAGGATTGTTCAAGAACATATAAGGAGACCAAGGACCCTTTAACCCACCGATGTGGGACTCCAACAGGTTCAAACTGGTAACTTTGTATATTCCTCAAAAGCAGTACTGAACTGAACTGGTCAATATTTGCATCATGTACTTCAATTCCTACTATCTCTTCCTAGATTGAGTCTGATACATCTATTATTTATATTAGTATCATTTGAGTATATCTGATTGCACCTAAAACATAGTTGCATAAGACAATTTAAGTTATAACTTTTTGCATACTATTCTTTTATCCTATCAAAAACCCTAGAGTTCCTCTCCTTCCATATTACCAACCGTATTCTAGCTGTTCTTTGATTGCTATCCTGTTTCCTCCCAACTCTGGATTGCTTTTATGATCTTGGCAGGCATGGTCCAAGATATACCCTTAAGATTCAGGAATAACCTCCATGTTATCCCATTTTGTTGTTTATTTTTATGCTTTTTTTGTATGTTATACTGTTGCCCGTCCTGAGCCGGTGGTCTATCGGAAACAGTCTCTCTACTTCATCTGAGGTAGTGTTATGGACTGCGTACACTTTATCCTCCCCAGACCCCACTTTGTGGGAATACACTCGGTATGTTGTTGTTCTATTCAAGAATAACCTCCATAGTTGGCCAGTGATCTTGCCGTGTAGAAAAAGATGATAACTTTCTCAGCAGCTTGCCCACAAAAGAATCATCCAGAACATAATGGTATACCACTTCTCATTAAGGGTCGTTTGGTAGAGTGTATAAGAATAATGCAAAATATGATGTATTAGTAATGCTTGTATTAGTAATGCTTGTGTTAGTTATGCTTGTATTAATTATACTTGTATTTCATCAGAGGTAGAGGTATGGACTGCGTACATCTTACCCCCCAGACCCCACTAAGTGGGAATACACTGGGTTTGTTGTTGTTGTTGTTGTTGTGTATTTTTCTTATGCGGTGTTTGGTTCGATGTATTAAAAAAAACATGAATTACATAATTTTAAAAAAAAAAAAAAATTTACATAATACCCTCAATATATATGTTGAAAAAGGGACGACCCGGTTCATACCTACTCCGTAGGTGTCGGGGAGGGGGGGGACCACTCCGGGCCTGACCTACGCGCCCTCACCCCAGCTTCGCTGGAGGGGCGTTTCGAACCCCCGACCCTGGCACACCACGGTAAGCAAGCCTACCGCTGAGCCAAGGCCATCCCTCTCAATATATATGTTGAAAAGGATGCGGAGAATTTTTTGAGGGGTAATAGGGTCTTTAAGCATGTTAATGCATGCATTAGATCCATTGCATTACTAATGCCATGGATTTTGAGGTGTTAGTAATACACACCTCAATACACAATAGAGTGTATAACTAATACAAGCATTAGTTATACATAGGGTAAAAAGGCATACCAAACAAGGTACTACTAATACACATTAAACTAATGCATGCATTATCATTTCAATACACTCTACCAAACGACCCCTAAGTTGTCTTGAGTCAATACAGTTTCTTTGGCTAGCAACCAGACAAAACAAGCCACTTTGAGTGGGAATTTTGACTTCAGATTCCTTTCCGTGGCCAGTGACTTTGTGGTTGGTTGGGATGGTTCAACCAGGTGTATGCACTACTCACCTTAAATCTGCCTTTACACCACAGAATGTCTTGACCCCTCACTAGTCCATTAAATTGGTCAATGGGGTTGAAGAAATCTGCTACCCTCTGAATCTTCCAGTCATTCATTTGTCTTCTTAAGTTGAAGTTCGACCCTTGATGAGTCCAGTGGTCTGCTATGGACTTCTGTTGGGTGGATACGAGAGAGGTATATATCAGGAAACGAAACATCTAGCCTACCTACTTCATGCCAAACATCCTTCCAGAATTCTGTTTTCTCTCCATTCCCCACTTTGATCCTTGTATTGGCCTTACACTCAGGCCACAAAGATCTGATGGATCTCCATACACTGACCTCATATGGCTCAGTCACCTCTTTGGTCATCCAGTTGTCTTCCTCTACATGTTTTGCCTTAATGACTTCCTTCCGGTAGGTGAGCAAGCATCGGAATGACTCTTTTGCTTCCTTTGTGAACTCCTCTATGTGGATTAACTCTCTCTCTTTCTTTTCTGGCGTATGGGTCAGTGTATGTAGAAAACGACTTTTAAGTTTTTGATATCTGAAGTAGCGCCTGTGTCATTTCCTGTTTTACACTCCAATCGATAGACCAATTGAACTCCTTTATTACAAGCCTGTAAATCATGAAGTGTCTTATATAAGCAAACATTTGTCTTCATGATCATAACCACAACTATTAACACGAATTATGATCGTAGTAGTTGGTTGATTTTTTTTATTCTTTAAACAAATTTCTCATTTGTTTAATCCGTTAGATGTAAGAAAATCCTTCCTATAGCTCCGAAATGGTACTTGTGCCTTTAGGTTTAATTGGGTTTGAACCGTGAACCAGTAGGGTTGGACCAACTTTAGTAGGGACTAACGGCGGTTAGTCCATTAAGGGAATAAATGGCCCACTTTTGTCACGGCGATGGCCTAAAACTCATACGTTTCTAACAGAGGGCAAAAGTGCTCGTCGAATAGTAGAGTGGCGATTTTGGCCCTTTCCCTTTGAAGTAATGAGAAGGAAACTGAGGTAGAGTAGTCCAAAAGTTCAGTATGATGACCTGATGTGCTCGAGAAACAAGAGCAGAGGATGATAATGTGCTTAATTAGGCATCATTCTGTATATATTTTTTTAAAAAGAAGTGTTTATTGAAGGCAATCATAGACACTTTCTGGAGGTATATGAGGTAATATAGGTGAAGTGTGTAATCGTCCATCTCTTCTAATGTGCAAAGTTATCCAATACCTATACTAGTGAGAGGAGGCAAGCATCCATTGGAACATTTGACACGCTGCCAAGTTGTACTGCCGTTATTCTCAAAAGAAAAAGCAATTCCTTCTTTTGATTTTGTATAACGTCGCTTGCCAGCAGGGAAATAATTATTTGTACCTATAGCCTTAATAGCTTCTCAGGTTGATTGTGGTGGACAGAAACTCTTCTGCTCTCTCACTTCCTCTGCTTTCTGTGTTCTCCTATGATTTGCCCCTGCCTGTTTTGTTTTTATACTTTTCTTTTATGTGGGGGATTGTTGTGTTTCCTTTTTTTCCCTTCCAGTTGCAGGTGGTTGAGCGTTATTGAGTTGGTTTTGTTGAAAATATTATTATGTCATGCTCTTTCGATGTGCGTTCTTATTTTTTAATTGAAGTTGTTGATATATAAACCGAGTTGTTTATCATCAGGCATCGCGTCTAATTGTTTGTGTCCAGGATTCTGCAGTACTATTATGAACCGGTCTTGGCGACACGATTCCGGTCAAAGCCTGAGGTGCTTTATTTCCTGGAAACGGGTGGCAAGCGCAAGAAGAGCACTGGTGGTGATGCTACAGTGAGTGAATCGAAACATTTATAACCTATCACCTCTATGTTTGTATAAGTCTTCCCTTTGCTACAAAGAAACATACATCTTCTTGTGTGTTTTGATGGTACTATTTCTTTTGCAGCCATCTGAGACCCCAGTAGCAAGAAACAGAAGAAGAGCAGCTCGAAGAAAGAAAAAAAGGAAACTGCTTTCTCCGTTGATTCTTCGAATCCTCCAGAGAGCGTTAGCTGGTTGTTGACGGATAGTTCTGCAGATACTTTGACACGTTTTATCCATGGCAAAATGGTTCCTGAAGGCCAAAGACAAGAATGGGATGCTGTCTTCTCGACTGTGTCGCAAAGGAACGCAAATAGGGAGGCAGGCGTCTCTAATGTGCAGTAACCAGTTAAAGAATCTGTCTCGGTATCTAGCTAGACTAGATAGTGTGTCAAATCTCATCTGAATTGGGCTTACTTTCTTTGGTCTTAGCATAGGGACCTCATAGTTGTTGATAGCTTGTGGCTTTGGCATAGGAATAGGCAAAAGGTGCTCCACCTAAACTCTGTTCATGGTCTCTTATTGGTATCGTTGAACCAGTGAATTTGAATCATTTTACTAGTATTGACATATGTGAAAATTGTCTCAAGTATGAAACTACTGTAGTTATTGAGCATGAGCTGGTCTTATCTTATGCTTGTGAATGGCAGATTATTTATCGCAGGTCCAAGCCGTGGAAGCTGTTATTATTGCTTGTGTTGGGGTAGGTTGTTTATATTGCACCATTTTAGGTGTAGCTCCTGAGGTGTGACCTTTCTCTTATTCTGCAGGAATCCGATATTATGTGCATTAGGTCGTCTTTAATATTATTATTATTATTTGCTTGGATGGTTGGATCACTCCCATAGATTGTGTTCTTTTCTTTTAAATGGAAATTTACTGTTGATGCATGACATGACCAAGCCATCTCAAATAGTCTCTCGTTTGGTTCTCGATGTGTGCTACTTGAATCTTTTTGCTAATGCGATCATCTCTTTTTGTATTCTTATTAATTCATTCTCGATGTGTGCTACTTGAATTTTTTTGTATTTGCATTAATTTCATACAAATATTCACATCCTCTGTGATATTCAATTTATGGATGAATTGAATTTTATCAGCCCAATGTTCACTGTTACATAACCGTTCTATTTTCACTTTAGCAAAGAATTGAAATATTACCACTCTCATAATTAAAATTAAATTATATTTAATCTTGTGATATAATTATCAAAATGTGTGTCCTATTCATCGTTAATTGTAAACATTAATCTATTACTATAAGATCGATAATTTTAATCTTTCATGCATGAGTTAAATGACTTTATACACAAAATCATTTACTGTATAAGTAAAGAACACACATGTTCGTATAATATTTTTATTCAAATACTTTATTAAGTAAATTAAACTAAGTCTTTACATTAAATAAAAACATAATACTATAACCTAAACCACATAGTTAATAATATATTTTGTCAGTTAAAAGTTAGTAACGATATATATTCACAAGAATTTATTGAAGAAGAAATATTGTTACATAAGATTATTTATACAGACGCTTTTGAATGCGTCGAATATCTTATTAATAAATCATGATTTGCTTATTTGGCATGATATGTATATACTATATCTTTTTATATGATATTTTGTGACACTACACTATTATTATCATTATTATAAAATTTTAATTTTAATTTGAAAATATGTCCAAATGAGATCCAAATTTTCTTCTTTCTTGTACCTTTATACCTTAAAAAAGGGGAAAAAAAGTTAGCACATGGTCCCCCATGTCATGAAGAAAGGCAACTCCATAAATTCACAAATCACAATACAAATAGCCTCCATTTCCCACGTGACTCTGTCATGTCCAATTTTTTATTTTTTATTTTCCATCAAAAAGTAACCGAAAGTAAGAAATTAAAATCTTACTTACACTGACAAAAAAAAATTATTTCATTTTTTCCTTCAAAAATTCTTTACTAAGTTAACAAAAGTGGTCCCTTATCATTATTAGTAAGTTTAAAATACTCCCTTCACATTATATAAGTTGAATATTTTTTATTTTATAATATTTAAAAATTATAAATAAAATAATTAATTTTACTTTTAGATTTTTTGCCCATATTAATGGACATTAAGGTAAGTTATAAAACATATTCATGGGATATATGAATAGATATTATTGAAACTTTCAAAGATTGTATTAATTATAGGGGTAAAATAATTTTTTTTTAGTTAATATCATTTTGATTTAGTAAGTAATTAAATAATTTAATACAAATATTGTTAGTAAAACAATTAATTAATATGAAATGGAGGAAATAGTTCTTTTAACTATTAAGTATCTGAATAATATTTATTATATCAAATATTTATGATTCTGTCAAGATTTATCATATATTGTGTAATATTTAAAAAATTAAGTTAAAAGTCAAATATTAATAGTGAAGTTAGAATCTTTTTTAAATCTGAAATGCCAAATATGAAGATAAATATATGAAGAAATTAAAAGGTTTTTTTAATCATTTTTAATCATTGCTTCCGTTACTAATATGAAAGATGACAATTCTCATTGCTTTCATTACTGATTAAAAAGACAACAATTTGTTTTTTATACGTTTCAATTGTGATATAAGAAAGATGAGCTGGTAAGACTATAATTATTAAATTTAATCAAAATTATATTAAAAAAAAATCACTCAAACAATCAAAAATTTTCATCAACCCCAAAATTGCAATATACAAAAAGTACCTCAGATAGGAGAAATAAACTAATAATATGCACCCCAAATCGTTATATCAGACACTCTAAAAAAAAAGACCAAATACAACATAAACTAAAAAAAAAAAAAAAAAAAAAAAAAGAACTCCATATTCAAATGCGGAGTATTAATTTTCATCAAATATTTTCTATTTTCTCAATTCCAATTAAATCTACCAACTATTTTTCATACTTTAAGAACTCAAACAACTCAAAACTTAAGGTACTACTTTAAACCTATTACCAAAATTAAAGGACCATTTTTGTTATTTTCTCATCTTTTTACCATACATATACTTTTCAAAACTTTTTTTTTTTTTCTCTTATTAACTAGACAAAAGGTGGTAACATTATTAACTACTAAACTTTTCTTTTTTCCTAGACTACAACAAAAAAGGTGGTGTTGATTAATTTTTTTTTTTGGTTGTTGTAATGGAAGATGGTGATTTGTTAGGCTCTACAAGTGAGAAAAAAGATGGAGAAATAGTTAAAGTTTATAATAATAGTGGTAGTAATAATGATGGTGGTGAAAAGAATGTAGGGATAACAGTAGCAACAGCTTCTAGTATGTTTCCAGGTTTTAGGTTTTGTCCAACTGATGAAGAGTTGATATCATATTACTTGAAGAAGAAAGTTGAAGGTTCTGATAAGTGTGTTGAAGTTATTTCTGAAGTTGAGATTTGGAAACATGAACCTTGGGATCTTCCAGGTAGTAATACTAACTTTTTTTTTTTTTTGGGGGTGTTGTCTTTTTTATGGTGTTATTTTGGATGTACATATATTTGTGTAACATGGAAAATTTTGAAGTAATTGGTAAAGATGTTGTCGTGTGACTTGAAGGTAGTAGGGGGGGAGGGGGGTGGTTTCGAGTTGTGGAACCAACTTATGCAAGAAATGCATAGTAAGATCGGGTATAATAGACCATTGTGGTCTACTACTTCCTTGGATCCCAGCGCATAGCGGGAGCTTAGTGTATGCTTGCCTTCTATACATTTGTGCACAAGGGAAAACCTTAGTATATTACCTGGTACCTGTTGCTGGTGGGAGGTAGCAGGTATCCCGTGGATTTAGTCGAGGTGCGCGCAAGCTGGCCCGGACACCACGGTTATAAAAAAAAAAACCTTAGTATATTTGGTGAAGTTGCTGCCTTATGATCTGGAAGTGACGAGTTCAAGCTACGGAAACAACTACTGGGAGCTTAGTGTATGCTTCCCTTTTATACATTTGTGCACAAGGGAAAACCTTAGTATATTTGGTAAAGTTGCTGCCATATGATATGGAAGTCACGAGTTCAAGCTGTGGAAACAACCTCTAGCAGAAATACTGGGTAAGGCTATCTACAATAGACTCTTGTGGTCCAGACCTTCCCTGAACCCCACATGTAGCGGGAGCTTACTGTATTGGTCTTTCCTTTTATACATTTGTGCACAGTAGAAATTTTGGGTACACTCCTAAAATTAGGCAAACAAAGGTAATTAAGTGAGACTATGGAAATATATTGAGGATTACGATGCATAGTGTGAGCTTAATGCACTGGGCTGCAATTTTATACATTTGTGCATAGTATAAATTTTGGCTACACTCCTAGAATTAGGCCTGCAAAGGTAAATGAGACCATGAAAAATATGAGGACTACCGCGCAATCATATCGGGAGCTTAGTGCACTGGGCTTCCCTTTTATACCTTGTGCAAAATAGAAATTTTTGGCTACATTAGTAGAATTAGACTTGCAAAGGTAAATGAGACCATGAAAAATATGAGGATTACCCCGCATAGGGGGGTTTGGTGCATCGGGCTTCCCTTTTATACATTTGTGCACAATAGAAATTTTGGCTACACTCCTAGAATTAGGCAAACAAAGGTAAATGAGACCATGAAAATTATGAGGATTAGAAAAGCCTGCGGTCCAAATGGTATCCCAATAGAGGTTTGGAAGTGTCTTTGGAGAGGCTGGAGTAGGATGACTTACCAGTTTAATGCTATACTAACAAGTGGTAGTATGTTTTAGGATTGAAGAAAGAGTACATTGATTCCAGTTTATAAAAATAAGGTTGAACGGTAGAAAAACACACCTATAGTTCTGTTTTTGTGAGTTTCATACCTGAAATTTGGGTAGGAAAAATGAACAATTGATAGCTGGGGTGTGTTTTGTTAAATAGTTGGTGAGAGATCCGGTAGGAAACTCGCACACCTGATAGTTCAGGTATGAAACTCAAAAAATCAGGATACTTTAGGTGTAGGTTTTGACCATTAACTCTAAAAATAAACGAGATATTCGAAGTTGTACGAACTGTCTTAGGCATTAAACTTATAAGTTACGCCATGGAACTTTGAGAGTAATAGAGCATAGCCTTAGGGACAACACTGTTAGAGTGGGTAAAAATCCCACATTGGTTGGGGAATGGACTAGTGGTTTGCTTATATGGACTTGGGTAATCCTCCCCTCTCGAGCTAGCTTTTGAGGTTGAGTTAGGCCTAAGGTCCATTTCTTTAACATGGTATCAGAGCCAGGTCCATGCCCGTTTTGGGCTCCCGGTCCACGCGCCAGTGCCAGTTGGGTCTGGGCGTGAGGGGGGGTTAGAGTGGGTAAAAGTCCCACATTGGTTGGGAAATGGACTAGTGGTTTGCTTATATGGACTTGGGCAATCCTTACCTCTTAAGACTTTTACCCACTCTAACAATCTATGCATGGTGTTCATAGAGAAAACTTGTGATATAGTGCAAAAGAAAGGTCCTTTAGTGGGTGTTAGATAAGAAACAAAGTCATATTAAATATATAAATGTCATGTATGAAGAAGTTGTCACTAAGACGAGATACATAATAACATATGAGTTCTCATAACTGTGGGTTTACGCATAAGGATCGGCATTGAGCCCTTACTCATTTGTCCTAGTTATGAATGATATAGCCAACATGATACAAGTTATGTCAAAGTAGAAACTGTTGGATAACATCCATGGTTTCTTTACTATGGCTTCCACACTTTGGTTGACCGAGTTTCGGTTCGTACTGCAAGCAGTGGGCAAATCTGTTCCGGAATTGCATTCCATCATGTGTACTCTAGACGTGATACTGAAATCCGTCAGACATTAAATCACATTGATGGCAATATTTTCCCTTTGGTCTCTACTCTATATGATAATCCAAAGACCACCAACTGCTCCCCCTCATTATAACTTCTTCCTTTGATTATTGGATAATGTTGTTTGCATATGAATATTGAATGCTCTGTCGGAAAGGAATGAGCTTAGCTGTCGAATTCTCAAAAGTTTGGTCAGGGATAAAATTCGAGTGTTCTTCTTTCTCAATCATACAAGATCTGTATGCTTTACTTCAAGAAATAGCAGCAATGTCTAAATCAGCCCAAAGTTTATTGTACTGGATCTTCTGGAACTGGATGGAGGGAGAATATCTCTTTTTTCCGTTTACCTATTCGGAGAAAATATTCACTTTTCTCTTGTCTTAGTTATATGTATTAATGCGTTGGCCGATGAGGATCTTAGCGTGGTTGCAGCAATGGTGTGGCAGCGACACCAGATAAGGACCGATGTCTTGATGGTCTTTGTGCATATACAGCTGTATGGCTAGAGATGGGTCGTCCATCATAAACTATGTAGTACCAAAATTTTGCCAACAGTTTCCTTTTATACGTGTTCCTCTCAAGTTGGATTCTATAGCTTGTTGAGAGAAAATGTCATTAAAAGCGGACTGAAGGATAGTTGGAAGTCCAGAGAATTATTGCATTGTTATGCTTCCTTTGCCTCAATATAAATATGTAGATGACTATGTTTCTTTGTAATTTTCTCATCATCATTCTTGTCTTTCTCTCTGGTTCATTAATTGATCATTCATTTATTCATCTGTTACCAGCTAAATCCGTTGTTCAGTCCGATAATGAATGGTTCTTCTTCTCGCCTCGCGGACGGAAGTACCCAAATGGCTCGCAGAGTAAAAGGGCAACTGAGTCTGGCTACTGGAAGGCCACAGGAAAAGAACGTAATGTGAAGTCAGGTTCTAATATGATTGGCACAAAGAGAACCCTGGTGTTCCACATCGGTCGGGCACCCAAAGGACAGAGGACACAATGGATAATGCATGAATATTGCATGACGGGGAACTCTTATTATCAGGTAACAAGGCTTGAACAATCATCCTTCTTTTTAAGAATTGCTCGCTTCTGTCACCTGCGTCTCATGATCTTTCTTGTAGCATTAGTAGTTCTGTTTGGGCGTTTGATGCTGAATGATTTGGTCAACAAGTAAGTTGCTTAGGAAAGTGAAGGTTCTAGGATACAGGAGTCATGTAGTTCTTGATTTTGATGTTATCTTGTTAATTATGCCGTGTGGAAACTAACATGAAAAACTATGATTTTATTTGTGTTAGAAGGTCAGGGCATGATGGTATATTTTCTCTTAAGTGAAAATGAAACTCGAGGCTGCAATTAGCTTAATTTATAGACTGATCAAATCGTTTAATCTGGCAACTGATTTGCTTATTATTTAGAGCGTGATTGATGAGCTTTATTTCGAGGTATTCAAGTGTATCATACAAGCAAGCAGCGTTGCTAATCGCTAATGACTAGATATTAGATGTCTATGCGGTAACATTGATCAAGGACCTAACATGATGTTTCAAGAATTCATCCGCTTACTGCAAACGTTTGAGATCTAGTATTGTACAGATTCTGCTACAATATTATTTACTCAATGAAAACAATTTGTTTGCTGCATTTGCTTATAGTATGTCATTTTTCTACACGAAGGAAGTTATTTTAATGTTCTGATTCTGATTCCATGTGTTGTACAGGATTCAATGGTTGTTTGCCGCTTACGGAAGAATAACGAGCTTCCTTTGAATGACACCCCAGGAAATCAAAGGAATCATCTGGCTGCAACTAATGTCACCACTGCTTTGTTTGAGGCAGGACAGTTGGATGGTTTGGGCTTGATAAATGGAGGGGAGTGCTGTTCAAAAGAGGGTAGTAGCAGTTATAGTTCTCGTTCGGTTGAGCAGATTGAATCTGGATCAGAATCCGATAAGCTGAATAAAGAGTTGCCTCAGCATCATTCCTCTAGTTACTGGAAGGTTATGTTTCTGCCTCCCTTCTATGTAGCTTTCCTTTTAACTATAGTCAGCCTTTATATTTACCTAAGTTGCTCGGACTCTCAAAAAATGTTGCCGCACCTGTGTCGCATCCGACACGCACTCGCCTTCTCTGGCAACCCTCTGCCGCATATGTCGAAAAAGAAGGAGCGGAGAAGGAAGAACAACCGTTTGACTTTGGCGCATGAGGTGCCGGGTTTGGCTAGGTAACATAATGGAAATGTATCGGACTGCAAATCCTGAAATGACAGTTCGACCCCATCCTTGGCCTCTAGGAGTGGTGAGGGGATCAGCAGAATTCTAAAACTACGGAACCAACTGGTTTCACCAGATCCGGAGCAACGACCCCAACTGTTTGGAAGATATCTTGAGAAAAGGTTTTAGCACCGGCGTATCCTATATGTACTCAAGTTTATTCTAAGTATCCCAATGGTGTAACGCCGTCGACTTCTTGGGAAAAAGGAGGAAGATGACTTTAATCTCTTGTTTCGGAGAAATAAGTGGCTCATGAGAATGAGATTTTTTAAGAGTCCGAGCAACATAGATATTTACTGCTTTACATATTTTGAGATAGTTTCTTGAGGAACAATATGATGTTAACTCGATTAACAACTCTGTCGTTGTACCTTTTTCCACTACATGTTTATGAAACTGATTCTGCGAAAGTAAAACTCTACAGAATAGCTTGTTCAAGATGTCATTTATACATGGCTCCTCAGTCTCGTAGGACCGATCATTCCAATTCTTTCTTTATCTATCTCTAGAAATAGGATGAGGTGATAGAGCAGATATCTCGTTCGAGTTATCTCTAAGACAACATGCCAAACTCTCTGGTCCTAATGTATTGCTGTTTCAAATTCCAGGATCGTGATGAAGAGGACTGTTTTGCTGATATAATGAAAGACGATATCATTAAGCTAGACGATTCTTCAGATAGGGCAAGACACAATCTGTTGCCAACAATCACTAGGAAGATTGAACCCTCTACAAAGCCGACAACGTCTCAGGAAGCTCAGAATCTGATGCCTCAGTCTCATAGGTTGCCTTTCCAGGGCACCGCAAATAGAAGACTAAAACTACAAACGGAGAAACCACCCCGTCGAGTAAAAAGATCTGAACCACATGAAGCTATTAAAAAGAATAGCCACGCTCGGGGCATCAGTAGACAGTTGATCAACATAATTCCAGTTACAAGGACGATACCTTTACTTCTCGTTTCCTTGATGTTACTGATCGTGTATCTTTCTTTGTTCGGAGTTCCAAAACAAGTAAAATCGCATTACTCCAGCTGAAGCGTAGATGTCTTTTGTAGTACTTAGTGGCAGGTTAGAGAAAGTTAATTCAGCTTTTTGATGCATTTTGAGTAGGCTTTGTGCTGCTAATGTCCAAGATGACACCTTGTAAATTTTGTAGAGTTGTATCATAGTAACAGAACTTTAAGGTTTTGGTGTCTTAACTTTAGGTAGTTGTATAATACTTTCGAATTTTGTAGTTGTATAATATGAAGTTCTTTTTTTTTTCTGCATGAAAAATTATCAGTTCTGGTTCACGTAAGGGAGGTTCAAGTCACATTATCAAGACCAAAGTTGCTCAGGCTCTCCAAAAATATTGCCGCACTCGTGTCAGATTCTTCAAAAATACACTATTTTTAGAGGATTCGATACACAACCATAGATATTTTTAAGGGGTCCGAACAACATAAATATTAGCTTAGTGTACGTGTTTTGCACATGTGTCTTTCCTTAATTAAGTTTTATATAAAAAAAAAAAGTTATTAAAACATAGCAATTTATATTAAAATAAATATTGTATCTAATTAAATAATATACGAAAATTATCATATCTCAAATATGTTATTGCATGTTATGTTTCAATTTATTGTTTCTTTAAAATAAAAAATTAGTCTTTTTCACCAAATAAATAAATTAGTTCTTTTTATCAAGATTCAAGCAAGTAAACACAGTAATTACTAATCATTGTCATGTAGCTATCCTGTTGTTAAGCTGCTCCACTTAAATATTAATCAATCATATTATTACTGAACCAATTTAAGACTTTTAGTTTTCTGAGTAGTTGATTTGTTGGTCAATTAGCTTAAATTCAGCAAAGAAAAACAACAGTTTAATTCTTTAGTTTCTCACAAATACCAATACATATTTAATATGCAAGAACAAAATCTGATGAGTTACCTCTAGTAATTAATATTCCAATGATTGAGTGTGTCTTCTTAGACTTCTAAGTTTCGAAAGACAATCCTCTAAGACTGCCCAAAAGCTTTTCACTTTATATTAAATTTCAAGCTTTAGTTTCCGGTTGAGGTGGTCGGAGCGGGACTTCTTTGGAAAAAAGAACTTGAATAAATTTGTTTTTCTAAAGGAGTCGTCATTTTCTATTAGGAACGCTATGTCGTTTTCAATCCCGGCATATTTCGGTCTTTTGGATGCTTGAAGGAAAGCTACAATAATTTATATTATTCAAAACTAAAAATCTGAAAAGAATTATAATAAAGATCAAAACAAAAAATTATTATTCGAAATTAAATTTCTTTACAAATAAAGTAAAGAGAAAAACTAAACCAGCTCTAAGTCAATGATGATGAATTAGGGCATTAATGTCCTCCTTCGAAAGAATACACAACAAATAAATTTTATAATAGATCCTAGATCTAATGAATTCTATCCTGAAAAGGATTCTGAAATTAAAAGAAAATTAATTATTCCTCTAAAATTAAAAATAGACATATAATTATTAGTTTTCCATATTAGTTAATTATTCTTGCACTTTAACCATATAATAACTAATAATAAATTAATTGGCACTATTAGTTTTTTTCGTATTAAATTATTTGTTATTATTACATTTTGCAATATCTAATTAATAGTTTTCATATTTGTATGTTATTGTCGTACTTTAACCATAATTCTTATAGGAAATTGGTCACACAAACCAAATAGGAGACAAACTTGAGAAAAGTACGCAGAAAAATTTTCACGTGAAATAATTTATTTTTAGGATTAAAAGAATCCTAGTTTTAACCATATATATTTTTTGTATTTTAAAACTCCTTAGTTATAGCTTTCTTTCTATATATTTTTCTTTTACCATATATTTTAAAATTCCTTAATTATAAATATTGAAGATAATTATTTAATAATTTAAGAAAATAAGTAAAAAGGTTATTTTACCTATTACAGAGATTTTAATGAAGGGCAAAAAGTTCAAATCACTTTTTTAAGGGTGTTCACACTTTTAATATATAGATTATAGATATAGATATAGATTATAGATTAGTTTAGGATATGCGTGTTTCATGTGAATTTTAACTAAGACATTACTCTTAATATAATGTAAAATAAAATTTTACATTGGGTTAGATAGAAATCTTAACTAATCACACTGAAGTTAATATATAGAAAATATTCATAATATAATGGATAACATTATTAGATATTTAGAAGTAAAAAGATAGTAGAGAGCTCCAAAGCACTAATTGAAAACACCGCGAAAATCATTCATCCCTATATCAACGAAGGAAACACACTTTATGAATATTTTTACATGGTCTTTCCATGTAAAACCCAAATTCAAGTACTATGCTTGAAATATTATAGAAATAATAATTTAATTAAAATAGTAAAAGATGATTTTGTTTATTGTAGAATAACATAGGTTTAAAAAGACAACCACTAATACAATAACGAACGACTAAATATATGAAATTCTAAACATATAATCAGCATCAAAAGAAAACGTCTAACATAAAATGGTCTCAACCAAAGAAGACCTCTCCACCACAAGCCTCAGAAGTTTATTTAAACATTGCACAAAATTTGTTGGAATTATTTGTATCTCTCATGACCTTAAGCTTTAGTGATGAGGTAATAAAAAAAATAATATGATAATCGAGATATCAAATCAATATAATCAAACCTAACCTTTCATCTGGCATCTGTATCAAACAAAACAAGACATCAAAAATAAATCAAATCATAGTATCAGTCAATACAAAGAATAATACAAAGCATATAAAACAATTGCATAGAAGAAAAATACTAAACATTTTTTAAAATCTAAAAAATTCCTAGTAATGTTTTGTGTTATAATAACAAAACCAAAAAGTGTCGTAAGACCTAATGGAGTTGAAAGTGCACAAAATTAATTATTTCAAAATTTAATAACAAAAAAAAACTCCTAAAATGATCAAAAAATTAGAGCAAAACTACAATAATTCAAATATTAGAACAAAACGATTAAATTGAATATGGTTTTCAAACGATGCTAAATTAAATAAGCAAAATTTTATGTGATTCCCAAAGTTTATTTCCAGCAGTTAGGTAAATATTGCTTAGTAGGATTATTTCTCTATGCAAATTACAACATAAACATAAGTTTTGACATAGTATGGTTAATTATCTAGACTATAGACCGTCAAACTGTGAACTTACCTTATGAGGAATATAGCGTTAGAATCTCTAGTTGAACGATGCAATACAAATTCTTGCCTAATTTGTTGAATTTAAATAAAAAAATTACTCATGAACGCAATTTAGCATTATCTCACAATTATAAACAAAAGAAATAAAACAGAGATATACAGATGGAGAAACAGAAAACTTATCTAAATAATACTGAGTTCTTGTACAGTTTTGTAAAGCCTATCAAGAGCTGTTTCTTGTGCTACTGAAGTTACCTCCAACATTCATGTGAGCTAACATCGAGTTCCGAACATTATACTAAATAAGATATTTGTTTAAATAATAAAGATGAATATAATAATTAAATTCAACAACTTTTGAATATATAAAGATGGAAAAATTATTTAATTAAATCTAACTTTTATCTAAAAAAATTCTCAAAGTCGATCGACGTTCATCTACCACATGTAAAATACAACAAAATAATACGACGATTGAGACATCAAATCATACAATTAAATCTAATCTTTACATAAAATTTTCTCAAAGCCGACCGACATTCATCTACCACCGATAAACTACAATAATACCATATGTAAACTACAACAAATAATACGATAATAGAGATATTAAAGTAATACATCTAAACCTAAATTTTAAATTAAAAAAATTCTCTAAGCAGAGTAATCAAAACAATACTACGTTGAGCAAGGGAAGCGTATTTCACAAAAACCACGTGATCTTTTAATTGAATCTCTTCCTTACCTTAAAATAATTTAACTAAATATGCTTAACATTGTAACTTAACACATATATTCACATTCATATGAAATATTTATTATCCTACATGAGGAAAGAAATTAATTTAAAAGAAAACATACGTAAGGGGAGATATTAATTTATCGATTATTAAGTTGTAATTTCTTGTTGGCAGACGATTGAGGCAATGAACCAATTATATAGTTGTCAAAGTCAAATGGATCTAATCGGCTTTTTTTTTTTATGTTTCTTTTTTGATCTAGAATTTGAAAGGAAATAAAATTGTTCTCAAATATTATGTTAAAAAATAAATTCCATTGTGTAATTCTAGACTTGAACACAAAAGGAAAATACTGATATAATGTTTTCCTCTTTTCTATTACCATAGATTTTGAGACTCCTTTTTTAAATATACAAGGAGAAAAAAAACTTACCAACATTAATTATTCATATATTTATTAAATAATAATTAAAAAAAGATGAAAAAACGATTTTATCTATTACCGAATATTTTAATAAACAACGAAAAATTCGATTCACTTTTCTAAGAGTTTTCACGTTTTTAATACATTATAGATTATAGATTATAGGTATAGATATAGATATAGGGCCCGTTTGGCCATGGAATTTTTTTTCTTTTTTCCGGAAAATTTTTTCGGAGTTGAAAATTATGGTTTTGGCCATGAAAATTTGGAAAATAATTCCAGAAGATTTTTCGGAAAGGGAAACAGGTTTTTGTTGTTTTCACAATTTTCCAACTCCAATTCCAACTTTTATTATTATTACATATAACCTCAATCTTTTAAATTTTTACATAAAACTCTTCTTATAACATTATTTTTTCAATATTACGTATATAAAAGTTTTAAAGAATAAGATAATTATAATTTCAAACTTAATGTTATCCTAATTAATATATATCTCTTTTTCTCCCTCATCATTATTTTTCTCCCTTATTTAATTTTCTTCCTTATTTAAGACATTATTTTACTGGTAATTTATATTTATACCCATAAATATATAAAGTATTCTATTTATACCCATAAATATAAAGTATTATATTTATACCCATAAATACATAAACTATTATATTTATAATAGAAATATACAAAGTATGTTATATATAAAGTTTATACCATGTATATATCATATACACGCATATCAATAAACAAAGTATTAAGAAACATACTAAGCATATTTATAATATAAATATACAAAGTATGTTATATATGAAGTTTATACCATGTATATACCATATACATACATATATAAAAATACAAAATAAAGAAACATACTAAGCATATTTGTAATATAAATATATAAAGTATGTTATATATGAAGTTTATACCATGTACATACCATATACACACATATATAAAAATACAAAATATAAAGAAATATACTAAGCATATTTATATATTTATGATATATGATATAATATATCATAAATATACAAAACAGTAAAATCTTTCATGTATAAGAAAATTAAAGAAATAAATTAGCTGCATCCTAAAATTTAATAACAACTCATCATTTTCTATTTTTTTAGGAACGGAAAATGAAGAAAATAAATTAAATAAATTTCTAAGAAAATAAATTTGTTTGAAAGATAATATTTGTTATCTAAAAAATAGGAAGCAGTGATCTGTTAATATAATATTCATATTTAAAATTTTCAAATATGAGAAAATAGCTATTAATATAAATATTATATATGTCATAATTGAAATTTATTAAATATGACTACGTATATATAATTATTTTTATAATAATGGCTAATTGTGTTTTTTTTTTATTAGTAGGTAAATTTTAGTTGAGTAATTTTGATAATTTGTAAAAGTTAAGGCATAAAATCATATTAAATTGTTTTTTTCAAAAAATAAGAAAATAAATTCAGAAAAAACACGACTAAACACAAATTCAACTCCAAAAATTTTAATTTTTATAATCAGATGACTATATAGATTATTGAGTATATAAATACTCAAAAAAAAAAAAAAATATAAATACAACATCAAAAGCCAAGAGTCCGTAAACTTTAGCTACTACCAACATAAAAAAGGCAAAAAAAAATTGTGCCAACTAGTTATAATTTCCAAAAATCTTTCTTCTTCCAAAGTATTAATCTCTCTCTCTCTCTCTCAAAGTGGTTGAATTTTTCCACAATAATTCTTCAAATTCACAATTATCATAAATTCATAATCCATCATTTTTGCTCTAAAATTTCAATTTCACTATTTGAATTTTTGTCAGTTTGAAACTCACAGAAGTTCAGCACCAAACACATAAAAGAAATAGAGAAAAAAAAAATAGCGAAGAAAAAGGAAGAAAGAGTGTAAACCAAGAAGACCCCTTTTTTGTTGTTTACAATTTTAGGACCTATGGTTAGTTGAGCTACAATTCAAGCTTAGATCTTGTAAGTTATTTGGTTAATTTTGCTGTATTTTCCATTTGGGTATTTAGTAAATTTGTGGAATTTCAATTTAAATGTGGAAAAAGATCAGTATTTTACTTGCTATAATTGGCTTTTTGAGATTGTATGTCTGTTTTAAACTGTTTTTTTATTTGGGGTTTGTAGTTATTTGGTTAATTTGCTGTATTTTACATTTGGGTATTTAGGGAATTTGTGGAATTTCAAATTTAATGTGAAAAAAATCAGTTCTTTGTTGCTATAATTGGCTTTTTGAGATTGTATGAAAGTTTTAAACTGTTTTTTCACTTGGGGTTTGTAGTTGTTTGGTTAAATTTGCTGTATTTTACATTTGGGTATTTAGGAAATTTGTGGAATTTCAAATTAAATGTGAAAAAAATCAGTTCTTTGTTTCTATAATTGGTTTTTGAGATTGTATCCATGTTTTGAACTGTTTTTTTTTACCTTGTGTTTTTGTAGTTGTTTGGTTAATTTTGCTGTATTTTCCATTTGGGCATCTTGGAAATTTGTGGAATTCCAGCTTAGAAGTGAAAAAGATCAGTTTTTTTACTTGTTACAGCTGACTTGTTTTGAGATTGTATCCATGTTTTAAACTGTTTTGTTACTTGGGTTTTTACTTGGTACTCATGGAGCATTCTATTTTGGTCAATTTCGGTGTTCTCCATTTGGCTATCTTGGAAAGTGTGACATTTCAAATTAGAAGTGAAAAAGATCAGTTCTTTATTGCTATAATTGGCTTTCTTGAGATTGTATCCATGTTTTAAACTGTGTTGTTACTTGGGTTTTCAGTAATGGAGCATTCTAAGTTATTCTCCACTTGGGCATCCAGTATTGTGGAATTTCAAAATATAGGTGAAAAAGATTAGTTCCTTGTTTCTACAACTTGATGTCTTCGAGATTTTATCCATGTTTTAAAGTGTAGCGTTTCTTGGGTTTTTAGTCATGGAGTATCCTAAGTTATTTGGTTAATTTCTGTATTCTCCATTTGGGTCTTTAGGAAATTTGTGGAACCTCAAAATAGAGGTAAAAAAGATCAGTTCTTTATTGCTACGACTGTTTTTGAGATTTTATCCATGTTTTAAACTGTTTCGTTACTTGGGTTTTAGTCATAGAGCATTATTCTAAGTTAAAAGTGAAGAAGATCAATTTCTGTATTCTCCGTTTGGGTATTTAGGAAATTTGTGGAATTTCAAATTAAAAGTGAAGAAGATCAATTCCTGTATTCTTCGTTTGGGTATTTAGGAAATTTGTGGAATTTCAAATTAAAGTGAAAAAGATCAGTTCTTTGTTGCTACAATTGGCTTTCTTGAGATTCTATCCATGTTTTGAACTGTTTTACTTGGGTCTTTTAGTCATGGGGCGTTCAAAGTTATTTGGTAGTTTCTATATTTTCCATTTGGGTCTCTAGGATACAACAACAACAACAACATACCCAGTATATTCCCACCAAGTGGTCTGGGGAAGTTAAGTGTAAGCAGTCCATACCACTACCTCAGTGTGAGATAGAGAGAGGCTGTTTCTTATAGACCTCCGGCTCAAGATAAAATAGTTTCTAGGATATTTGTGGAGTTACAAATTAGAAGTGAAAAAGATCAATTCTTTGTTTCTACAATTGGCTTTTTTGCTGTCACTGTTTTAAACTGTTTCGTTAATTGGGTTGTTTGGTCATGGAGCATTTTAGGTTATTTGGTTAATTTTGGTTTTCTCTATTAGGGCTCTGTAGGAAATGTGTGGAATTTGAACTAAAAAATGAAAAGAAAAGGATTAGGTCTACTTGCTACAACAGGGTTATGATAATCCTTAAGTTCTGTCTCCTTTTTAGATGCTTTGTTGCTTGGAATTTTAGTATGGAGCATTGTAATTAGTTTTTTTTCTCTTTTCTTGTTTGAGATTAATCTTGCTTTGTTTTTAGGTTCATGTTGAATTGCCAAAAATGCGTATTTATGACGTATACTTTTAGGTTTGAGAGCGCATTGATAATTGAATAAGTGAAGGCACTGCTATAATCTATTGATTAAAATATAATGAGGACACTATTGCTTAATGTTAGCTAGATCGTGGTGAAGGATGTTTAGGATGATCCTGTTTTTGAATTTGTTTTGTTTCATTTGTGGGATTGTTGGCAGGTTGTGTGAGAGTAGATTGTAATGATGTCAAGACCAATGCTGCTTGTTTTTTTGTTGATAGTCCTGATAATCACATCTCAGTTTGAATGGAAGCAGCAGCTGGTGAATGATGTCGAACCGAGCCCTAGTATATCTCAGAAGCAGCAACAGATTTCAAAGAGAGAGGAAGCTGTTAAAGAGAAGGTAAATAAGTGATCATGTTTTCGTTGCATATTGTATGTATTGTGAATGAATTGCTTAGGGTTTTTTTGCTTATGGTTAATTGGGGTTTGCTACCTGTGACCTCAGAATATGGGTATTGAAATAAGTCATTGTATCTTGCCGATGCATATTTTGCATCATTAAATCTGCACCTGATATTTCTCTGACAGATTCCTAGTGAAAAATGGACGTAATAGACATTGGATATTTATGTGTTACATCAAATATTGTAGTTTCATGTTAAGGTCTTAAGGCACTCGATGACCTCTTGCATCTTGATTTTTTATCGTTCTGCTGTTTCTTCTCTATGTTGATTTTGAAGTCCTTTGCACTTTGATACTTTGTTTCAAGATTCTGCATTAATTATGAATAAGAATTTTAGAGGTGTTCTGTAGCTTACTGAGGTTTTAAACTGGCTGGCAAAAAATCATAGTAACGAGAGGAGATATGGAGCATATATCGCTAGAGTTAGTAATGAGATTTAGGAATCGACCGGTCGAAGATAATATCTCTGACCCTAAAGGATCATTTGGTTTGTGTAAGACCAAATTATGAATTGAATTGTACTTACGATTTGATACCTTCACATATTGCTGTCCAGCCAGTCACTTCCTTATTATTCTTTCCTTTTGTTGCACATACTATAGCCTTCCGTTGGATCCTTCTCATCTCCAAGAATGGAATGTACCAAGTTATCTAATATGAGAGTGAGAAATAAAAACCAGCTTCCAACTTATCTCTTACCAATTTGAAATGCATCAAGCACCTCAAATTCGATGAAATTCTTGGAAAGACTCAACCCTAACACAGTCACTTTGTTTTGGCCTTTTTGTTGCATTGCATGGTTTGCTTTACACTTAAAGCTTTTCGCCATCTCTCTTTGAATGAAGTATGCCTCAGTTTTTCTGGATATGTCATCGCGTGGAACTTGTATAAATAGACCTTTTTTAACCATATAATATCTATGTTATGAAGGCTAGGTATCTGTAAACTGCTCTATTTTTGTAACCGTTGCATCTTCTTGATGCCAGCTATATATAACATCTTACGTCATAAAAAAAACATTATCTCTCAACTGTTCATTACTTATAGAGTTAGTTGATAGTTCCATGAAGTCCCAAATCCTTCATGTTGGATATAAGTAGTTCATTTACCTTTGGGCTTTATCAAAGGAGCATTAGTTTCTAATCTTATGAAGCTTTAGCCAGTGGATTGGCCAATAAATGAATAAATACACAAGTACTGAGGTTACAATTTTTTTGGGACTTGAAAGTGCATAATTAAAGGATGATTGTAAGGAAAAAAACAAGGAAAGACCTGAAACTAGAATAGGGCTGGTGCGTGATTCCTTTGATGTCATGTATTGCGTCAATTGTTTATAGTCTTGCAAATTCCTTTCCAGTTTCATAGCCCCCCTTTCGTGTATCTTTTCTAAACCTCCTCTCAACGTAGAAATGTCTTAACAGTCTTTGGAGGAGAGCTAGGTGATGTTTAGAGGGTGCCATGCCTTTCTAAGTTTACTCAGGTTGTAGTAGGATATTTCTCACTATATACCTCATGCATTAAATCTTAGAGGGTATATTTTGCTATAATTTCCCCTGTGGAAACAATATGAGGCTCGATGTTTATTGTCCTTGCATAAAATGCGCTTTCAGCAGTCCTTTAGGCATTGTGCACAGCAAATCGCATCTCCTTAGGGTTGGTTCCTAGTTCCTACAACTGAGATCCTTGAATCAATGTTTTAAAGGCAAAAGATGCAAGGCAATTCGTTCCCCTTGCTGTGAGTGAGGCCTATGCCTCGATGCATGAGGTGTATGCCTTCAAGACATTCTATTAATGTGGAAGAATATTTGTTAGAAATAGAGAAAGAACTTGGAAATAGTAAACATATAAGAAATACATACATTTGTCGCCTTCATTTTACTTGTCGAATCTCTGTATTGTGTATTTCTTCTTTACTTCTTTTGCATTGTCACTTCGTTATCTTGCTACATTGCAATAGCAAAATAGAAACAATAGAAAAAGACAGCAAGAGAAACAGTAACAGTGTAGCACCAACTGCCAACCAGGTTTATTGATTGAGGATTTGAGGGTAAAAGAGGGAGAGGACAACGAATGTTGTAGCGTGCTTTGGCCTTATAATACGACAAAAATTATCCCTTATCAATCAGAACCTTTAAGGGGGGAAAAGAAATGAATTTTTTTTTTCCTGAAAATTCCAGACGAAATCTGTTATGTGGGCAAGGATAAAAAGAAATGACTATATTAAGCTCAAGTTTCATCTGAAAGGCACGGAGTAGCTAATGCCTGTTAATAGAAGGCTAAAAGTGAAAGCCTAATCCTGTGAAGCATGGGGCAAACTGTGTCCTAGCCACAATGGATGCCTTGGAGCTCACTTCAGCTTTACCTTTCAACAGACCAACGTATAGCATTGACCAACTATGTTAAATGTCATGGATGGACTATCTACTGTACGGTTTTCTTCTCGAGTCCAACAATTTTTTTTCTAAAAATACTCGCCTTCTTAGGGGCTTTCGAACTCCAGACAGTTCTATATTCTTTTTGTTGATAATTATGATGTTCAAGCAGCATACACACACCTCAACTATTTTGTCGAGTGCATAGGGCATCCCACTAGAACAATTACTGTGAAACTTTGTCCACAAGGTTTAGGTAGATGAGATGAAATCACCTAGCATATTTTGTCTCTACTGGAATTTGATTCTTGGTTTCCCATGGTTTTCATTTCACCCACTTTGATTTCCAGACAATTCTACAAGGAAGATCTTTTGTTTTTTTAATCGTTATTTCCTATAAAGCAACGTACTCGGAAGGATTTAATACGAAGATGCATTGTATGTTTAGCATTTTCAATTTTGTATTTTAACCATCGTGCTTAGCCATAATGTCGTAGGGCCTTCAATGAAGCTGATGAAATTATCTGATTCTTGACTAGGAGTTGCCTTCTAGAACTTGTCCCCGGAAGAACTTTATAGATCTAGGAAATAAGAAGAATTTTCCTAAATGAGAGAACAGCTGCTGAATTGAAAATAAGGTCCTTCTCTATACTAGCAATCTATGTTGCTCGGACTATTCAAAAATGTTGACGGGTTCTTGTCGGATCCTCCAAAAATAGTGTATTTCTGAAGGATCCGACACGCCTATGGCAACATTTTTGGAGAGTCTGAGCAACTTAGCCAGCAATCCCGTAAAACTTAACATAATACACGGGCCAAGCTGAAATAATCAAAATGGCTCATACACTACAGTGTTAAACCCGAAAAAACTGCAGTTTACTCTATTATATAATTTCAAGGTGCTCATCATTTCCTCTGCTTATATCTTTGAAACTACTGACAGACTTTCAGAAGTAGACACCGGTAACAAAATAAATAAACAAAATGAAATTGATAAAAAATAAAACCTTCTATATGTAGATTTGGGGTATAATTTTTTTTATCCTAGGGAAGAAATATGAAACATAATTTTACATAAACCGCATAAATCCACCCTTAGTATAAGTTTTCTCTTTCTTGTCCACTACTAAACCAACTGTTAGATATGTATCAAAGTGTCCTCTCATTATTATGAGGTTCCACCATGACCAGGTGACATAATAAAAGCAATAAAGGAAGAAACATATTTAATTTGTATTCTTACTTATTTTTCCAGCAATGTATTAATGCTATTATCTTAAAAATTGAACATAATGAAATTAGTAATGTTATCCTTTTTTGAGAAGGTAGTAATGTTATCCTCAAATGAATTGAATTGTGGAAATTGTATGTATACAAGCTAATTCGAACTATCCAAAAATGTCGCCGCATCCATGTCAGATCATCCAAAAGTACACTACTTTTGAAGGATACAATATGCACCCCTTGACATTTTTAACGAGTTCGAGCAACATAGTTTACAAGAGACCAATTAGACGGGGAAAAAGTTGGGGAGATTGTCGATACAAGTTATAAAATAAATTAAAATAGTAACAGGACAGGAATCATTGTAGAACCATGACTTATGTATAATATACTAGAGATAAAACGAATTGATGATAGAAGTATCTCAGTAAGATTAGTGTGGGGAAAGGAGACATTTACATCATAAGTGCCAACCCCATAAACAAGATTAGAATAGACGAGGAAACCAAAATTAAATTTTGGGGAGATAAGAGTATGTTGGTCCAATGTATTCGGAGTAACCAATTAATCTTTATCTATAATGTATTAAAAGTGTGAAGGGTTTTAGAAATGTCGTTTTGAACTTTTTGCCCTTCATTAAAAGTCATTGCTTTAGACAAAATCGTCTTTTCACTATTTTTCCTAATATTTAAGAGTTAAAAATTAATTAAATATACTACTACACCAACAACATACCCAGTGTATATCCACATAGTGGGGTGGGGGTAGGGTATACGCAGACCATACCACTACCTTAGGTGAAGTAGAGAGGTTTCTGATAGACCCCCGGCGGAGAACCGATAGTAGTATAACAAACACAAAACATAAATGCATATAAACCAGTACAGTATACACTATAAACTAACACCGTTTAAAAATTAATTAAATATATTTATGGTAAACCCTTTTCTTATTAAAAGTCACCATAATTAATGACAACTAATAATTTTTTCATTAATTTAAGAATTCTAAATCAACTAAACTTGATTTTAAGAAGATTTGAAAAATCTAAAAAATAAACATTAAAGCGTTAGAATAAGAAAAATTTAAGAAGTACCAAATTTGTAAATGTTTTAAGTGCGTAATAAGAATGTGATAAATGATTTTGCAAAGATTTGACTTTAAAAACAAGAAAAGTTTTAAATATAGGAAAAAATAATGTACCACAAATATGGTTCAAATTGATGTGTCTCTCTGAGCCTCTAGCAGCAAGGGAAAGAGATACTGCATGACAAATGCAAAAGTGATGATCCATCAATCACTTGGAACTTCTGATGGTAAAATATATATGTGCTTACACAAAAATATAAGTTTGTGTATAAGTTTATGTTTACATTATTATATTAAAGTGTGAAGGATCTTTGAAAAGTAATTTACACTTCATTAAAAATCTATGCGATAGACAAAATCATTTAATTTTAAATAATCAAACGTTACACGTGCGATTATATTAGTTAGACCTAAATGAACGTGAGATATAGTGACAGTTTCGACCAAGTACATAAAGATATGGTTATGGTACAAACATTGAAAATGGGAAAGCTTCTCTGGAGTTCATGTTGGTTTATGATTTAGTTGTCTTAAAAAATATTTTTTTAAAAAAGGGAGCCACACTTCATCACATTTAAGGAGTGGAAGTAACCATACTTCATTCTTACCATACAAGGTGAAGGAGTTACATGTCAAGACTTTAAGGTTATACCAGGAGAAACATTTACCACCCAACATAATTTGTAGTTCTGGATGTGAAGCTAAGGATAGAGTGTAAAAGAAGAGTTGCGTGCAACTAAGCCGGTGGTGGGGACTAAATGATATTGAACCAAATAACTTCTAAAGACAAGCTATTGCTGGAGACAGCATGACACTTCAAAGTGGACATGGATATGGTATTGGCAACTTAGATCACTATAGTAGCAGGTGAAGTTCTTGGCTTGTCTAGAAAAGGTTGGGACCTTGATCACAAGAATCGTGGCGGTGGAAAGAAGAGGTGTAGAGAGCTACTAAAGCTAAAGGAGGGTGATATAAAAAGATACCGAAAGTCTAATTTGGAGATTCTTTGGAAGAGTATACGAGAGTAAAGAGTTAAGAGGAAAGCTAAGAGGGGTGCTAGTAATGCTTAAGATAAAGCACTAGATGGCTATTACAAAAGACACTAGGGTAAAGACTTGAGTTAAGTTGATTATATTAAAGATTATTTTCACCAACGCTTACAGGAGATTGGACTAAAGAGAGATGTTCTGTTGATCATTTCCTGAACTTATTCACGAGAACGAATTTATATTTCACGTTTGGTGAAATTTTACAAATCTCTATGCATCCATACAAAATAGCAACCTTAGCTATATTCGTTGATCCTGGCAGAGTATCATGAATGAAGGCCTAAGGATACCACATAAAATATGAGGGTAAGACGAACTTGTAGTTGAGATCTTACCCATATAAATATTTGGAATTGTCTTGAAAAGGTTAGGAATCAATTTAGTCAGTGTTATATTAGAGTAGGTACATGTGAGACTTGGGGTGTGTTTGGTATGAAGGAAGATATTCTCCATGGAAAATGTTTTCTTGGAAAGCAAGTTGATTTCTTTCTTACGTTCTAGTCATTGGTTAGTAAGCAAAAAAATATTATCTCACTAGCAAAAAACTATAAGAGTGGGAGGGGGTGGGGTGTGGGCCTCGTGGGTGTCAGGGGTGAGATGGTCAAGGGGTAGGGATTGGGGTCGTTGGGTGGGTTAGAGGATACAATAAACATAGAATATCACTTATACAACTTGTTTTCCCTACTTCCATTGAGGAAGTCATTTTCCTCTTTTGTAAGGAACTTGTTTTCCTAAAAAGAATATTTTCCAAAAATTTCGTCCAACCATACATGAAAAATAAGAAACATTTCCGGAAAATGTTTTCCTCCGTACCAAACGCACCCTAACTATATCAATTTTGCCAGCATTAGACAAATGAAGTTGATGTCAAACTAAACAGGACTGGGTGCTTAAATGCACAGACAGGTTAAAGAATGTCATTCAAGATCTACATATCCCTATAGGTGCTCTTTGTATGATGGGGAAAAGTAAGTGAAAAGCATATCTACTGAAAGGTAATTATAAGAACCACCTAAATATAACAATTGAACAGTAAGTTGTGTTGCACTAAAGATACCTATTTTTCCTAATGACAGTGGTGTTTGGATTAGCTTGCTCACATCTCGACTAATCTCCCTGGGTATCCGCATAGTTACCAGATGGGAATAAGTCACCTAGTATTTTTGTCTCCGATGTATTTGAACCCGAGATCTTATCGTTCTCCTGTATTTATTGACTACTAGGCTATACCTTGGGTTCAAAGATACATGTTTGTTTTGGCGCAAAAAAGTTTGATTTCCTTGGTAGTTGGAATTCATAATGCCATTATTTTAATTTTAACTGGTTTTCATTTGACATATTTCATTCTTATAGATGTTGTTGTGATTGTGTTAGTTTTACTATTTTTAAGATCTAAAAGTATTAGTTTAGAATATATTTGAAAATCAAAGAAATAGCATAAGGTGTTGCACTAATCTATATACTCCTGCTGTTTAATTTGTTTGTCTTACTTGCCGTTTTAGTCTCTTTGAAAAAGAATGTCTCTTTCCTTTTTGGCAACTTTTTAATTCTAAATTTCCACGTGGCATGTTTAGACCACAAGATTAAAAAATATTTTGGTCATTCTACTTATTAAAGTCTTCTTTACTTCATTAACGTATGTGTCAAATCAAAACCAGACAAAGAAATTGAAACGGAGGGAGTAAATGTTAACCTGAAAATAGAATAAATGACACATGAATATGATGTTAGTTATGTCAGGCAAAATTATCGTTGTATAAATATTTGGTGGTTGTGGCCATAACTCCTCCCAATATTTTCTCCAGTTGAAGGGACTGTTCACTTGAGAATGACTTGAGCAACGAAAGCAATAAAGATTCTGTAGTAGCAGTTTTGGCAGATAAGTACTAAAAGAATCTGTAGTAATTGTAGGACAGCAAAGATAGATAGTTGTGACTGAACAAGTGGGACTGCCACCAACTTATTGTATGCAGCAAGTTGGCGCTGATGTAGGCCAGAGTTTCGCTGGCAGCTCAACTTACATTTTTAATGATGGTTCAATTGGTAAAAGCTTGAGGGACTTGCGTCTTATGTCACGAGTTCGAGCTCTGGGCCAAGCTAATTAAGTCTTACATGGAGAAAAGTAGAGGCTTGGATGCATCATCCTGGTTTCAAAGGCTCTAGTCGGCCCAAAGAGTTGCTTCTGGATGGATATCTCGGTTTTATGTGTCTTGTTTCACCTTCGCCTATATTATTATTTCAAAATCTAAAGCTGAACGTTTTTTTAACTCCTTCCCTGCACGCAATCCTACTAACCACCAGTTGACTCTTCGCTGTTACTGATGTGACAGACAAGAACACACCCAGTGAAATTCCACAAGTGGGGTCTGGGAAGGGCAGATTGTACTCTGTCTGTCTGCCTATCTCATGGAGTTAGAGAGTGAACCCTCCTAGTTTATTGTTGCTCGGACTCCTCAAAAATGTCAACACATGCATGTCAGATTCTCCAAAAAGTAGTGCATTTAGGAGAATCTGACACAGGTGCAGTAACAATTTTATAGAGTTCGAGCAACATAGCTCCTAGTCCCACTTTGACTTGTTGAAAGCGGTCGTTCAAAAATTTTATACTGAAATCTTCATTTTACTATTTTGGTTGCTGAGGGCACTAGTTTTATGTAGCAAGTTTCTTTTATCCTTGCGATACGCTCATACTCAAATCCGAACTCCCTCGCCTTTCTCTGACCATTGTTAAAACCTTTGCAGATTATATTATCACAGGAGAAGAACATCCAGAGGCTTAACGAGCTCGTGCGGAGTCTTAGAGAACAATTGCTTCAATGCAGAAGTAGCAATGAAACAATAAACAGCAGTCTTAGCTCATTAGCTGACATTGCTGAATTTGAAAAACAGCAAATTCTTGAGGATTAAACAGTGGCATACATCAATAAGTTTTGTCATTGTCACACCACTAAAAATTCTCTGTGCTATTTGTAACTAACCTTTTTTTCTGCTTATTTTGTGTGTTCTATGATTCTTCTAAGTCTGCTGCTGAAATCTTGCAATTTATGTAAGTTTCATTATACTAATTCATATGACTATACTAGTTGTGTGAAAAAAAGTAAAGAAGGAACTTTCATTTTTGCTGAAATCTGAATTGTCTTCATACAATTCTGGTCAGTGGCGGAGCTACCCTTGTTTAACATGTGTCGATCGATACCTCTTTGTTCGAAAATTATACTGTAGAGATCAACAACATACTCTCGGTGTATTACCACAAAGTAGGGTCTGGAGAGGATAAAATTGTACATAGTTCATATCACTACCTCATATGAGGTAGAGAGGTTGTTTCCGGTAGTCACCGTAAAGATAAATCAAACTTCTTTTTTTCCGGTCTATATATTGTGCTAGGAACCCTTGATAGGAGGGTGTGGAAGTTGAGGATTAAGGTAAAAGGTTAGCAGTATCTTATTATCTTCTTGTTTATATTTGTTGCTGTTGCCTCTCTTTTCATTGTTTGCGTAGTCGAGGGTCTATCGGAAATAACCTCTCTGCCTTGTCAAAGATAGGGATAAGGTTCACGTGCACACTATCCTTCCCATACTCTACTTGCAGGAACACACCGAGTTCGCTATGGTTATACTGTATGATGGATCCCTTTAAAAGGTGTAACTTACATTTCGACTCTTGATAAAAATTCTGGTTTTGTTACTGCTTCTCTTGTTCGCATGAAGGTTATTCTTAAAATTACTTTTACTAATTTTTTTTTTTTTTTAAAAGTTAAAAGTATAAATGCCAGAATGATTATTATGTTTCAACATAAATGTATTTGAAAAAGTTTCATGCTATAGGAATTACACATTTATAACATGTACAAGTATAGTCATGCAATTTTTAATTTTATTTTTCTTGTTTGGCAAAAGAAAAAAAAAATGTTAATGTAGCCTTAAACTTTTGGGACCTAAATCAAAATTTTTACTTGTATATGCTTTAGCAGCTCCTGCAATAAATATACCAAAATTATTTGGTGAAGTGACCAAATACCTGCAAATTTGTAGTAATTGTGTATGGCTCCACTTTTGGAAAATCAAGCAAAATCAAGCAAAGTGTAAAAAATTCAAATCAGTATTTTTTAGAATTCCGTCACACTTTAATATAATAATGTAAACCTAAACATATATTTTGGCATAAACACACACACATATATATATATATATATATGTATATTTTATCACCAGAAGTTGCAAATGGTTAATGAAATTACTTTTACATTTGTCATGTAATAACTTTTTAAACTTTTTCTCTTGTTGTCACAGAGACCAAGAGAGACACATCAATTTAAATCATATTTATGTATGATTATTTTTTCCTATATTTAAAATATTTATTTTTAAAGTCAAATCTTTACAACATCATTGATTACATTCTTATTATGTACTTAAAACTATTAAAAATTTGATACTTCTTGAATTTTTCTTTTTTAGATTTTTCAAATTTCTTAAAATCAAATTTAGTTGATCTAGAATTCTTAAACTAGTGAAAAAAGTATTAGTTGTCATTAATTTTGATGACTTCAAATAAGGAAGGGTTTTATTATAAATATATTTAATTAATTTTCAACTCTTAAATATTAGAAAAATAATAGTGAAAGACTTTTAATGAAGGGTAAAAAGTTTAAACAATATTTTTAAAGCCTTTCACACTTTTAATATACTATAGATATAGATATAGATATTGATTAATAATGTGATAAGATGGTAACTAAATTGATGTAGCTTTTTTGGCCACTAAAATGCAATTTAAAATGAAAAGGGTAATATTATATTTAGTGTAATATCACAAAGTGAGGTTTGAAGATGGTAGTGTGTATGCAGATATTGACCCTTATGTAAGGTTAAAAAATTACTTTTGATAGATCTCCGACTTAAAAAAAAATGAAAATAATTCAGAAAAAGAAATAACGAAATTACGGAAGTTTTAAAAAAAGCACATAGTAAAAAAATAAAAATAAACTATTACAATAATAATAGTCGAAGTACAAAGAATGACAAATAGCAATTAACAGAAATAAAAAAAATGATAAACTACTGGAGCAAAACTATACTAATATAACAAGATCGTAAACATTACATTATTAACTTTCTATCTTAATCCGTGTCCTCAAACCTCTTATCTAAGAGCATGGATATAAATTCTTGTGTAATGTGTTTATCGCGACTAAAATGTTCAGCAAGTTAAAATTTAATTGAGCTCGAACTCGATTTAGATAAACGAAAGATTTTGATATTTCTTCAATAATTTTGGATCTTTGGCGCAACAAATGATCGAATCCTAGAGAATCGTGACAGTAATGTCACTCTTCAATACCTATCACGTATTTAAGTCGTCTATCAAGGATTTCATTCATTGCTCAATGAAAATTATACTTTAAGATAGACCCCGCTATCCTTCTACAATAATGACTTAGCCAACGACATGTGTCCTTGAGGCAAAAGTGATTTATATTTTTTTTTTTTTCAAGAATTAATGCGGCAATCGTCCCACATCTTCATTAAAATGATTGGATAGGGGTTAGACTTCTTAATGAGGTTTAATTTTATAAAATCTACAATTACATCTTATATTTAATGAAAACTTTCACAAGAACTTTATATAAAGTTGCAAAATATTTATTATATTCTCAAAGTAAGTAATATCTCAAAAATCTACAACAAAAATATTTCGAAGGCATATTTACCCATTATATATTTTTACGAGTTCAAGTTATATACACGTTATTATAAGAAAATTTTTACGCCATTCAATCAACTTTTAGCTGTTGTAGCGGGAATCTGGTCTTATTTTCAAGATTATAAATTGAACATTTTAAAAAGAAATATTGATAAATATCTTTAAGTTGTAAAGAGTAGGGTGAGGGATGTTCAAATCCATATAAGAAGATCAATTACTCCTTCCTTTTTGATGTGGGACTTTTAACGTTCCTTACAGGCGCCGAACTCGTTAACTAGGGCATGGATAATATAATATAAGGGTCGAACATCGGTGAACAAAGAATCGAGATGGGCATGGCTCGATACCAATGGCGGAGCCAGAATTTTCTCTAAGGGGGTTCATAATCAAAAGAAGTAAGCACACAAATTAGCCGAAGAGGGTTCAACATTAACTATATATACATAAAATATAATTTTAATCATGTATAACATAATTTTCCGCTGAAAAGAGTTCGGATGAACCCCTAGCCATAAGTGTGCTCCGAACCTACTCGATACCATGTAAAGAAATGAATCATGGGCTAACTCAACCCTAAAAGTTTGCTCATAAGGTGAGAATCGTCCAGATTCATATAAGGGTACCAATTGCCCATCTCTTTTCCAACGTGAAACTAAGTGACCTAGTAACCAAAAAAAAAGGATAATATTACTAGTTTATGTTGACAATGTATATAACTCAAATTTATATGAAATGTACTCTTTTTAACCTATTTACCATATTCTTCTTCACTAAATTGTACTTCATGTTAAAAAATTTCAAATATATATATATATATATATATATATATATATATATATATATATATATATCCAAGTTACAATCACAATTAATTTAGCACTAAATGAACCTCCTAACTTCTCATTCATCCAACTTACTATATAAATCTTGTCCAACTTGGGCTATTTTCCTCCCACTCCAATCTTTCTTATCTTAATTTTCAATATTTTGTTTGGCCACAAAATTTTGATCTACACAATTAAGCAATTATCAACTTTTCTCATCAAAGGTAATTTTATCTTCTTAATTTTCATGCTCACACCTCTTTTTCTTTATTTATTTACTTATTTTTTATCTTGGTTTGGTGATTTGTGATGGAATTAGAAATTTTAATATGGAGATTCAAATAATATTACACTAATTAAAAAAAATATATAAAAATAGTCAACATCTATCTATATACATCGTAAAATTTTCTACATCTATCTATATACATCGTAAAATTTTCTAGCTAGCTGTAGAATTCAATTGAACCTATTTCACTTTACATAGCTCCGGCCCTCCGGTGTTTATGGTATATATTTATAATACTAAAAAAGTGATTTTTCATTGGAAATTGTACTTTCGTCAGAAATTTCTTATCGACGAGCCAATTTTCATCGAAACATCTATTAAAAATTTGTATTTTCTTAGAAGTACTATTTATTTATTTGTTAAGTTTTCTAATTTTTGTTTATATTATAAATACAAAAATTTCGTAGGGCAAGTTTCAAGAAAACAGAAAAAAAATGAACAATAAAAAGGAGAATAATACACATGCAAAGCTTGACTTGAAGCTAAACTTATCACCACCAAGAAATGAACCTTCACCACCAAGAAGATCATCATCATCATCATCATCAGTGGAGATCATCAGTAGATCACCAACCACCTCCTGTGTTTCTCGAGAACCGAGCCCTAATGATGACGTGGCATTTTCGGGTGGTTGCCCTAGTAGTAGCTCAGAGACAACCTCAATGATGCTTGTGGGATGCCCTAGATGTTTGATGTATGTTATGTTATCAGTGCATAAACCAAAATGCCCTAAATGCAATAGCACTGTCCTACTTGATTTTTTCCAAGAGGAAAGAATCAAGAAATCAAAGTGATCATATATCAAGTATTATTCAAGAAGCAACCTAGGAACAAACACATGTTGCCGCCAGAAGCAGAATCCTGTTTTTCTTGTAGAGAATCTCCTTACTGTTCTCGAGTGATCAGAAAGTAAAGAGATTCTTGAACCAGAAAGAATTCAGTACTCAGATTTTAGAATATACTTATCCAGAAGCTTTCGCAACTCAATCAAGAATTCAGTTTAGATTTTAGAATATACTTATCCAGAAGCTTTCGCAACTCAATCAAATGTTAGCTTAGCTTTAATTTATGCTTTTATTGCGTCTAGATTTTATTTAGTTTTGATATTACTGAAGGGGAACGTTGGTGTAACTGATAAAGTTTCTATCATGGGTCTTGAAAGCTGCAAGTTTGAGCTATGAAAACAGCCTCTTACAGAAACCTTGTAATCCAGCTCTTCCTTGTACCTTGCGTATAGTAGGGAGCTTGATGTGTTGGACTGCTTTTTTTGATTTTATATTTTATCTTGATATTATTGGATTGTGTGATAATGAAAATTTGGGAATTTTGTATTACAACTAGTGATATAATAGGTCTCAATTTGCAGCCAATGAGACAATATAATATGTTGTGGTCATCATATATATTAATATTATGATGTTAGTAGTTCATGTATAGTTGCTATCTTTACTATAAATGAAATTATATATCTATAATTTATAATCTATTATCTATAATTTATAATCTATAATCTATAATATATTAAAAGTGTGAAGCCCCTTAGAAAAGTGATTTAAACTTTTTGTCCTTCATTAAAAGACTCTCCCCTTAGATAAAATTGTCTTTTCACTATTTTATTCAATTTATTATTTAATTATTTTTATTATACTAAATTTCTAAAATATATGGGACTCTAAAATATATGAAAAGAGAATCAATTAATATTTTTATTTGTACTAGTCAACTAGAAAAATACTCCTAAAATAAAACTCTATTAAGGAAATACTTCTTAAAATATTGAGATCTAGAGAATAATTATTTATACTAATTTATGCACACAATATGCTTAGGTCTTTGAATAACATATATGCGTGCCCAGTTTTTACGTTTTTCTTTAACTGTTTTTTGATTCTCTCTTCTTCTTCTTCCTTTGTCTTTTAAGTTAGCAATTGATTCACTTGTATTTCTTAGATGTTAGGTAGTTGGTTTTTTTTATTTTGTAAAGTATTACCTCCTCATTTTTTTTCGATCAATGTATGGATAAATACATACAAGCCATCAGACTTTGTATAATAAATTCAATAAATGTTTTTATCATTAGTTTGTATAATAATTGTATTGTCTTTATATCTCTATTAGTTTATTATTTTGTGGTAGTTTACAGGTTGTAGACGAACATCGATCGGGTTTGAGGAATTTTTGTGTGTAAAGTTTAAATTTAATTGTATTTTTTGATATCTTTTTTATCGTATTGTTTTGTTGTAGTTTGCAGGTGGTAGATAAATGTCGGTCGACTTTGAAGAATTTTTTTAGGTAAGGGTTAAGTTTAATTGTATTGCTTTGACATCTCAACTTGAGAAATCTTTTTGTATAAAAATTAGGTATAGTTATATTATTTTGATATCTCTATTATCGTATTATTTTATTATAGTTAATAGGTGGTAGATGAGTGTAAAAGTTAAATTTAATTGTATCATTTGATGTCTCTATTATCGTATTATTTTATTGCAGTTTACAGGTGATAGATGAATGTCGATCAGCTTTGGAAATCATTTTCAGTAAATGTTAGGTTTAATTAAATAAATTCTTCATCTTTATATATTGAAAAGATGTTGAATTTAATTGTTGTATTTATTTTTATTATTTAAATAAATTTTTTATTTAGTATAATATTTGAACTCATTAAAATGGGGTACACACGCGAAGTGCGTACACCTAAACTAGTACCAACAAAAGACATTTAGTTCGTGAATAAAATTACGTTTCAAGAGATAAAATTAACTTTAGATAACTATTTTGGCGTTGAGTTCAACGATTATTGCTCCAATTGAAAAATACAAAATTCATTGTTTTCACTTTGCGATTTATTCTTTTACTTTACTAGTAGGAAACGAAGGACAAATTTATAGATTACAATACAATGTCATTATTTTTTAATTAATGAATTGTATTTTTAGAAGTAATTAATATTCTTTTCGTTCGCTTTTACTCATTACGAATTTGATATGACAAACATATTCAGAAATTAAATAATAATTGGTAATAGTGACTTTACAATATTATTCCTATTAATCGATGTTTAGTAATAGGTATTGAAAAATAATTTGGAGAATAAGTAATCAACGCTAAGGATAAAACATGAAAAAAATCATTTTTTCTTGATTTGTCAAAAATAATATGTAAAAATGAACGGAGAGAGTATGCGAAGGAGTCTTCCTTATATTCATAGTGATATTACTGTTAGTAAATTAAATACGTGGGTTACTGCATCCCTAAAATCATGTAAGATCAACGGAATTTCAAAATTTAAAAATCACAAATACATAAAAACGCAAATCTGAAACAAAACCATAAATCAAATACAATTTCAGATCTGTTTTTTATTGTTTACTGAAGAGAGCAAATTATTTTGAGTTATTGAAGATGAATATTGCTATTCTTTTGAGGTACTCGGATAAATGGAGATCCCAAACAGAATATGTGGATTATAAAAGTGAAGGGATTGTTGTTGCTGAATCAGTAAATTATTTGAGGTTGATTTCGTCGATTTCTGATGAACTAAAATTGACGAAACTCGAAAAAATATTGATGTACGTTATGTTATCGACGGCAATGATTCACCTTTTCATATCCGTAACGATAATAATGTACGATTGTATGTCGAGTTGGAGAAAACTCAACCGCCAATCATATATCAAGTATTATTCAAGAAGCAACCTAGAAACAAACACATGTTGCCGCCAGAAGCAGAATCCTGTATTTCTTGCAGAGAATCTCCTGACTGTTCTCGAGCGATCAGAAAGTAAAGAGATTCCTTAACCAAAAAGAATTCGGTACTCAGATTTTAGAATATAGTTTAACTAGAAGTTTTCGCGACTCAATCAAATGTTAGCTTAGCTTTTATATATGCTTTTATTGAGTTTAGGTTTTATTTAGTTTTGATATTATTGAAGGGAGGCGTTGGTGTAACTGATAAAGTTGCTATCATAGGACCTGGAGGTCACAATTTTAAACTATGGAAATAGTCTCTTGCAGAAATATAGGGTAAGGCTGCATAAAATAGGCCCTTACGATCCAGCTCTTCCTCGTACCGTGCACATAGCAGGAGCTTGGGGGCATCGGGGTGTTTTTTTTTTTTCTTATATTTTCTTATCTTGATATTATTGGATTGTGTGATCATGAAAATTTTTGGGAAGTTTGTATTACAACAATGCTATAATAGGTCTCAATTTGCAGCCAATGAGACATATAATATGGTGTGGTCATCATATTAATATTATGATGTTAGTAGTTCATGTATAGTTGCTATCTTTACTATAACTGAAATTATTGTACATTTTTGTTGCAACATCCCTTGTTATTATCTTCATTAATAACAAAAAATTTGGAGTTCTATAGTTTAATCTTGTAAATGCTTTACATGGTTTGTTGGAAATGGGAATTTGGAAGAAATTGTATGTACTTAATTAAGCCATTTTTATATTATTTTTTGAAGAAGAAAAAAAACATAAACATACACTTTAATTTATCATATTTACATAAATTTTCGTCTTACAAAATAATTATAAAAATTTCAATAAATAATTATGTATCTTCGCTGGATGTACCAGAGAGCTAATTATGTATCTCGATAGACCCAAAATGGGAAAAAATGTATCTTCGTTGGATGTATTATGTATCTGGACAAACCCAATATCAAAAAAAATGTATCGAAAGCTAATTATGTATCTTTACAAAGGAAAAAGTCTATCATTGATGTATCGGGAGCTAATTATGTATCTCGACAGACCTAAAATTGAATGTTTTTAGTAATTATGCAAAATCTCATTTTAAGAGAAAAAATATTATTTTTTGTGTGGTTGAGTTGGTTTGAGGGGACTTCTCATAGCGGAGGTCGCGGGTTCGATTCACCCCTAATGCCTTCTCAATCGACCCCGTCGCACGGGGTTTACCTAGTGCGGTTTAAATCTCTTGTGTGGTTTGCGAGCTATTGCACATTGAGGGGTTTACCCAGTGCGCACACAGTGTTCACCCAAAGGACAGACGTTGTGGCAGGGGTGTAGCGGCTGCGAGTTTTCCTGGAGTTTCCAAAAACAAAAAAAATAACATACTAACAAAAGACATTTAGTTCGTAAATAAAATTACGTTTCAAGAGACAAAATTAACTTAAGATAACTATTTTGGTGTTGAGTTCAATGATTTTTGCTGCAATTGAAAAATACAAAATTCATTATTTTCACTCCGCTATTTATTTTTTCACTTTACGACTAGGAAACAAGGCTAATTTATAGATGTAAAATACAATATCATTATCTTTATTTTCTTTGTTCGCTTTGACTTGTCAGTTTTTGACATGATATACTCATTAAGAAAATAATAATTAGTATTATAAATTTATCATATTATCTCTATTAATTGATGTTTAGTAATAGATATTAGAAAATAATTTGAAGAATGAGTAATTAATGCTAAGGATAGAACATGAGAATTTATTTTTGTTTTTTCTTGATTTATCAAAAACAACAAGTAAAAATAAAAATTAAATTAAATAAAAGAGGAACAAGTAAAAACCAACGAAAAGAGTAATTTCATATATGTAACAAATGTGGGTGAACTAATTAATATATGTAAAATGCATGGTCCCTTATTTCTAGCTAAATTATATTTTCACAATAGAGTTTGTTAAATATTTGATGGAGATCAAAAGTAAGTAGTAATATTAATTGATTGAGAAATTTAGAAGATCAAAATTACTTAAAAATAATATTTAAGCGATCATTCTGAATTTTCTCCTAAACAAACATAAGGAACTATTTTTGTTATTTTCTCAAAAAATAAAAATAACTCGCATTGCATGTGAAGTGTTTATAGTAGATAATGATATTGAACCTCGAATGCTAAAAAAAAATTTCATCATCAAAAGTTGCAATGAGATGAATATGATTTTTCATTCTTGATTAAAGTGTTCGATCGAGCTTTTGATATGAAAAGACTATGACCATAGAAAACGTTTCATATTGTAATGAATCTTTCACTACACACAAACTTTGACGAGTCGTGATATAACACTCTAAGTGAATTCCACACTATATCAAAACACGAAAAAAGATGTTGGGTATATATATATAAGAAAACAAGTCTTACACCATAGTGACCTATTTTATAAAGCAAATAATATTACAAGTGAGTTGGGTTATTACATATGATATATCATAGCCACTTCACGTGTAATCTTAAACGATGAAGCGATAAAACTCAACTACGTATGATGTTGGGTTCTTAAGAGGGTGTATGCATGCAACACTTTAAGCGAATCCCATATAAAAATAACATGGAAGAGATGTTAGGTATATACAGAAGCAAGCTCTATATCCTTGTGGCACATTATTAAAATTGTGCTGTTAAAATAAAAAATGATCAATATAACAGATGGATTGATTATTACGCGAGATCTCAATACGAATATCAAATACTGTTTGTTTGACCTTTTGAATCCACCTCACATCAACAATTAGACCCCTACCATTTATATGTAATTTTTCACATGAATGTCAAGTAATATATACATTAATAGGTAGGTAGCCATTAATTAGTAGAGGGCTCATATGATTCAATGAATTGTACTATTTTTGGCAATGACTTAACATGAAAAATATAGAAAGCTTCCACTGTTGGGTGTTACCTAATTAAAGAACTAATTCAATCTTTTACTTTAAAGATTTAGTTACATTCAATATTTACATCAAACTATCTTAATTTATTATAGTTAATTCATCAAAAATAGGTGGTTCGATTTTTTTCTCAACTTCATGTATAATGGGAGCCGCTTTAGTGCACCAGCTTATCTTTGAGCTTAACATTATGTCGCCGTTTGATCATGAGTATTTTTTTATTTTCTTTCGAAAAATTATTTCACTTTAGTGAAAACAATAGTGTTTCGCCATGAAAATTCCAGATACAATTTGAAATTGTATTTCACTCATACTTCTCTCACAAAATTTCAAAAAAACTTTAATTTATATTCATGGTCAAACACAACTGTAACTCCAATTCTATTTTTAACTCCAAGAAATTATGTTTTCACGGCGGGGCCTATATATAAAGGCATATATTATGTACACTTCTATTTTCTCATGAGATTAACTACTATAAAGAGAATTCTTACACTATCATGCAAATAGCCAAATTCCTTCAGTAAGGCTCAAATATGGTAAAATGTTCTTTTGTTCAAATTGGAGTGTCAAAAAAAGAATATTTTAAATGTAGCATCTATTAACAATAAATAATAATAAAAAAGAAATCGTCAAATGATTTGTGATTTGCATAAGTTGGGGTAGTATTAATATCTTATATTAAATATATATGAGCCCTTTTTAAAATTAAAAAAAAAAAAAAAAGTGCTAATTTGAGACTAAAAGTGAAATTGTCACCCTCTTTTCAATTTAAATGCTTTATTGTGATTCTTAGGTAAAGTTTGAGCCATTTTTCTCTTACAAAAAAAAATAAAAATTTAGTGACTTTCCGATATATAATGCTTAAAGAAAATTAAGTAATTTAATAATTTTGTTATAGGAAAATGAAAGGTGAGTGACCATTTCAGAAATAAAATCGTTTTTGAAGCTTGTTTGAACAGGAAAAATATTAGTAATAGAACATTTACAAGCAAATTGATTGATTGATGAATCATTTCAGAAATAGCACTACATTCATGAAAAAATAAGAATTTTGTAGCTAAATAGCAAAATTTGTTGCAAGCTAATCCTATCCAGCAATGGATTAGCGATTAGATTATTAAAAAAGCTTTTTAGTTACAAATAATTTAATGATGGATTAACAATGAAGTCGTAGCTAATTCTATTTTTTTAATGTGGCTATATTCAATAGAGTATATGTCTACATTTTGTTTAAAGAGTACTTTGGGATTTTGTTGTTCAAATTTTTCCAAAAACAAAAAGTCACGAGTGTGTGTCTGATTCTTTAAAAGTAATGCATTTTTGAAAGACCTAATATGAGTTTTTTAAAATCCAAGTAATTAACATAGCTTTGTGGGAACAAATTGCTTGAATTTGACAATGATTTTTATTCCCACCTCTGGTGAATGGAGCAAATTTTGTGGTCAGTTCCCTATCGCTTATTGCGTTGACCGAAGGAACGGAGGATTAGTCTCACGGCTGACGGCTGTGGGAATACCTTGGGAAACTAAAAAAAAAAAAAAAAGACAATGATTTTTGAAGTCAAAATCCTTTTGATGCGTGTGAAAGTCAATTATTTCGCCGATGATAAAATGTGGTGTTAAACTTTTTGACCTGTGCCGATGTTAAATCTTCAAGTTCAAAAGTTAAAACATGTTAAAATTGAGTTTTGCTCGTAGAGCAAGCGAGGCCAAAAGTTCAAAACCGTTCAGCTCTATGTGCGTGTACAATAGAAATAGGGCTGAAATTGTGAAAAGCCCATTTGCGTTTTGTGTTGGCCTATGAATGTTAACAATGGAATGGGAGCCTTTTTGCGCATGTATCTTCTCTTTTTTCCTTTTTTTTTTTTTAGAATTTTCCATGTTTAATATTCTTTGAACTTCGATTAATTTAAATTTGCACTAAAAAAATATGACTTTAAGGATATAGTGTTTTCTACTAAAAGCGACATATTTTTAGAGCTTGGTCGCATAATCTTTGACTAAAAATAAAAGTACTTAATTATCATCTGATACGAGTACGACCACGAGGATGGACGAGAACAAGTGCGTATTGAATCCGTCCAAGGAAGTGCACAAGTGAAGTGTAAAAGAGAGCCTAAATGCACTAAAATCAGCTCCTAAGTTACACTTGATGGGCACCTCATCCTTGAGGGGTATTGTGGTCATTTTGTATTCTATTTTGTAATACACTATATATAGAACCTCTTAGCAGTCGTTTGGTAGAGTGTATAAGAATAATGCAAAATATGGTGTGTTAGAAATGCTTATATTAGTAATGTTTGTGTTAGCTATGCTTGCATTAGTTATGTTTGTGTTTTTCTTATGCAGTGTTTGGTTTGATGTATTAAAAATAATGTGAATTAAATAATTTCTTTAAAAAAAAAATTACAAAAATATCCTCCATATATATGTTAGAAAGAATGTGAATTTTTTTTGAGGGATAATAGCGTCTTTAATCATGTTAATGCATGTATTGGATCCATGGCATTGCTAATACCATAGATTTTGAGGTATTAGTAATACACACCTTAATACACAATAGAGTGTATAACTAATGCAAGCATTAATTGTACATAGGGTACAAAAGTATACCAAACAAGGTATTAATAATACACATTAAACTAATGTATGCATTAGTTTTCTAATGCACTCTACCAAACGACCCCTTAGGGTTTTTAGTCTTAGTTTTTATTGAATATGGAAGTGTAACACTTAGAAACATCTCTCTTGTGAGAATGACTCTCCTTGGCCGAAATTGTAACTGGGGAAATCTACTTGAGTGTGGAATCACTCATGTTGGATTCAAAGCTTGGAAACGTTGGATGCTTGGGAGATCGAGGTCATTCTTGTACCAACATAAGAGTTAGGTATTTGTTGTGTGGTGTTAAAGGTCCAAGAGTGGAATAGGCTCTTGAGTTTTTAAGATTACACCTTCATTTTTGTCTAACTATCTGTCCTTTGTTTTGTTGTAATCGTTATTTCTTGTTGTTATTGTTAAATCCGAATCTTGTGTCTTCTTGTTCATCATTTTATGTTGTTAATCTAGTTTGTTGTCCGCTGATTTGGTGTAATAAATACCTTGTTATCTTCTTGTTATTGTGTTCTTGGAAAGCCGAGACTTGTCTCCAAAAGGGTTCACGGATTTCTTCCATTTTGTGGATTGATTTTGTGTTTCCATGGTTTTCTTGTATCATCATCTCACCACAATCTTTACTGATGATTTTACCTCTAGTTGTCACAAAGCAACACTGGCCATTACAAGTAAAATATGTGGAAATGAAACAAACAATAAAGTGCTTACTTGAACTCGATCAATTGATCTTCCTTATGTTTCAGCTAAGCTCAATTTGCCTCGACTTATACTCCACATTGTAACAAAATTTGATTGAGCTTCATCCAGTTCACCTCGATGCCCAAACCTACTTTGAACTCAATTCGTCTTGACATGAACTTCACCGTTATAACCAATTCGATTTAGCTCGACGCCCAAACCTACTTATGCTCAATTTATCTTCATTATGTAGTAGTAGGTAAGCTTGTTTTAGCTCGATATGACCATAGTGTACTTTGACAAATATATTTCGACATACGAACAATATGATAAAATAAATAAGGAAATATTAATTAATTAGAAGTTTTACTTGGTCTCCATAGTGCAAAATTGACCAGCAGTTTGACCACAAAAGTCAAATAAGAAGGATAATATAGTAAATTCATACTAGAAAGGTCAAAGTATATAAGAGAAAATGTGTCTTTTAAGAAGCAACATGTTGACTAAGACAACTTATTTTATTGTTTCGACACGTTTTCCAATAATTAGATTAATGAATTATTAAACTTTAAAGTAGAACTCTCAATACGGGTTGGCCCAGCCCATTTAGGTTAGTCCATACGGGCTTTGAATTTGACGAATCAGGTCGGACTGACCCGTTTAAATGACGGGTCGAAAAACACCAAGCCCACGCTATTATCCTGTGGGCTGCGGGCCTCACGGGCCAGCCCATTTTTAAAAAAATAATATTTTATAATTTAATTTTACACTATTAATAAACATAAATATTTATCACACAATAACACATAGTATTAATGTTTGTTAATCAAAAGGAAGTCAGAGCTCGAATCACCCAAAGTAGGAAGAAAACAAAGAGGTGGCACTACTCAATCGAAAATATCACGGTTGAAAGCCGATGACGCGTTGAGGGAGATATAGTGAAGAGGAGGCAGCTAGCTGAACTAAGAAAATTAGGAAAGTGAAAAGTACAATGTACTCTTTATGTTTTAGTGGTAGATATTTAATTATTTTATTATTTATTAGATAGGAAAGTAGGAAACTTTCCGGTTTTCATTTTCTTTGTTAATGGAACCGGTCAATGGTCATCATTGGACTTGATTGTTTTTAACTTTTTTATTATTTTTCAGTATTTTATTTTATTTTTAAATTATTTATTATTTGATTGACGGACCGGCCCACGGACTAGCCCAATCCACATTCCTCAAGTCTTACGGGTCATGGGCTTATCCGGGTAGGGCTAAAAAGCCCTGTTCTTAAATGAGCTACAAAAATTGAACCCCACCCCGTCAAATTACAAGCCGGGCCAGGCTGGCTCACCGAGCCTTGACACATATTGACGGCTCTACCTCAAAGCATCATATTTTGTTAATTAAAATAGGAGCATATTGGATTATATTAACATTCCATTTCAACGTGTTATAAAAGGAAACAATTTAAAAAAAATAATTTGATGCATTAAAACTTTCGTTATGCACGAAAATCTGGGGAAGAATCGGACCACAAGAATTTATCCACTTAACCCTTACCCGCATTTCTGCAAAAGAATATATCACCATTTGAACCTACGATTACATAACAATTTTATGAGTTATAATAATGCTTTCTATAAGAAAAGGGGGGACAATTATAAATTAGTATTTGTTTAACTACTTTTTTATTTTTCCATTTTGAAAATATTTTTACACACTTCAAAACCTAAATTTTATCCCATTCATCTAAAAACTAATACTATGACATCAAAGAATTCATTTAGATACTAAAACATTCACAAATTCCTTATGCTAAAAAAATAAAAATCCCTCTCCCTACAATATCTATGCAACCCATTGTAGTTGTTAAGAATCAATGTGAAGGTATTTAAATCAATAAGTTCTTAGATTGAATCTCATCAATTATTTTTGTTTTTCTCCACGTGGATGTTTGCTATTGGCTCGTTGTTGGACTCGATTAATTTACTTAAAAAAATTCAACTTTTAGGGTAAAATATTTCGTACCAAAAGCATTTGACTTCCACTTAATGCAAATTCAAAATTTCTAATTAAAGAGGTAGGAGCACACTTATAATCTCACTTACAACCTTTGATAATCAATGTACACATCTAACGTATACGTTGGTCAAATGGTGTTAATCCATTAATGCATGTAAAATGGTTTTAATGTGTATTGACTAGAGGTGTGAAAATATAGTGTTACAATGTACATTTTGGAGGGTGGGAGTGGGAGTGGTGGGGCCAGTATTTTAACTAAGGGAATTTAAAATCGAAAAATATGAACAAAAAAAATTAATTGAACGAGTTCAACGTTTACTATGTATACATGAAAAATAATTGTAAGCTTATATAAATAGTATATTTTTCCATCAAAGGAGGTTCGGATAAACCTCTCACTATTAGCTAGCTCCGCCCTTGGGTTGGTGGAATAAAGAATAATAGTTTCTCTCACGTGATTATGCTGATAAGTCATTGTTGAAAAAAAAAATACTCTTTTCGTTCCGTTTTATGAGGTATATTTCAACTTAGCAAGGTGTTTAAGCAAAAAGAAATACTTTTAAAACTTGTCGTCTAAAACGATCTTTGAATATTGATGTAATTGTAAATCATGTTATTAAAGATAAAAAGAGAATTAAAATATTACTAAAAATAGAAAAAGTTATTTTTTCTTAAACAGATTAAAAAAAGGAATATTTTTTTTTTTAAAATTAGAATATACTTTTAATCTATTGGACATGTTCAAATTGACTCTTTGCAACCTAAAATAGACAAAAAGAGTAACCCAATTTGTGTACCTTGATGTCAACTTTTCACCTACTATGATGCACATGTAACAAAATTCAGCTCACTAACAGTTTGTACAGCACAAATATCACACGCAAACAAATGCACCAAATAAACATGACTTTAGATTTTAGAGGAGTAAATTCCCTAAATAATTACCCAGGAGTTTGCCTAATAATATCACTTTTTTTTTTAGGATTATAATATCATATCCAAATATTTAAATTTTTCTCAAAATATACTCGACACAATACCAACATTCTTCACTCTCTTAATAGAATGTCTTGTCACATTATTATTTTTTTTAACAATACATAAAAGAGTGTTTATGTCTCTATAAGCAGCAACTTCTTTCACATGTTCAATCAAAACATTTACCTGATTTTTGAATAAACAACTTCTTTTACATATTCAATCAAAGCATTTACCTAATTTTTGAAGATTTCGAAGCTGCAACGATGAATAAGTGTACATATTTTATACTATCAGTAGTCCAATACATTATTTTCTGTACGAGAATTTAGTTACTTCAATTTCATAGAGAAAATTTTTATTCTCGATTTCAGTCACGAGTATTTGCATGAACGTCAACTTCTCTTCATACAAAAATTTAGCCTTTCTCTTATAAAAAAAAATAAAATTAGTTCCTTGGAGCTAATCAGGAAGACAAAACATAATAACAAATTTTCTTCAATGCCTTACCAAACTATATACACAAACAAATTTGACCTTTAAAATAACAAATTTTAGCATCAATACTTCAAAAAAGTATCATAACTTGCTATAATTTACAGTTAAATAATGTTTTATAGACAAGTGGCAATATCACACTATACCACATCATAATATGACAACAGGGGTTTTAGCAAAAGAAGACACATAACGTGTCTAAATAAGTGTTTCACATAACTAACAAAAGAAACTAATGCATAATCCCTATATATTTACTAAATTTTCTCTTCTTCTTCTTCAACAAAACTACATAATTCTTCATGACTTCTCTTTCAAAATGACTTCCTTTCTTTGCTGTAAAAGAAGGTCAATCAACAGATTCAACATGTACACCTCCCTGAACCAACAATAGAGGAAAAAAATACGATTAAGCAATGAAACTAATGGGAAAAAAAAATCATAACTTTGTAATAAATTAACTGAAAAATAAATAAATCAAGAATTCATTACGTGAGTTCTAGTTGACTGTTTTGTTAAGTTCAAATCCATTTGTAAATCTACCCTGAATGATAAAGTTTAGAATAATCCCACAAATCATCATTTTCAGCTTGTTCTTTGACTGATCCGGAGATTGATTTGATGAAGCGTCAACAACCTTTTTGAGCACATAAAGATGCAAGAGGTATAAGGTGCAATACTTTTGGGATAAAATGTAGGTTTACTTATCCTATGTTTGGATGAAGGCATTACTTAGTCCCGAAATTATTTAAGTGATGGAATTAGTTATCACCTATGATGGAATAACTAATCGTTCGATTAGTTATCCCAGAATAACTTATTCTAGTTATTCTCAACCAAATAACCCCTTAAGAGTAGATGTCTCCCATGTTCTACACAGACTATAGACATAAACACATAACACAGATTCAAACAACAGAATATCCCATTCAAAAACAAGCAAAAAAAATTCTAAATTTTAAGAAAATTACTCCAATACCACATTGAGTATTCAAATTATTTCACAATTTAAACTTCAAAGATTGAAAAAAAAGATTGAATTTTACCTCGTGACGATCTCTTTGGTCGACATCAAAGGTATACAAAGGCTAGGGATACAATCCATTCTGCAAATTCATTAATTTATTCGTTGAAGAACCCACAATTTCCTCAAAGAACCAGAGGATTTCATGTTAGAAGTTGCCTCAGAACCCTAGAAAATTTTTTCGGACAGAAAAATATGCCTCTTTGTAATCTTCTTCTCAGGTAAAAAAATCGGTGGTTTAAAAAGTTAAAAAACTTATTATTAAAAAAAAATGTGACATGGCATCCTATTAGGAGAAAGAATGATGTTGATATTATGTCAAGTATATTTTGAGAAAAATAGAAATAGTTGGGTGATATTATGATCTTAAAAAAAACAAAAATGATATTATAAGACAAATTCCCTAACATGGGTGACTATTTAGGAAATTTACTCGACTTTAGAGTAACTCACACATATCCGATCAAATACCGATACAGAAAATGAAACGAAGAAAGGATAATTTTTCATCAAAAGAAAATTGATTGAATTCGTTGGAGTCAATATAGCTTCACCCCTAATTATATACAACATGACTTTAATTCCTAAAAAGACTTACGTTTTATTAAGCATATTTTAAATTACAAAATACTAATTCAAATTAAAGATCAATCTATTTTAAGGATGATATATATAATTTCAACATTAAGTATAATAATATTAAATAATTTAATGACACTCAATTTATAATTTTTTTTTTTTGTATTAATCTATTCAAATTCAATTCAACCTGATCGTAAACAATTCTAATAGAACACATCTTCTTTTATCAATCTTTACCTAATATATATTCTAACTTAACACAACATCAAAATAAATATCAAATATTAGGTGGAAAATGAAAAAAGTAAATACCATATGTGTTGAATAAACCATCTACACACTTTGAACTTAGACCCCACAAAAAATAAAATAAAACAAGAACGTTAGCTTATTCTTTTTCCTTTCTCCTTCCTTGTCTAAAAATGACACTTCTTTTTTTGGAAAATACATTGAATTTAATCCCATCCTTATCCCACTTGGGAAATTAATTATTCTACACCTTTTCTTTATTCATTATAAATTTCATTATTCTATTCTCTGTTCTTTTCTCATACTACTTATTTTCTTATAAAATTACCAGCACCCTTTTGTGCCCAATTGAAAATCTACAAGTTTAGAATAATTGAATTTTCATTATATGGCTGTTGAATTTGTTGGTGATTCGGATCCGAATCCGATTAAGATCCGAGAAGTATGGGCGGATAATCTCGAATCGGAATTCGAGATTATACGAACTATAATCGATCAGTACCCTTGTGTATCAATGGATACCGAGTTCCCCGGAGTAATTTTCCGGCAAAATAATCGCCGCCGGCGATACGTGCCGCTTTTGCCGTACGAGCAGTACAAGTTATTAAAATTGAACGTTGATGTATTGAGCCTCATTCAGGTAGGACTGACACTATCGGACTCAAACGGAAACCTGCCGGATTTAGGCAGCTCCGGCGGGGATCGGTATATATGGCAGTTCAACTTCAGCGATTTCGATCCGGCGCGTGATCAACACGCGCCGGATTCGATCGAGCTGCTGCGTCGGCAGGGCGTAGATTTCGATAAGAACAGAGAAATGGGGGTGAGTACCGTTCGTTTTGCTGAATTACTGATGTCGTCGGGGCTCGTATGCAACGAGGCGGTAAGCTGGGTGACGTTCCACAGCGCGTACGATTTCGGTTACCTATTGAAAATCCTCACGCGCCGGGAACTTCCCGGCGACTTATCGGACTTTCTGGAAATTCTCAGGGTGTTTTTCGGAAATAAAATTTATGATGTGAAACACTTAATGAGGTATTGTGAGAAATTGTATGGCGGTTTAGACCGGGTTTCGAAGGTGCTAGAGGTGAACCGGGCGGTCGGAAAGTGTCATCAGGCCGGTTCAGATAGCCTGCTGACGTGGCATGCGTTTAAGAAAATTAGGGATTTGTATTTTGTAAATGATGGATTGGAAAAATATGGTGGGGTTTTGTTTGGATTAGAAGTGTATTAATTGTGTATGATAGGGAATTAATGTTAATTATATTTTCATTTGATACTGAAGTATATTTGTTTGATTAAATTCTTTTTTTGGTAGTAAATTTGTGATCTCTAATTTTGCTAACATAAGGTCGAGGCACAATAGATAAATATGCCCTTTAACTTAATCTCATATTACATATCTTCAAATTTGGGTGTGCACAAATAGATACTTTAACTTGTATAAAGTTAAACAAGTAGATAAATATGTCCTATGTGGCATCTAAGTGGTCAATTTTTATTCTAGTGGCGTTTTAGGTGTATTATACCACATAGGATGTGGATATTTACTTGTTTTACTTTATACGATTTTAAGTGTCTACTTGTGCACATCCAAAGTTGGAGGTCATAGATGTAATTTAGTGTCATGTTAAAAGGACATGTTTATGTATTATGGCTAGGGTTTACTACTATATATCCATACATTATATAAACATGTTGAATGATTGGAAGATGAATTTTTTATGTGGGAGATCTAAGATTGAGTTCATCCCTTATTTGTCGCTCATCAATGAGCTCGTTGCATGAGGCTTGTTTATTGCGTTTTATATCTCTCGTATGATTTGCATGTTGCTAAATAGTGGTTGCGGTTATGGTAGAGGTGTCCGAAGTCGTTACCTTAACCGCAAGGGAAATTCTGTAAATCAAGCAAAAACGATCCCCACAGAAAGTACATAATGGAACGGGACCTAAACAAGTATCCCGAAATGGGTTGTGGATTTCCGAAGGGGTGTAAAATAATCAATGTTAAGATCTAATAGGTGGTAAATTATGGCTCAATGCCTAAATTTTAGGGTATTTTGATGGATTCGTCGTATAAGGCATGCCTATTGCGGTTTACATCTCTCGTGTAATTTGCGAGCTACTGTATAATGGGTGCAGTTGGGACAGAGGTTGTGGTTTTCCTACGGGTGTAAAATAATCAATATTTAGGATTTAATAGGTGGTAAAAGTAATGGCTTAATGTCTAAATTTTAAAGTATTTTGATGGATTGAAACATAGTCCCTTGAAAGGTTGAGTTTTGAAGTTTAAATTTTGTAGGTGGCTGAACAACAACTTGAGTTTAAGTTGAAAAAGAAAATGTTTTAAAATTAAATTTAACAAGGTAGTATTTTTATTGAAGTTCCTAATTATATTGCGATACATATTTAATGTATTTCCACAAAGTAAAATCTGAAAGAAATAAAATATACATAATTTATATCACTGCCTCAACTAAAATACAAAAGTTATTTCCGAATCACCCATCAAAAGCAAAAAAAAAAAAAAAAAAAAAAAACTTGAAATATTAATTTTTCTTTTCTAATAAACATGTTTATAATTATTTATCGAGAATCTATCAAAAATATTTTTCTATCTTTGAAACATAGGAATAATGTTGTGTCACGCACTATAGATGATATTATTACTAGCCACCAATGTTGGCCAACGTTTTGAAATAAGAACCATAAGGTGACTAGGTATTATTACACTAACCATTTCAAAATGTGTCGTCTTTTGATTGAGCATAGTCGCACGGGATTTAGAAAATAAGTGATAATTTTATAAAGTTTATAAAATTATTTCTCTTAAAATTTACTTTTTAGTTGTCTTTTCTTATTAAATGGAATCCGATAAAAATAAAATGAAAATATTGTTATTAAAATAATTATCAAATAAAAAAAGATGATATTTTTTTCTGAAACGGACTAAAAAGAAAATAACACGAAGTACTTTGGTAAACCAATGATAAAGATGCTTACAATTTATCAGTCAACTCATAGTACAACAAAGTATTGGTTTGGGAGACGTTCAACTTTCTCCGGTTGTTAAAATTGGTGCAAGTAGTTGTTGCCGGTTTGAATTGCCTTTCATCTTCACATCATAATTTTATTTGTCCTGAGCCGAGATCTATCAGAATTAATTTTTTATTATATTTCAAACAGCGATATCCTGATCCATCTGCAATCTTAGTCGTGGGGTGAGCCAATTTAAGTTTGCTTGAAGTCAATTTCCTGTATTGCATACCTAATGCCCAGGCATTATCAAGCTCAGTCGATCGCCTTTCGCCTCTCGCAGGGGTGGCTCAAACACATTAGTGACCTTAAGGCCAAAATCAAAACGGAGGCCTTAAAGTTTTTAAGAAAAAATTGATTTTTTTTTTTTATAAAATCTATTTTTAAAATTTCTTTAGATGCAAGGTTGTTAATAATTTTTATATAATTAATTTCTTCTAATAACTTTTTAACAACTAATAATATAATCAATGTACTTAAATATTTCTTGAGACATAATACTCTAAATATATCAAATTTCTTCTAATAATTATTTTCTTTTATACAAAAAGTTTTTTCTTCTACAAATGGTATTTAATAGTTTTTAAAATTTAATATATTATCAATAATTTATTATTACTAAAAAATGAGGCCCCTCAAAATTTGGGGGACTAAAACGGTTACCTTTTCTTTTACATGGTTGAGCCGGCACTGACCCCTCGCATAATCTGCATACATTTTATACCGTCAGACCTCACTTTGTGGAAATACACTGAGTATATTATTGTTGTTGTTATTGTACAATAATTTCGATTTGCACGGAAAGAAATAAGGTCTACGTTCACTTTACCCTTGTCAGACCACGAAAGTGAAATTATTTATCCAGATTTTGATCTCAAAATGATATTTTTGATTTGATACTCTACGCTCGACGCCGTCTTCTTTCATTTGATCGCTTACATTGCACATAATATTTATATCAATTCAATAAATAAATACTAATATATTAACTATAATGATTTGATACAAATATTAAAATGTGAATATGTAGTTAGATTTCATGATACTCACACGATCAAATTGGATTTATAATGCATTTTATTTGGTTCTTAAATACATTAAACAATTACTTCCTTCGTTTCAATGTGTTTGCTCTAATTACTATTGAACAATTAAATAATTTTTAAAATACTTTATAAATATTTAACTTATTAATTATTGTGACTTATAAAAATGCTTTTTATTTGGTTCTTAAACATGATTCTTAACTTAAATTTGTTTTGAGAAGCTTATTTTGAGAGTAAAACACTTTTTATTCGTAAAGAACGTTTCCGATTCAGATTCCACTCATGATAAAAGGTGCTAATTAGAATATAGTTTACATTCCATTTAAAATCTAATTGATTCTCTATAAATACACTATTAGTATTTGCGTTCAAACACTAGACTCTTAACACAGCTTCATTTTTAATTAGATGTTTTAAATTTGTTCACGATTAAAGAATATGATTAGTTAATAAGTACATGTTCATTCTTAATTAAAGACCCCAAATAGGTTCAAGCCCTTAGAATATAGAGTCATCTTTGAAAAAGGGCAAACAACATAAATCCCGACAGTTTGGAGTTTAATTACAAAAAATCTCGACATTTTGCATAGTTACTGAAAATCTCAATTTTGGGTCTGTTGAGATACATAGTTAGCTCCCAATACATCCAAAGAAGATATATTTTTTTCTTTGTAAAGATACGTAATTAGCTCCTGATATATTTTTCCCGATTTTGGGTCTGTTGAGATATATAATTAATTAGCTTCCGGTATATCCAATGAAGATACATAATTACTTGAAATTTTTGTAATTACTTTATTAAGGTGGAATATTGTATAAATATGGTAAGTCAAGGTGTATGTTTATGTTATTTTTCCACAATAGAAAGCTTTTAGCCCAAATGATTAAATGAAACTAAAATGATTAGCTCTTACCATCAAATGGGCTTTTTAAAAAGAAAAACAAACTGGGATTTATTGGGCCATCATCGGGTCAGACTTTTTAAATGGGCTTTTCAACTTCTGTTTATATGTGGTTTGGGCTTGACAGGCTCTTTAGGAAAAGCCCAAAGTTTCGTTAAATGGAAAAATAACATAAACACGCACCGTATTTTACACAAATCCCCGTACTTATAAAGTAATTGTAAAAATTTCAACTAATTATGTATGTTCATTGAATATATCGGGAGCTAATTATGTATCTTCGTTGGATTTTTCGAGAGCTAATTATGTATTTCGACAGACCCAAAATAAAAAAAAATGTATCGGGAGCTAATTATGTATCTTTACAAAGAAAAAATTATATCTTCATTGAATGTATTGGGAGATAATTATGCATCTCGACAGACCCAGAGTTAAAATTTTCAGTAATTATGTAAACTTTCGAATTTTTCTGTAATTAAGTTCTAAACTGTCGGGATTTATGTTGTTTGCCCGTAGTAATTATCTTGTGGTCATGGACAAGTCCAATATTGCACATTGGCCTAGGAAAATAAAGGTAAAAATAGAATTGATTGACCACTCTCATAAAATACTATTTCGTTTTATTTTACCTGATTCTTATATTAAAAATGAAATTTGTTTTACTTGTTCATTTTAGAGTGATTTATTCTACTCTTTCAAATATTACCTTTATTATTGAATATTTATATAATAATAGTAGTCAAACTGAGATTTGCAAAGCATAATTAATAATGATAATTTGATTTTGTACCAGACGTGTCAAGTTAACAAAGATTACAACAACAACAACAACAACAAACCCAGTATAATTTCACATAGTGCGAAATTAACAAAGATTAATTAAAATAAAATAGAGAAAGTAGAAATGTCTGCATTTAATAATATGCATTCAAGAAAGAGATTTTGACATTTTTTGGGGTTAAAAAAGAAGAATTGAACCCACCCCCACCACATTATTTCATGGTTAATGTAAGTGAGAGTTAAGAATTATAATGAATATGAAAATGAGATATAACAGCAAAATCAGTAAGAATATTAATTGAAACATAGACACACAACTACTACTTACTGTATTAATTAATTTAGGACCATAGTCTTCACAGTAAATGTACACCACATATATGGACAGAACAAGAATCTATGAAAATAATGTTAATTCTACTACTAAGAAAATAGATACGAATTACAATACAAAATACAGTTTACTAAATTACACATTTTTATCAAATGTTTCTTTAAGACTTAACCTACATCAAAAAAATTATTTCTTAATATTAAAAGCATAATTGAAAACAATTAAGACAACTATTTTAAACTAAAACAAAAATTAAAATTGTGCAGAGAAGTGCTCCTATTTCAAAAATTTGACACACAATCATCGATATTTTTAGAATATTCGAGTAACACAACATACTCTTTAAAAAATTGTTATAATATTCATGTCAGATTCTTGAATTTGAACATATGTCTATCAACATTATTAAAAGAATTCGAACAACATAAACAGCAGCAGTAGGTGTCAATCAACCGAACCCCCACCCCCACCCTCCTTGTTAAAATTTTTACCATTATCCCATATTTCCATGAAAGCTTTCACAATAACATCATGATGAAAAGGAGAATTAAGCTCTAAAAAACAATTCAAAAGTTCATTCAAATCATCATACTTGTATATCTCTTTCTCCATTATCATTTGTATCATCGATCGTCGAAAATCCTCATAAGGATCATTTGAATCCTTTACAATAGCCACACTTCCAACAATCTTTGCAGGCAAATTAGTCGATATGTGCTCAGGCTTCTGCTTCTGCTTCTGCTTCGGCTTTGGATCGATAATTTCTGATAATTTGGGCTTGGTGCAACCACAATTTGATTTTCCATTAGAAGTAATCATGCAATTCCATTTCTTTTTGTTCTTTGAAGACATTGTTGAAGAAGAAGAAATAATAATAATAATAATAATAATGTTGTAGTAGTAGTAGAAGAATGATGATGATATATAAGAGGAGTAATATTAGTTAACGTGTGTTTCAAGTTGTTTGGTCAAACTAATTAATATTAATGTAATCTACACATTAACACGAAAGTTCATTATTCAATCAACTGAGTTATCGAAAATTTTTAAATTTATATATATAAAAATTACGTAAAAGTATTACTATAAGTGAACGTAATTAATAATTTGAAATATTTAAAAGATATCTGAAAAAATTATAGTCAAAGAAAGTATTCTTTGACTGTCCAATAATAACTATCTAAGAAAAGATGAAGATTAGATTTGATATATTCTATCTTCTTTAGATTTTATTTGTGGAATTATACTGAGCATACCGATAATCTATTGAAAATTATCATTGTCACTCTACCTTCTTTTAACCTCGTATAAAATGATATTAAATATGTTATTGTTGTTATTATTAATTCATAAATAACTATGCCAAATAAATGGAAAGAGACAATATATACTATGGATTTCGTGTATTGGTGATTTTCATTTATTTATTTGGTTACTTGGGAGGAAAAAGTGGATTATTTTGAGGATTTTGCTTTTTTTTTTTTTTTTTTTCCTTTTCCCTTTCTTTTACGTTTTGTCTTGGGGCCCATGTTGGGGATGGGGTGGGGTCCATTAAGGATATGCAACGAAGGGTGATGTGATCGGTGGTCGAATCAAAATTTTTATTGAGGGAGTTCAGAATTAAATATACGAATTAATTGAAGGAAATTGAACATCTACTATATATATATGTATAATTTTTTAAATATTTTTTA
>NC_061121.1:227913819-227931397 GCF_002878395.1 Capsicum annuum | reverse complement strand
TACTATATATATATGTATATATATATATATATATATATATATATATATATATATATAATATTTTAAATATTTTTTATTGAAGAAAAATTTAGATAAGCCCCCTGAAGAAAAGGTGGTCCCGCTCCTGAATGTGATAGTATAATAGTTATGCATAATATAAACATTGTTTTTTTTTTTTTTAATATCATGACATCTATTCTCTTTAATATTGGGTATGTATCAGCAGCACTTAATATTAGACACACGCATTCTATATGACAATCTCACGCGATTTGACATGTAGGACACTTACATCTCATGCGATTTTATATATAAGAGCTTAAACCTTATGTAATTTGTCATGTAGAACGCATGTATCTACTTATTCTAACTTATTGATAATTTAAATATCTATTTATACACATTCAAAGTTGAAAGTTCGGAGGACATAGATGTCATTTGAGGCAAAGTTTTGGAAGACATAGATACAAGTTGCTGGGAAGTTAAAAGGAGACATTTATGTACTCTGCCTAATATTTAGGCCCCGTTTGGCCATGAAAATCATAATTTTTTGGAGTTGAAGTTGAAGTTAAAGTTGGAGTTGGAGTTGCGTTTGCCCATGAATATAAATTGACGTTGTTTTTGAAATTTTGTGAGAGAAGTATGAGTGAAAACAAGTAAAACTTGTTTTCACTTTTCGAAATACAATTCTGGAATTTTACTTGTTTTCACTTTTCGAAATACAATTCTGGAATTGTATTTGAAGTTTTCCTGACTTTTTTCACTAAAATAAAATAATTTTTCTAAAAAAAGTGAATAATTTGCCAGGACCAAACGGCTACTTAGTTTGTTTATCAATTTAAAAGATGGTAATTTTGTAATAAAGTAATACGAAATTGTTATTATATGTTTTGTTGAACTTCTAATTTTGGGTCAAAATTAAAATGACACATCTTGGTCAAAGCTCGTTTCTCTCTCTCAATATTTTACTAAATCATTTTATTATTATTCAATCTTTATACTATAACTTATAATCCCAACATACAAATCAAACAAAACCGTGTATAGAAGTTAAATTAATTATTTCTTTTAATTTAATTGCATAGTGCGTGGAATGGGGAAGAGAAAATAAATAAGTAGTTGGAAACATGTGGAGATTTTATATTTGTGTCATAATATAATATAATATAATATAATATAATATAATATAATATAATATAATTATCTTATTTGCCGTATATAACAAGAAAAAGAGATGTGTATAATCAGCGTATACATATATAGTTGACTCTTTAAAGGTAAGATGGAAAATACATATATCATGTTAAGAGACTTTTTCACTTTACATTAAAAAAAAACTCCTAATATAAAATATTTATCTTTTTAATAAATTTTACATAATAAATTAAATTAGTCGATGTGTCAAAGCGAATAAATTGTATAAGAAAAACTAGAGGTAAAAAAAAATATAATGTAAAGAGGAAAGCCATGTTAGCTTAAGAAAAGGAAAGTCAAATTAAGTGTCCAAATAAAAAATAATGAGACACGCAGAAGATTAATTTCGTGTGAGAATTTAAATATTAAAAATAATACCATAATTTATTTTTATTAAATTACGGAAATTTTCTATTTTTTTTATAAATCTCTCTCTCTCTTTTTTTTTTTTAAATTATCAGATATATCTACAAACTCATAAATAGATCTCCATTTGATCTAGTTAATGTATTATATATCTTGATTAAATAGTTTCATAAATGGAGGTATTTCAGTAATCAAATTAGGTATCTTAATTTCAAAATTATGTATCTAGTTGTTATCCGAGCAAAAATGAAGTAATTAACTATTACATTTTTAAGTTTAAAATTATATATCTCCACTTTAAATTATGTATCCGGATACTAATTATATATCTAAAATTTATAAAATTAGGAATTATTTGTAATTTAACAAAGAATAAAAATAGAAAGTAATTAGGGGTGAATTTATTGAGATTTATATAAATTTTACTTTAATATAAAGTGTATTTTTAAACCTACTTTGAAAAACACCTTTTTTGGGTATAATTAATAAAATAGTAACAAGAAGAGTGAAGTAAATTACAAACAATCCATGATTTAAAGGACCTAATGATAGGTCTTTTTATCATTATTCTATTGAAATTTGCATTTCTTATGGGAAAACAATATATAATGAGACTTGGGAGGTGTTTGTCACTAAGGAAATTTTATTTATTGATATTTGATTGGTTGAAATATTTTGAAAAATATTTTTTTCAAAAAAAGAAAATGAAAACTTTCTTAATGAAAGTAGATAAAACAAGTTCGATAAGTGCTCTTTCAAGTATATTATTTTATACATTCCATCTCATTCCACTCTCATAGTAATTTACTAGATTAATACTAAAATATAATTAAGAACCTCATTTATTTTCTAAGAAATTATATTTTAAGAATATATTTTCCTTCCTACCAAACACATCCTTCAAGCTAGGAAGTTATCCTATTCATATATCATTAATTAGTAGGTGAATGAGCTTTACCAATTACCAAAATTTGACCTTCGATAATAATTTTTCAAGATTATTTGTTTGTTGTCTTAATGGTTAATTTACTTATGTTTTAGGGAATTTTAGATTAGTTTTCATTTTCAATTTCAAGTAATGCATCAATATTTAAGGAGCTAAATTGTTATCCAAGTTGCAATCAATTTAGTCATTTAATTGTAGAAAATAAAAGGGACAAAAATGATTAAATAAAATAATTTAGTCACTCTAAAAATTTACCACTTCAAGAAAATAGCAAAATGTAGTTCCCTTCTTTCCTAAGCAATGTTTGATATTGTTTAAAAGGAATAATACAATTAAAATTATGACTTCCACTTATAATTATGAAAAATAAATTGTTCAAAAATTGAGTAGTAAGTTATAATAATGAATGTAATGGATAATAACAAAAAAAAAAAAAAACTCGGTTATTACTGTAAATTCTTTAACAATGGAATTGTGTTCATTAATCATGGCTTCCATAGTTTCAGATTTTTTTTAAATAAAAAGCATTATATACACCCTCCATTCATTAAGGTAGAAATAAATATCACTCCATCCAATAATTTTTCCTTTTTTTCTCAATTTTTTTTTTTTATATATATATATATATATATATATATATATGATAATTGGAGTTAGAAATTATAGAATTGGGCTATGAAAACATAATTTGTCCAATCCATTTAAATTTGAACCAGTTAATGACCTCATATGAAAGTTCTGATTATTGTTGAATCAACTGTGAAATATGCTTTTACTTTCTAAAAATGTATAACAAATTCATTTGATATAACGTACGGGGAATGAACTTCAGAACAAAGCGTAAAGGCGAATGGTTGGAAAGTAAAAATAATCGACTCAAATAGATGCTCACCATAACTTAGCAACTGTTATATAATATGGATGTCCAAGTGGGGGTGTTATATAATATGAATGTCATGTGACATGTACATGTGAGAAATATCATTTATTAGAGAGTAAATACCCCCTGATGTTGGCCGACTTTTTCAAAAAGATACCTAAACTTTGAATTCGACCTATTACCCCATGATTCTTACTTAATCCGTTGCAAATACATCATTTTTTGCTCAATTTCAATCACAACAAAGAGAGTGAACACACGCACCAATCAGGTGCTGCCACGTGTTAAACATATTTAATTTTGTATTTTATTTATTTTTTTAATAAATTTTCCTTTTTATTTAATTTATCACCCCACCCCACCACATCCAGCAACTCCCCCCCTCCCCCCCCCCCCTCCGTCAGCATAGCATCTCTCCATTCATTTTTTTTTTATTCAAATCACTTCAAAAAATAATTTTATGATTGAATTGAGTTTTCAAGATAGTTAAATGATATGATTTAACTGCAAAATGGAGTTTTAATGATATAATTTTTTAAAATAAAGCTTAAATGGAGCTTTAATGTGTTGAAGAGCTTTAATTGTGTTGAAAAAGATATTGTGTTGAAGAAGAAATTATGGGTAGTTAAATGATGTGATTTAACTTCAAAATGGAGTTTTAATTATATGATTTAAAAAAAAAAAAAAAAGCTTCAATGGAGGAGCTTTAATGGTGAAATTATGTTGAAGAAGAAAGGGTGGGTGGAGGGAGGGAGGAGAGAGGAGGGTACGGGGTAATTTAAAAAAATAATATTTTTTTAAAAAAGAATATAAATTATATATCAATTATTTACACGTGACAGTTTTTTATTGGTCAAAAAAGTCAAATTTAGGCTCTTTCACGCGCCTGTGGCGTGTGTATACACACAGAGGTCCAAAATGGTGTATTTGCAACGGAATAAAGAAGAATCGTGAGGTAATAGATCAAAGTTAAAGTTTAGGTGTCTTTTTTGCAAAATTCGGACAAGATCAGGGGGTATTTATATATTTACTCTTTATTAGATATAATAGTTGGTAGTCAAGTTGGATTTGAAGACCAAAGTTACTTGTTCAATTTGGATTTGAATACCTAAATAGTTGCCAACTTTCCAACTTACCAACTTGATGTCAAACTTACAACCTTAAGAACTAAGTTTGGTGGTCTATAAATAGCCACCCTTTATACATTTTTATGACCATATCAAAGTAATAAATGTACTACTAAATTCTCTAAACTTCTCTCATTTTTTAAAGTTTGATATTGATATTTTATCTTTATTTTATAATAGCAACTAAAGTGTGACTATTCTCGATTACTTTTTAAATGACAGCTAAAGTTCATAACAACATCGAAAACTGATAATTTCACGTAATTATTAGCAAATTTTTCATAACTAATGGACTATAATTATCATTAGTAGTTTTACTTTGACTAATTACGATCCATAGCAACAACTAGTTACAGGATGTGTCTGATGGTACATGTATAAATGAATATAGTTGATACATAAAAGATGATACATGTTATATTTGATACATACAGGTTGATACAAGTTATATCACTTATATTCATCACAAGCTGAAAGATTTTATCATTTATATTTATTCGATCTTGTATCACTTATATTCATGAACAAAAAAACATAAATTCTGACAGTTTGGAGTTTGATTACAGAAAATTTTGATATTTTATATAATTATTGAAAATCTTGATTTTGGGCCTGTCGAGATACATAATTGACTTTCGATACATCCAACAAAGATAAAAAAAAAAATTCTTCATAAATATATATATAATTAGCTCTCGATATACTTTTTTAGATTTTGGGTTTGTCGAAATGCATAATACAACAAATGAAGATACATTTTTTCCTTTGCAAAGATACATAATTAGCTCCTGGTATTTTTTCTTTTGGGTCTATCAAGATAAATAATACATTCAATGAGAATACATTTTTTTCCTTCATAAAGATACATAATTAGCTCCTAATATATATTTTTTGAATTTTGGGTCTGTCGAGATACATAATACATCCAACGTAGATACATTTATTCCTTGTAAAGATACATAATTAGCTCCCGCTATATATTTTTTGATTTTGGGTCTGTCAAGATATATAATTAGCTCCCCAATACATCAAACAAAGATACATAATTAACTAAGATTTTTGTAATTATTTTTTAAGAGTGGAGATCTGTATAAATATGGTAAGTTAAGGTGTATATTTACTTATATTTATTCGATTTTGTATCACTTATATTCATGAAAAATAACATAAGCATACACCTTAACTTACCATATTTATACAACTTCCACCCTTACAAAGTAATTATAAAAATCTCAACTAATTGTGTATCTTTGTTGGATATTTTGGGAGCTAATTATGCATCTCGACAGACCCAAAATTTTAAAAAAGTATATCGAGAGCTAATTATGTATATTTACAAAGACAAAATTATATCTTCGTTAAATGTACATATTTCTCAACAGACTCAAAATTAAAAAAAAAAATATCGGGAGCTAATTATGTATCTTTACAAAGAAAAAAATGTATCTTCATTGAATGTATCGGAATATAATTATATACCTCGATAAATTTAAAATTGAGATTATAATAATTATGTAAAATAATAAAATTTGATCTTGTATCACTTATATTCATACATGCATTTAGGTTGTTTTGTATGATTGGATTAGGCCCATAAAGGAAGTAGAAGCCCAATAGTGAAATATCTTCCTTTTGTTAAGGCTAGAAATTATGAGACTTGTCTCTCTCTCCATCTTATTTTTAATTTTATTTTACTCCTCAAAGAAGAAGAGAACCAAAGGCAGTGTTTGGATATACTGAAAACTTTTTAAAAAAAATGATGGCATCTGCTTTGCAGGTTTGTTCTCAATACTACTACAACAATAATAGAATTGCTGTTTGTTCATTATTTACTGTTTTTCCAAATTTAAGAAAACCAAACAAGGTACTAAATTCAGCTACCTCAAATTCCAATAACAAGTTTAAAGTTAGAGCACTTAAGGAGAAAACAACAGAGGAAGAAGTTAAATCTGCTGAAGAAATTACAAAGAAATTTGGTCTAGAAGCTGGTTTATGGAAGGTACTTCCCTCCGTTTACTTTTTACTTGTTCGCTTTGGACTTTGCAAACAATGATTAATATGATATTTTATCATATTATCCATATTAATTAATGTATAGTTTAAGTCTTAAAAATGATTGTTGAGGGTAAAATAGGAAGTAAATAATTGCATATGATAAAAGTGACGAGTAAAAGTGAAAATTTATTTTTGAAATTGTGGACGAATAAAAGTGAATGGAGAAAGTAGTGTTTGGATTAGTTGAAGTTTTGCATTGTGTTCATTTTTAACTAAATTTGGGAAGTGAGAATTTGTTTTTCATTTGTATAACCATCTCGTATTCAAAATTTACTGGTCTGATTAATTCAGATTCACACGATGTAGAGTCTATAGAGAAGGAAGCGCGCTCTGTTAGAAACTCGAACCTGAAACCTCTGATTAAGGATATTAATATTCAGTAATATTCGATGCGTAAGTGGTTGTTAGTTCACATTCTTATTATGGTTAAGTGATTTAATAAGGTAAAATATATGAAGTATTAATTAAACATGACTAGATGAGAGAAATGTATGTGCAAATACTTATTGATTTATTGGCTTGGTGTTTACTTACATAAAATCATATCACGTTATTATGGTTAAGTGATTCGATGAGATGAAAATATAAGTTCGTTAGCCATGGTTTAATGAGAAAAAGTTTATAGGCAGTGTAATTCCAGTTATGGGGTTGGGAGAGGAGAGGGTCGGATGTATGCAGACCTTACCTTTACCTTTGAAGGATAGAGATTGTTTTTGATAGACCCTCGGCTCAGAAAGTTGCAAGATACAAAGGGTAAATAATGACAACAAAATGCCAAGATAAACAAATCGAAGTAACAGGTAGTAATAAAAATGAAGCATAGGATCGTATGTGAATACTAGGTAAACTACTAAATACCGAATAGAAGAGGAGACTAGCTCCCAACGCACGGCTACCATGCGTTGTGTATTTATGATTTGAGGTAAACACTCGGTATGATATCTTTTTCGCATAATATATAAACATGTCCTTTAACTTGGCTTCAACTTGCATCTATGCCCTCCAACTTTGTGTTTGCACAAGTAGACACTTAAACTTGTACAAAATTGAATAAGTAGACACGTGCGTCCTATGTGGCGTCCTACATGGACAATTCGTGTCCGACATGTATTATGCCACATAGGACATGTGTGTTTACTTGTTCAACTTTATACAAGTTTACGTGTCTACTTGTCCACATCCAAAGTTGGAGGTCATAGAGGCGATCTAATCTATAAAGCCTTTTCCGATTCAAATATGATTTCAGATATTCAGCTCAAAAGACGAAGGAGATGAAGAGAATAAGGATAAGAAATCAAAAGGGGACCAAGCAAAAGAGCTTTTAGCAAAATATGGAGGAGCCTATTTAGCAACCTCCATTACTCTCTCAGTGATATCATTTGCTCTTTGCTATGTTCTGATAAATGCTGGTGTTGATGTTCAAGCCTTGCTACAAAAGGTACACTTTTCTCTAACACCAAAAAGGTTTCTTGGTATTTGATTTCGTTTAAAGGAATGGAGAGGGAGGAAATATACTGTGTTGTTGTTGCACACACTAGGTGTGTGGCCGGGGAAGCTATGCTGCTCGGATTCTTAAAAAATGCTGTCTGGTTCATGTCGGATCCTTCAAAAGGATGTCTTCTTGCACCGTATAGGTGTGTGGCAGGGCGGCTATGCTGTTCGGGCTCTTCAAAACTTTTGCCAGTTGCCATATTGGATCCGACATGGCAATCCGAGCAACATAGTCTGGCGGTTAGTGACACTCGAATGAAAATTAGGAGACACTAGAATTTGAATCCCAATAGAGGGAAAAGAATTAGGTGATTTCTTCTCGTCTTACAAGTATTGGTGCGTGGAGTTCTCGCGTATTGTTGAGGAGATGCATGGACCCTGTGAAACATAGGTTGGCATGTCAAAACAAGTTAGGGCCGAATATATGAATCCTCACTGTACATATCGTCCCTATTTTTGACTATAGAAATTTGTGTATTTTGCAGGTGGGAATTTCGACTGATGCTACTGGTGAGAAGGTGGGAACTTTTGCGTTGGCCTATGCTGCTCACAAAGCTGCATCACCTATTAGATTCCCCCCTACTGTTGCTCTAACACCAATTGTAGCTAGTTGGATTGGAAAGAAAGTTGATAAAGATGAGTAAACTAGGTTGATCTTGGACACAATTTTGCTGCAGGTGTAATATATGTGTTATTAGTAAATACTACTACAGCTTGTCTTACTAGTATCTGATTGTTCTTGCCAATTATGGCAACCCATCCACAAAGTATCTCACGTTCGAGCAAGGATCGGGAAAGGGCCGAACCCCAAGGGGTATAGTGTAGGGCCTCTTAATGCAGCAATCGGTGGTTGATTTCACAGCTCGAACTCATGACATATAGCATATAGGTCACATGGAGAACTTTTATCGTTGCTCCAAGGTCCCCTCAATAGAATTTATGTTAAGAGCACATTGCGTATTTGATGTAATTAGAGAACTTGGATATGATACATTCAAATATAAATAAGACCGCAGCAACTAAATCAGACTTGTCAAAAGTATAAGAACAATCTGTGCTAAAATACATTAGAATCAACCTAATTATATTGTTAGAGCTAAGATCAGAGAAGGCGATAAGTTACACGATACGCGAGGTAAGATATCGACAGCTAACCTACTGACTGTTGCTATAACAAGTGCAATCTAAATATATCGAAACTGTACAATGAACAACCAGCTCGAGTTTTGCAATTTCTTGAGCCTCAAATGCAACAGCTCCTGGATGCACTTGTTCTTTCCTTTTAAGAGTTCAAATGGCTGTACAGGGGATTGAATCTAATGCAGAAGCTTTTGTTCGACCAACAACACAAGCATCATCGCGCTGATGGAGCTGAACGAGAGCATCCACATAAACGCCAGCAAATACCATTTAGCACCCGGTAGTATTACCTGCAGAAGGTACTTCAGCTGTAGAAGGTGGTGGAGTTTGAGCTCGTGGGGTACTGACATTAGCGATTGAATAATCCTCTTGAATTACATCCAACTCGTTCCAGTCAATAGCAGCTATGTTCGAGTTAAGGATGTTACGTTCAGAACAGTAATTTCAACAAAAGTTTTAACTTCTACGAACGAAACAAGTAGGCTAAAAAGGTAACTACATGTAACCGTCCATAACTAGGACTTAGGAGAATGACACAGAAATAAGAGTAACCTGCTACAATTGCTTAAAATACACAATCGTGTTAGAATCAATGACTTTATCAATACAAGCAAAAAACCAGATTTCAGTAGGATACATTCTGTCTTCCACATGTCAGTGATGCTAACATCTGCATCTGACAAAAGCCAGTAATCTGCTTCGTTCTGTAAGATCGAAAATAATTAGAAACTGAAAACTGTAGTGGTTCAAATCCTAAATGTTACCATAAAGATCGTCTCTGAAACATCTACTCTTCTAGGAATGGCATAATGCAAATGCTTCACAGGTCATACTTTCTTACTTTTGCTCGGGTATCAATAGCACTGTAACTTATGCAATGCCCGTGAACAGTTAATTTAATGCTTGTAACGAGAGGTTAATGCAATGCTTGTAAACAGTAACTTACATCAACATCTGGAACAATCTTCATCATTCCAGTCATAAAGTCCTGTGAAGTACCTACGTCTGAGCGCACACTTTGATTTTCTTTTTCCTCCGTCACAATATCAACTTCTCTGTTCTCCTCAGTGTCCAATGTCGCAGTGGCATTCTCATTCAGACCAGATGTTGAAGGCACGCTCGGCGGTGCCTCAACAGCATTGACCTCCTCGAACTTCTCCTCAAATTGACTAAATAAAACACAACTCAAGTGTCAACGATAGAAATATATCCACTATACCCCCCATATCATGTGAAAAGCTTAGAAACACCCCCTCCCCTTCTCTATGTCCTCGAATTTATATTGCGCTAAGAAGCAGCAAAAGTACCTGACAAGGTAAACATCAATGGGGCCCATGGTGCTCCGTAACACTATTCTGTATCTCCTTTGTGGATAATCAACAGCCTGTTAGAAGAGGAAGGAGGGGATGCTAAGATACATGGAACTGCTAGGGAAAGAAATGGCACAACATTCTGTAATAAAGAGATATCGGTTACCTCATCAGGGTCTGGGACTTCTAAAGTGGTGCCATGTGGAGCTTTAATTGCTATCAATGTTTCATTCTGTTCAAACCAATCAACTTTTACATCAGCGCATCAGTCGATTATTGAAGGTTGCATTCAGAAAGGAAGGGAATGGAAAAATTGAAAGGAGGATTAGAAATACTACCTGGAAACAAGGTAAGCTCTTGATATCATCTTCTGTGACGAAAAGCCATCTTTGGGATAGAAATTTTCAGGATATCAGTATTTAAGAATAAAGAAGAAAATGGCGAGCAGCTAAATCCATCGAAAAGAGAATGAGCAGAACGTTGTTTATATTTAAGGCAAATATGCTACCTTTGATTATTTTCATCTTCACTCAGGTCCCTTAACCGCTCCTGCATTTCTCTGAAAGAAGCCAAAAATATCACAATCTCAGCTCTGAGACGAGGCATAGCAATGTTGGATTATTATATTACAAGTGCAGAAGCTACCTTATCTGGTCATCTAATTTATGCTCTTTAATTGTCAACTTCTCCACTTCTGCCTGCAAGAGATTGTGCAAACTACCAATAAGAGAATACCGTGGAGAGAAAAGCATCCTTCCCTTTTTTTAACACTCCAATTTCATAGATATTCCACAATTAAAACTGATACTAGCAGGTCAATGTAAGTTATATAACGTAAGCAGCCTTCAGTGGAGGCGGCACAGGTTAAAATTATGAGCATTGGAATGTTTAAAACTGCTGCTTTGTGAAAATAATTCCCACTCTTTTTTCGAGAGGCTCGAGGATCATTTCATCAGTATGAGCCCCTTTTGCTCGGGCTACTTCACTTTTAGAGGCCAGATGTGTAAACTAAAAAAAGGTTGAGAAATACAACAGGCATTGGAGTAATGGTCCTTACCTGTAAACTTGCAACACTCTCATTAGCTTCTCCGGGCTTCGAGACATCTAGACCCCTACATAATAATGTTAAACATCATATTTTAACTTTTTTTTCTCTGAATGATCAGAATCTTATTAAATATCGATGATAAACAACTGAGCAATTATTAGAATTCGATGACAGGATGAGAATTTCCCCCCATACTTCCATTGGATCCTGTTCTTGAGTGTCTTCTCTATCAGCCCAATGCCTTCCAGGACATTTGTGATGTCGTATATACGCCTTTTCTGCACCTGTTAAAAAAACCACCTAAGCTGGTAAGACCTCATCTAGCATCAGGAATATTGTCTTCTGCGTGTTTAAATAAATTGATGAACTTCACCTGTAATGTATCAGCAGCTTTATTTAGATCAAGCATACCGTCTTCTGCATGTTTGATTAGATTGATGAACTTCTTTGTTAGAAGACCTGCATGGGAATTAATAGATGTTGTCATAAGTACTAGTTTACTACATAGTTCTTCCATTTAACAGGTAATTACGGAGGAGTATCCAATAAAGCACAGAGATGTACACACTTCAGTGTTATCTAAAGCAGAAAGCGCAAATAAAGTATGGGCTTCAATGAAAAAGGCTCAAAGGGAGAAAAAATAAATATGTTTAGCCCAAGACTAATAATTATAAGCATGAATGACAAATATATGAATAAAGAATTGAAAAAAATTTACAATAAAGTGAAATATCAATTGTTTAGTGTCTCTTCGCTCCATTAGAAAGTATGCCTTAAAACTTTGATGACGACACTAAAACGCACATTAAGTGAGGCGAAGCGCTCAACACTTTTTGAGCGTCGCTTCAGGGCTTAACCGCGCCTTTGACAACACTGACACACTTTAGAACGACTAAAAAGTTTTGATTTACCCAGGGAGCTATCATATCGACAAGGACCAGCAGGAGTAACATCATTGCCTGAAGGGGATCCTGTAAATTCAATAACCAAATGTTAGAACTAGTAATTTTCTGCTTGTATAATTAAGTTTGGTTTTAGAAAAAGTGTACAACAAAGATAAGAAATTGTAACAGAGTCGGAAGAGGAGGAGGAGGAGGGGGGTGAGGAAGATGAAGCAGATAAACTATAAGTTACTGGCTTTCAGAAGCAAGATTGCTATAACTAACGCTCCATTGAAAGTAAATAAAGTACAGTAACATTTTGAATGAAACCTTTTTAATTGAAATCCTCACCAACATTGGAGTTACCAGCTTGAGAAGCAGATTTGGCCTTAGAAGTCCTAAGAACTTTCTGTACATCTTTTCCAGACATTGGTGTTTGCATGGGACTGTTGACGTTAGCAGATCCAGAAACTGGATTCCGGTCACCAACTTCCTGTCCACAAGTTGTTGCTGTGCTCTTCCGCTTCAGTGGCTGAAAAGACAATTGAGAACCCCAAGTTCTATCAGCAAATTATATAAAAGATTTAACCTAAATTGCGTCCGAACATGAATTTGATATATGAATCAAAGTTTGTCAACTGCATTCATCTCCTATAAATCAACATAGGCTAACTGCAATTTTAAATTAACACGGATTTCGCATAAAGAATGGCAGAATTAATCACGTATTATCAACACTTTGAATAATAAGTGAAAATTAGTCACGCTGCACTAATTATTAGGTTAGTCCTACTTGGATAAAATTCCTCACTGACGGTCATACGAACAGTTCATGGTTTGGATAGCTGAAGACAGTGTATCTTTATGGAAAAACAGATAAAACAACCATCAAACAGCTGCTCTCAGTGCAAGGATGTCAATTAGACCATAAGTTCATCGGTTCAAACATTCCCCATAGAGAATAAAAGAAAAGAGAAAAAAAAATGAATTAGATAATATATCCGATAAATTAATCTTCCTTTAGTTTATACTTCCAAAACTTCCACTAGATCAAGGAGTTCTAGATTCATATCAAAAAGAATATGTCCGATAAAACCAAATCAATAGTGTGCTAAATCTGAAACATTTCTCAGATACTAGTGCATAGTCCCTTTGAAATGTATGCACAGGATCCCAGTATAACTGCCCGACGAACTAATCAGATACACACAGTGGTAGAATTTCCATAAAATGACCAAGGAATTTGTGCAGATAAAGTATTTGCTAGTTCGGTACTGGAGGAGAACACTAAGTTCAATGTCACTTACGGACCCCTAGCGCTTCCATTGTTGTCCAGAAATAGGGAGCAGGTGTAGGTCAATTCGAAAAAACAAACATCAGAGAGGCACAATCTCACAACATCAAACCATTGTAGGTTCCATCATCCCAAAGAGGAACATGAAACCGTAAATGGAGATTGACCACAAGCCTAAGAAACCAGTTAGCCTCATGCTCATGGAGACGTAATGGCCAGATAGCTAGATCGGGTAATAGATTCCCAACCTCTTCCCTCTGTCCCCCCACCCCCCACCCACACACACTGCCCGACTTTTTCAATTTGAATAGATCAAATTAATGTAGTCCCAAGATCTCTTGGACCAAGTACAAACTAAACTGGAAATTATTAGTAGTAAGCCATGAATACATTATAAATACAGACTGCATGGGGAAAGATTGTTAGACATACCCATGCTCAAAACATTTGACACAAGGACCCACTGTATATGCTCGAGTATTCTGAGAAATCAAGATTAGACCGTCGGAGGTCTCAGGTGCCTATGAGATCGAAGGAACAGGGTGATTGGAAAACAATTGTGCGAATGAAGAGAAAAGGGGTATTTCGGAAACGGATAAGGCTGGACCTCCATACAACTTTAACCTATTGAATGTAGAGCTGGCTTTATCTTCTTATAAAAATCCCATGAAAGTACCAGAAGCAAAGCAGTAGCAACAGCCAACTCACCCACACTGTGTTGCCACTCATGCTGACAATGATGAGACTTATCAAGCTACAACAACCAAGGTGATATCCTTTTTCTTCTTCTTCTTCTTCTTTTTTTTTTTTGATAACTTGATAAAGTTCTATTGAATTAATTCCAGCACCAAGACAGTGCTGGATATTACAACTGTCAAAATATAATAATGCAGCTCAATTGCAAAGTTTCAATTGAATCGACCCGTTCCCTCTCCATACATATCAACAAGATTGCACCAAGTGCCTAGATTACACAGACTTTGAAATTCAGCCCCTGGATGAATTTATAAAGTACAGAGGATCTTGAAATTTCACGAGCAACTACTCGAATCTGATTTATATTTTGACCACCAAAACAAATTGAATTAGTTTCTTCCACCTCCATCCAACTGATCTATTGTGCCTACATAATTATTGTAGATATAAAATGAATCCGATCCTATGACATGCTTCTTCTTTTTTATACTTACATACTTTAAACAGAATGGTGCCACAGCCAAGTTGATAAGACAACCAAATAAGATTTTGTCGTTTTAAGTGTCTGCAAGCACAAAAAAGTGCAATTCCATGTATTATTCATCAAAATCAACAAGATTACAACATCCATAAAACCAAAAGACAAGCTAAATGAGGAAACAAAGAGCAAGACTTCACAGGTAAATTGCAAAAACAATATCAAGATCAAGAAAGATCATTTCTTTGAAGGTTTTAGCAAGTCAAACGATTTTCAGCAAACGCCTCCAAGTACAAACGTATGAACCCTTGTAACCTTAAACAAAGCAAAACCACAATTTGTTTTTCCGATTTGGAGAAGTCAACTTGAGCTCAATAAAGCTATTTTAACCACTCAATATCTAAAAAAAATTGAAACTGTCATATGCAAAATTCAACAGTACATTTAACACAACCAGTTCCTTGATCCATTTGTACCACTAGCATTCAACAATAAAGTAAACTACATCATCAAAAGGCACACAGTATAGCATTAAAGAGTTGGAGAGCCTTAACATCAAACTACACATAAACAAAACATCCAAACACCAACAACACATTATACATAAAACCGTTCATTTTATGCCACACGGTAAGAAAGCTCACCGGAGTCTTGACAACAATTCCAGGGGGTTCTTGAAATGAACCATGAACCGGATCATTGGAAAACCGATGGTAATCACCACACACCGGTTTAATAGACGAAAACTGAAGCTGACGCTTCAAAGCTTGCTGCTGCTGCTGTTGCTGTTGGGGTATCATGATCTGCTAAATCTTTGTTCTTGAACAACCCCACCTGCTAAAAATTTCCAATAAATCAAACTTTTTGTATTTTAAATGACAGAAGAAGAGGGAAAATTGCTTTCTTGAAAAACCCCACCTGCTAAAAGTCAACAAATCCCAAAAAATTGATCTTTTTTTCAACTTCCAGTGACGGAAGAAGAAACCCCACCTGCTAAAAACTCCTTAAAAATTCAATCTTATTGTATTTTCAGTGACATAACAATAGAGAAAATTGCTTTCTTGAACAACCCCACCCCACCTGCTAAAAATTCAATCTTTTTTACTTTCAGTGGCAAGAAAAAGAGGGAAATTCCTTTCTTGAACAACCCCACATGCTAAAAATTCCAAGAAACTCAATCTTTTTTACCTCCAGTAGGAAAAAAAGATGAAAAAATGATGGAATTGAAAACCCTTTTGGATTCTTGAAGTTTTGTGGGGTGGAAATTGAAGGAAAATAAATTAGAAAAACAGGGAATTGAGTTCAAAAGTGGAAGAAAATGAGATCTGAAATTGGGAAACTAAAAAAAAAAAAAAAAAGCGGGAAGAGAGAGAAAGGAAAGAAAACGAGGGAAGTGGAAGGAGAAGAAGGAAGAAGAAAGAAAGGAAAATGGAATGAGAGGGAATTTGGTTTGGATATATATGTGGAGGGAATGTGGGAGTTATTTGTAAATAAAATAAAAAATAGTAATATATAATATATTAAAGTACTATAATTGATTGAAAATAAAATAAAATAAAATGGTATAGTACTATGTTTGTTTTTTTTAGAAAAAATATATATTGTGTGTAATCATAGTTTAATGAATATGGTTAAGAAAGTTTGGATTTAGTTGCATCCTCCATTTTCACATGTCAAATTGAATTTTATTGGCTCGTTGAAATTTTGGTACAATTTTTTTTTTTTGCTGAATTTTTTATTTATTTAGTACAATATTTTTAATGTTCTTAGTTAGTCGGTTAAAAAAATTAATTTGTCTGGTGATAATCGTTTTATAGTGATCGATGATGAATATTAGTATAGAACAAATGTATAATAAATATGTGGAGTAAATATCTTTTCCCGTGAACTTGTCCTCGTTCTCCCAACTTACTTTATCACTTAAACTTAATTTTTGTTTATTTACCTCTCTCTTAATATGTTTAAAGTGTATTTATTTCACCCTTAATGCTGATGTGACATTTTTTTTTTTTAAATCGCATTTATTTATTAAAAAAATAATTTTAGTAATATTATATTAAAAAATAATTTAAAAAAAAATAGATACTTTTTTCTTTTTCTTCTTCAAAACATTATCAACAACGATACCCAAATTTCTCCATTAACAACGTCAAATACATTTTTCACCACTTCTCTCCTTTAATTTTTTTCATATTCCTCCATTAACACCACCAAAAAATAATCACTAAGACACTAAATTAAAAAAATTCCTTCATTAAACACTCATTTTTCTTCCATTGTTAATGTTAGCAAGAGAAATAAAACAAAAGAAAGTTCGTAAATCCATTTGTTAAAGAAATGGGAAACAAAAAATTGGATAATTTGAATGAAAATTATTCAGTGGAAACTATTCAGAGGAAAATATTAACAAGAAAATTCAAGGAAAATTTTTCTGTATTAAACACCCATTCAAATTTCTTAGATCCATTTGTTAAAGAAAAGCCCAACATAATTTTTTCCTCACCTTTCTTAAATTCATTTGTTTGAACAAATTGATAATTAATTGAATTTTTTAAGTGACTTGAGTTTTCCGACGAAAATTCACCAAAAATCTAACAAGTGTGGTTGTGTTATGGTGGACGGAGGTGGATGGGTGTGTGTGCAGGTGGGGCAGTATGGGGGAGAACGGAGTG
>NC_061121.1:227882414-227910819 GCF_002878395.1 Capsicum annuum | reverse complement strand
TAAGAAGTGATCCCATTTTTTTCATCGGGTCCGGATAAAGACCAAAGATCTTGAGCGACCAATCCGGCAGAACAACTCAAAAGATAAAAAAGTATCGTTAATCTCTTCATGCTCATTCCAAGATCGAAGTACCATTTGTACAAATAAGAATCCCCTTCGTTACATGATTTCTTCTTCATATAGATAGATATAGGATCTATGGGGCAATTACTTAGAAGTACATTTTGTGCTACAACCCTTCCTATCTGATAGAAAAGGATCCCATGATCCTGAACCGATCTTACCTGGGATCGCAAATCCTAAGTTTGTCTATGAAGAGCGGATCTCATTGTATTAGTGTCTATAATTGATTTCTTCTGTGTAATACTAATCGATAGGACCTCATTGGTAAGTGCTACAAGATCTCATGCATTGGAACCCATGGTTATGGACCCGAATCCGTTAGTATGGAACATTTTCTTTTCCAAGTGAAATCCCCTAGTATATAAAAGAGTGAAAAAGTGCTTTCGTTGTTGTGGAATAAGAAGCCTTCGTAGCTTAATGCACGTATTTAATTTATTCAGAGCTATTAGAGCGGGATCCACTTTTTGGGGAATATGAGTCGAAGCAATAACAAGAATATTTCTAGTAGAACATCTTTCACAATCCCTGGAGAGACATTCGACTCATTCACATCTAGATCATGAATGTTTGGAATCCATATTATGCAAGGAGACATTGCTTTTGCTAATTCGAATTGAAGGGTTCCAAACCTCGCTTCGTTGCTCAGTCCCTTGCTTCTTTCCTCCTCTTTTTCCTTTTCGGCTCTTTATACCAATGTGATTTAATTCCAGGTGCATATTTCAATTACGTCTTCCATGATTCTTAGATCCAGAGGTAGCACCGGTCCATCAATAGCAGCATCCCTTCCTCTCGTATCCGGTCTAGTATCTCTTAGGTCGATATCCAGTAGCTCCAGTAGCAGCAGAGGGAGAAGATTGATAGTAGAAGGTAACAAACTAGAGACTCAGAGAGAGATCAGAAACAAAACTCGATAAGGAGAAGGCCGAACCCAGGTGCTACACTAAACTAGGCGTTACCTGGGGCCGCACGACTCAGGTAGACTCTCTACCCGTGCGCGTGCCTATTTCACTTTAGGAGGTATCAGAGCGGAGTTTTGGGTAAAAACCTTTCAATTTCTGCTAATTCTCTTCTTGTTGTACCATGTACATGACGATAGCAGTGGAGTGCTGTCAGCGGCGGCTGTTGTTAAGGAAACACTTAAGGATCGAGTGACCCAACTTGATGGCAAGGTCGACCATTTGGACGGACAAGTGTAGACTATGCCATAAAGGCAGGGGAATCCGGAATCATTGGTGACCAGACGCTCGCTAATGAGTACCGCGTCTTCCCAGTGAAGTAGAGCCGTCTTCATGTGGCCTCAACGATCCCGGTGGCGATGTCCAAAGCGTGACGGACCGGGTCAAATTGAGAAGCTTGCTGTGGAGATAGGTTTTTGGTTCGTGAACTGAATGTCTCACCTGGCGACTCCAGACTTGAGTTCCGGAACCACAGCCATTCAATGGGATTTGAAATGCCAAGGCTCGAAGACCTCTGGGATATGGAATAGTACTTTAAGGTTGTTCGTGCCCCTTTTGACGACCAAGGCACAATGGCAACAATCTATCTCTCTAGGGATGCGAAGAATATTTAAAACGACTTTCGAACCATCACATGGATTCCGACCCAACTATCATAAGAACAGAATGGAAGGGCAAAAAAGAATTCTATGCACAGACGTGAAAGCTCTATCAATAGAAAGATTCTTGCTTCTTTTTATTTTATTTAGAGAGGAATGATTTCCTCGTCTGAGAACCGTCATTCACGTACTATTCCTCCCCACCACTAAAAAGAGCGATTGAAAATCTCGAGAACCTAAACAAAAATGCAGAAGTGAGAAGGCTCTCCTCTCTCCCCCTTTTTAGCCAACACCATCAACCCCATTTTTCACTGGGTTAAAGCCAAAAATCTAATGAATAAAAGGAAAAGAGATCAGAAAGATAGGCGAACGACTTGACTATAGTATAGGTCGGATGTTTCCGTGAGCAGTAAGTAGCAGATATCCCCTTATTTTGGGAAAGCTAGTGGCCACGTGTGAATTCTTTCAAGGCAAAGGGCTGCCTGATTCGACATTGTGTTGTTTACTCTGATCCGGTCGAGGTGGTTTTCGTTTACCAGCACGTAGGTGTTCTAAATTCCTATGACCGAGTCTTTCTGGCCCCTGTGAACATCTTTTCTTAATGTATTAAAGAGGGCCTCTCTAACCGGTGAAAAGTGGTGGGTGTCCACTAACGGCCATTCCTGGCTCGGCTCCGATAATGCAATTTCGGGAGGAGTTGGTAGTTGGGCACTGGATCCCTTGGACCTGGAGAATGTGTGACGCTGGGTCGGGGTTTGGTGAACCAACTGGTCGCTCCTCTAGTTGAAGTATCGGGCCCCCTTTTTTGTTGCCTAGGTTACACCTTCGGAATACCCCATAAGGGAATTTTTTCTATTCCCCCCAATCTTCACTTTGCGCCACGCCGACTCCCCTTTCGTCATAAGGCGTGGAATTAGACCAAGGGGAATCTCTATAGGAACTAGTCCCAACTATTTCACACATAGGAGATCGAGACACAGCCCCAGGGCTATGGGGAAAGATGTAGATCGATCGCCCTAGATAGAAAACTACATAGAGGGTCTCTACTAGTCTATATATTCTTTGAATTCGTTCCCCCTGTAAGATAAATATTACAACCCGAACTGGTCAAAGGTCAAAGGTCAAAGACAGACCTGCCATACTCTAATTCAGAATCTAAGTTCCCAAGCTATTAATGAAGATGAGAAGGAAAATCGATCATAACAGAACTTCCTATAGTGGAATTGGAATCGACGGATTCTTTGACTCAGGCTTCAGGGGGAGGAAGCTTAGTATAAATCTTAGTTGAAAGAAACTAGGCCTAAGACCATAGAAGGAGGATTGCTTATATAATATAAGCCATACGTAGACGAAAGTAGCATTCAGGCATCCTCTCATTGAGGAGGTCTTAGATAGAAGATGAGCCGTCTCTTATAGTGTGGGAGTATAACAGTAGCAATAGTTATTGCCCTATACCCATGAGCATTGGCGTGAGCATCTAAGCTAAGGTCGGAAAGGAAGAATGGGTGGCTACCTATTTCCTCAGCCGATAAGAGAATCTATCTTCAGCACAGATCAAGGCTTGTCGAAGATAAGTATCAAGTCCTCTATCGCTGGAATTTCAAAGATTGAGGAGTGGCAACTCTGAATAAATTCCAGAACCTACTCCCGGGTAGTCTTTGACTACCTCTTTTCCCTGGCCCGGCTGGCTCTCCTACCTGGGATCCCTTCTCCTTGGAGAACTGCCACTCAAGACTGTTGGATCACTCATCAATGTCATAAGATTCAAATGATGGAGCCGATGCTAACTTGGCTGACACTGAGATCAAGAGGAAAAGGGTTCTTGATGGCATTCCCGGCCTACGAGGTTATGAACTAAACTCCCTCGCAAGTGCCATGTCATGGAACTTATTTTCTTCTTTGTACGAGTCTATAAAGGCCTTTGCCTTTGAAAGAAGAAGCTGTTATAGACAGAATAGGCTGCTCTCAGCTACCAATGAGGCATCCCCTTCACCCTATTCGGGGTCTGCTCTCACCCCTAAAACTTCCGTCAAGTGGCTGTTTGGCCCCCTTCTTATTCGGCCGTCAACGAACATGGCGACGTATACAAGGAGATGAAGGAGCTCGTATTCCCTTACTCGTCCATTCAATTAAGCCTTCGCTTAGCTATTCGAATCAATAATGGAATGGGAATGGGTGTGGTAACTACGTTTTGTGCCCTTGCCCCCCGTTTTTTTGGCTTCAACGTCAACCGAAAAAAGCCCAAGAGATGAGGAATCTGAGGAACATTTGTCACTCGAAATGAGTTGAACATATAAGGAATCTGAGGATTCATTGAACTCAGTTCAACTCATTTAGTGAGACTAATCCTCATATTAGGAGGCTAAGAGCTTTGGCTCTTAGTTTGCTTCCTTGATTCCGTCCCTTGGGACCGCTCTTTGGTACTTCAACTGTTTACCTGATTATCATCCCGGAACCAGAGGTCAATCAGCCAAATCCCTTTGATTCGTAAAGGGATTGCCCGAGTCCGTTGGAGTATCTTTCTCTTCCTTTCCGACCAACTACTACCTGGTTCTATCAAACCATACTATTTCACTCCTGGAATTCCCTGATAGAGAACTCCAGTTCTATACCTGAGGCTAGCTACTAGCTCAGACTCCGGCTTCTGAGTGTGGCCAAGTAGTAAGTCCTTTCTTTTCTGTCTGAGAATATGTCTTCTCTTCCGAGGTGGAATGAGACAATTAGTGAGTTTCAGGTGGCTTTAGTCTTTTGAATGTTCCTGAGGTGGATCGAGTCTCTGGTAGTTCTAGGTGGCTAGAGACCAGCGCTAACAGTCCTATTTCGAATTCTAAAGTACACGAACATCTTTGACATGAGGTACGCAGTCGCTCGAAGAGGACGCTTTCAATCTTTCTTCATGAAAGCCAGACAGCGGAGATAGAGTCCAAGCGCACTATAGCACTACAGGGAAAGAAAGAAAATTAATTCCTTACTGAGGAGGGACACTTAGCCGCAAATGCGAGGTTCTGATGGTGTTGATGACCCTCCTTTTAGTAAAGCTTAGGGGGGTGGAAAGTGGAAGAGAGAGGTCGAACCTAAAAGGATAAGAAGGCTCTCCATCCACTTTATTTATTTGACAGAGGCACACTGAATCGTGTGCGAGAATCTTTCGAAACAACAAACTGACGTGTACCCTTTTCTATGAAGGCAGGACTTGAACAATGAAGTGAAAGGCTTGACTTTCATGTTAGGCAGGCTTACTTGAAAGACTCGCTTTACTGAAAAGACAGATGAATGCCGTCGAGCAACTCATTCATTGCTTCATGTAAAAGCTTGTAAAGGATACGGCGAAAATGTTCTTCCAACTTCTTAAAACAGGGATTTAGACAATGCCCATTTCCTCATGGGTGATCACTCGCTCTTTATACGAATTTAGAGTCTGCATGGACTCAACACTGCCTCTCTAAGTTAGATTCCGAACAAAGTTTTTTGAGTGGATCCATTCTCTTCCTTTTTTGCAACCTCTTTCTATTAAGTAAAATGAAGTCAAAATCGATGGAACCGGAGCCCCATAATCTCATTCATTCTCTTTGCCAGTTCAGTGCTACCCTTCACTCGCTTCGTCGTCATGATCAGGAGAACTCACAATGTCCAGATAAAAGGTGAGATCAGCTCACCGACTCAATAACTGAATCCTCTCGAAAGAGTAGAAAGCATCATAAAGAGGGGTTGCTGGTTCGCGCGCTACGGCTTAATGTCTACGCGCGATATCGCTTTCCTCAGCTAGCTCATGGGTCACGACTTCAAGGTCTTTAGTTAATGACCCGTAAGTGAATCAATCAAAAAAAACCTGTTTATTTGGTAGGCCAACAATGCAAGGCCCTGAAAAATGAGCAAAAGAAGATGCGCTCTGTCCAGCCAAGGGACTTCTCTAAGCGCAAAGCTCCTGTCTTCTCCCTTAGAGAGCGCATCGATTGACTTCGTTCCCCAAATCTCATTTCTGGCTGTCACCCCCCACCGCGTGTACGGATTAGCCACCGCCCCCCATTAGTGGGCTGGGCATAACCAAATCATTGTTTAGCCGGCGAATCTTTCACTCTACCTCCTCTTATTAAGACCATAGAATGTTCCTGCAAATATATCAAAAGAATACCAAAAAGTTCGAATTCACAGCTAATAACATTCATTCAAGTCCCCGACCGCCCCATCTTTTCGATCTTTTTCTGGAAGTGGGGATCATGAAGTTTTGTCAGGGCAATGAAATTGGAATTCAAACGTCAGGGCTTAACAGCGCCTTCAGCAAAGAAATAGTGAACCGCCCTGACCAAGTCGTCAACAAAAATATTCCAACAGTGATAATAAAAAAGACCTGGGAATCAAAAAATTGAAAGGATAGGGGAGTCATAGCCCCCAACCAAGAGAGTGGTTACGTTCACTATGTCCCCCTTATTCCCGACATGCTATGGTGCCCTGGGGCTGTCTCGCGAAGATCTTCGATCCGAACCTTCGCATCTACTCTCTCTTAGAGAATGAACCACGCTTTCGCTATCGAAAGAATATAGTGATTGGTGGGCTATGGCTCAGCTGCTTCGCGTATTACACCGTATTGCCCGAAGGCGGCATGCTGCAAGAGCGTAGGTGAGTGATAAGCATAGGAGGCGTGCCCGAAGGGCAGCGGTAGCAGTGTGGTTCCCGTTGCGTCATTGAGATCTGCAGGGTGGCGGGTACTTCGACTGCCTTGTATCAGGTGAAGAGAAGGGGGTGGTAGGCTTAGTAGGGCTCGAACCTACAATATCACCATTATAAGCAGTACGTTTCAACCAATTATACTATAAGCCCCTACGGATCTCTACATGCAATTCACTCACTTCGGGAAGAGCGGACGGAAAGAGAAGGCCTTTGTCCTATCTGCTTCTTCCTCTTCCCAGGAATGAAGAATTTTCGAAAAAAAAAAAAGATTTTCCTTTTTTCTTTTTGTTTATAGATTATTTATTATTATTATATAAATAATATTAAGAATAATAATAAGCAAGCGGCCCTTTCACGACTCAAACAGCCGGTACGCTTTTCGGTTCAAACGGGCGGGGGCTTTCTATTTGCTTGCAATGTCGGTTGTTCGCCTTTAGTTAGAAGTAGAAGTAAAGGGCGCCGTTTGCCCCACACTTCAGAAAAGGTCAAAAAGTATGGATAAAGTAAAAAAAAAGTACATAAGGAGTGAGAAAGAAAAACTTGGTTACGGGAACCGAAGGTTAGGCCGACTACTTTAGTAGAGCAAGACCTAAAAAAGTTTATTCCTACCCCTTACCCTTTCTTTCAATGTTGCCAATTCCCAGAATACTAATGTACCCTCGTGTATACAGTTGTCCAATTACTTTCTTCCTCCGACTTCTTTAGCCACTTCCGCATCTGTCGTATTCGGGAAAGCTTGCTTCGTGGCGGAGCATTTAGCAATGCCAGCAGCCTGGTGAGGGCTGACTGTCTGAGGACAGGTTAAGGCAGGGCCTGCTGGGCTTGCTTCTCATGAGAATGGGTGAGGGTATTCTGCCTAAATAGTAGACACAGGTAATAAATAAGAGAATACTAAAGATCCGAGCCATAGAATTTCTCAATTCTAACACAAGGTACTTATTAGATCGAATGTACTTCTTAGATCTAATAGAATGATTTTGCCGTATCCAAACTAATACCAATCCAAGCCATTTCATGAATAAAATGTGACCAATTAACCAACCAACAAAACCACTTGTTACAAATAAGATCTTGTTGTTGCATCGAAAGAGATAAATGTTGACTAATCTAGCTAACATTGAACTTGGTAAAATGAAATGGTTGAATAATTGAAAAATGAGATTATTCAGGAATACACATTGAATGCTGAGATTACACATTGAATTTCTGGTAGTAGATCCATAATAAAAAAAGTGTTTGTGATTGTTCCAGAAGAAATGAAACAAAAGATATGGTAGAGCTAGGACAATTATTGTATGAGGCTACCCAATGCTAGATGCAGAGGCGCATAATAGATCGATATGAACATCATGAGCTGTCCCGTAATAAAACCAGTTGTTGCTGATACCTTCTTCTCGGTTCCTTCTTTCATAACCAGAGCTCGGAGAAAAGGAAGCCTCATAGACTGAAGCCTCTGTTCAGTTCTTGCTCTGGTTGGTTTACAAATCAAAGGAGACTAACAAACTACAATAAAGCAAGTGCGCCGGTCGGATTGACTAAACCAATGCAACAATCAAGAAGGCGATCGAGAAGACATGAGCTCCCAAACTGTAGTATAAGTCTTTATCGCAGATGTGAGCTTCCCCTCATCTTACTTCCCGCCACAAAGACAATAAGAGAAGGAAACCTCTAACAATAAAGAAGATGTACTACAACCGCATACACATACCCTCGATACAAAGCAAGAAAGAAAGCAGTCCTCACCTCGGGGGAGCCCAGAAGTCAAGCAAGAATCGACTTCACACACTAAGAATATCATCATTATCTGAGAAAGAGCTTAAAAGATCAAATAAGATGAGGATTTTCCTTTTTTTCATACTACGACATTGACTAAACTAAGAGAAGGATTTAGGACTGATGGAGATACTGAGTCAAGCACTATAGCACAAGGATTATCATTCGCTTGCCTCAAAGATTCGAAACAAAAAAACCTTCTCCACTACGGGGGAAGAAAAGAATAGACTGGGGTGCGGATTGACTTACTATTCGATTCGAAGTGGATGACTACCTAGATTAGAATGAGGATTCAATATTTCGTGATAGTTATCATGGATTGAAAAGGGATGGGCCAATAGCAACGCAGAAGTTTCATACAAAGGTGCCTTGAACAGGCGGGGAAAAGACGTTTAAAGCGGAGGGAAAACCAATCTCAGAAGGGAAATCCAGATGAAAGGGCAAATTCCTGTGATTCTTGGTTAGCTGACTAAGAGTGGATGGGGTGGGCAAGGAGAGCGGCATTGCTATAGGTTCGATTCATCAATGTCAGTATCTCAGTCACAGATTGATGTTGTCCTAAAAATACCCCTTTGTTTTTACTCAACTATATCCATAGTATCAGGATTTCGACCGCCCGGTCGTTCTTATGGATCTCGATATGTTTGGCTAACTACGATGGAATAGAGCCATTCTAAGTAGAACCCCTTCTTACGATATGTCAGATAGAGCGGGATCAGTCACGTAATAGCCCCCAGCCCTTTCCTTACGATGATTCGTGCCTTGCTCGTGCCGTAAGAATGTCGTATGCAAATGAATTCACTTTTGGTATAGAATAAATGGGCGAAAGCCCGATGCAGCAACTTGCGAGGGGTTGTGCTTTGCTACTTGCTTAGGTTTCCATCTATTGTAATTATCTACATGGGAATGAATTCGTCCGTCAAACCCGACATTTGTATGCACCCGAACATGTTCAATCGACCTTCGGTGTAAGCGACTTCGTACTGCTATAGGCTCTAGTTAGGACTTAGATATGAACACCCCCCTTCATTAGAATCCACCCTAAAGTTTCTTAGTAAACAGGGATCGTTCAGTAATAACCTAGTCTTTCGCGAGACTTCAGGTTTACCTCTTTTGTTAGGTCTCGACTTATCCTTTATGATCGCATTTTGTACCTGTAACACCCCGTACTTAATTACGTGCATTAGCCATTGTTATATGTATTGGAGTATATGTATTGATCCTAAGTTAGGTATATATGAGTCTAAGTATGAGTATTGATTATTTTGAGATGGTTTCAAGTGTATAGTTTGATTATATGTGTATAGGAATCGACCTTATTTATACCGGAATTTGCCCGTCGATGGTTCCATACGAAGGTTATTGAATAATCTTTCCAACGATATAAAGATTTCCAAAAACGGATAAGTTTTGGATATAATCGAGCACGTTCGAAACTATAAAACGGTGGCCGGGATGTTGTGAACAGTAAATGTGCAGGAAAATTTCCTGCACACAAACTACTGAGGCCTGCCAGTTTTTTGGGTCAACTTTGAATGATCATAACTCCCTCAATATAATGAACTGGGAGAGCTACCACATATCAAAAGAAAGATCTTTGAGTCTTCTTTCCGATGCAATTGGTTTCATCCAAATCCAACATCTGAGTAAGGAGTTATACTCGTTTTACTTCAGCCTCTCAAAAAAGATTTTTAGGGTCAACTTCAAACGATCATAACTCCTTGTACAGGACGAACTGGGTGGCCTAATTTATATGAAATGAAATACATTTGAATTATCTTTCTAACGATACCAATTTAACCCAAATCCGATATCGGAGCAAAGAGTTATGGCCGATTTACCTTAGCCTATCAAAACAGTCCACCATGGACAGATTAGGATTTACTTAAATTTTTAAGGGCAATATGGTCATTTTCCATCACCTCATGGACGAAAATTGGTCATTATATACATATAATTAGTCTCATATCCATCAATTATCATCAAATTATTGAAAATAAGAAACCCTAGCCTAATTTCAACTCCAAATATCTTGTGATTCAACCGTAGAAAATCCAAATTGATTCCGTAGTTGTGTTCACCATCTCAAGGGCTTCGAGAAGCACCCCTTATTTGTGCCAACAGGACTTCGAAATCAAAAGGGCCATTTTATGGTAAGGATGTAAATTATGTTGGTGTTATTTATATGGATATGTGTATATATATATATATGCATGTGAGCATAAGAAGTATGTTATTTGATTGTTGTTGAAAGATGATTGGGAAATGATGTTGGATTATGTTGAATGGTGAAGGAATTTGGTGTGATGATGTGGTATTGAAATGATGATTATATATATATATATATATATACACATAAACCTATTGTTCAAGTTGATTTTTGGAATGTTTTGCAAATATTGGTAGTATGGAATTATGGAAGAGAATTGTGGTGTTGGGTTGATAATACTAGATGCTAAACATTTCATTGTAGATAAGTGATTTGTAAAGGCGGGAAGTTGTGTTGAATTGGTATCCGAATCTACAACGAGGTATGTAAAGCATACTCTAACAATGTTCTTTGGCATGAAAACACCAATGTTCCATCAAGTAAGATTCCGAGGTTGTCCAAAAACATGTATTGTTCTACGTTACCAACGAAGTTGTTTCCATCCTATAAAGTGTCAAAATGTTTCATTGATATACCAAAAGGCTCCTATTTCATTGTTGTGATATTGATGATTCTAAAACACATTGTTGATGTACCAATGAGTCTTTATTACATCGTTATTGTATAGAAGGTCTATTATTTGGTTCCTATTGATGTATCATTGTTTCAAAGTATCAAAAATGTGGTGGCGACCGAAATAACAATCTCAAAGATTAATTGAACTAAGTGATGGAAGTTCTCTCTTATCGGGTGGTATCCCAGGGGCATAAGCCTAGCATGGTTCGATCCCTATTTATGTGTTTATGGGTGGTATCCCAGGGGCATAAGCCTAGCATGGGTCGATCCCAGTTGATATGTACTGGAGGCAGCTTAATGGTCACAGTACAGTACAGTAATGATTACAAAGACGATAAGAACGAAGGTAAAGTGATTGAATAAATACAATGTATAGGTTGTCACAAGTTCTAGTAAGTGTGGTCCGCTCCTATTACGACTTATTCACTTGTTTCTTATTTCTATTGAGCTCCTATATCATATGTGATTATTTACAGCTTTACATACTCAGTACATATTTCGTACTGACGTCCCTCACGGGGGACCTGCATTTCATGCTGCAGGCACAGGTACCTCAGCTCATACACCGCACAAGTAGGAGCCAGGTCATACAACTATTGTTGGTGAGCTCCAGTTTGCTTCGGAGCTTTCCGATTCAGTTCCTTATGTTTTGTTATTGTACATGAGTCATGTGTGGGCGGGGGTTTGTCCCGACCCTAGTTATGTCATGTATATCCTAGAGGCTTTGTAGACATAAGGAAGGGTAAAGTCATGGAAGTTTATATAGTGATGTTATATCTGTATATGTGGTGGCCCCGACGGCCAAGTATTATATATATATATATATATATTTGCGCGTGTTGTGCTGATACAGGTAATTAGATCCTTCTATACGCAACGAAGTGCTGTCCAATTTTTGGTGACATGTAAGTGAAAGTACAGGTATTTGAACGGGTTCTCCCGGGCCTTCTCGGCTTCGGGTGCCAATCCGGCCCGATGGGATTTTGGGGCGTGACATTACCCCTACTAAGAACTTAAGAGACGGAACTATGACTCACGGAAGCGGTATATTAGTGCCTTATGCGGGAAATCCTTGCTTGACTTGTTGATCATCTATCATTACTGGCGAAGCAAGCATACCGATAATCAACTCGCTTGAGAGAACAATTTGAGAAAGAAGACCCCAAGCCAGTCCAAGCAAAAAGAAGAAACTAAAGTCAACTAATGCTAAAGACATCCAAGTTCGGACATCTAAGCCAGTTCCGGTCCTTCCATCTGCCTCTATCTCAATAGCTTTCAAAATCGAGTGATTTGATTAGCTTACATCGGAGGATGGTCTAAAGCTGGCCCTTGATATCAGTCCAACCAAGGGCACCCCTTCCTAGTCCGCTTAGTCGGTTGAGTAAACAAACCCGGATTCTAATATGAGTCGAGTAGTGAGTTCCACTTTCTCTTCCGCAGCAAGCCTAGTCTACTTTCATAGAGTCAACAAGGCCTTACGTTTACCGTTGTTCCCAGACCATGGCGTATACCACCATAGCAATAGCATAAGAAAAATCCGCATATTAGTAGGGAATGTTCCTAACTCCTAACCTCTAGACTGAAACTTCACCTATCGTAGAACCGTAACCCATCACTGTAGAATCCTAGGTTTAATTTTATAATACCAGTCATTAGTTCCGGCTATCGCTCCAAAGTGATAGCGCCATCGAAAGATAGAGTGTCAAACAGTCAAACTTCGATAACTAAATTCATTCATCCAAAGACTTTTCCATTTCCTAATCCGTGCCTCCTTGCCTTAACTAAGACTTTTTTAATAGTGGCTTGGCTGGCTTTCGAGTTGGGAAAGATAAGAAGAGCTTGACCGATCCATTCTGAGGGGAAGAAGCACACTGCTTAAGATATAAAGCGCAGTGCAGCCACCCCGACTTCTGTCCTATCCTAATAACAGACCTGGAAAACAGGTAGGCTCCAATACATAGTTCCTTGGTTAGACTGTCAGTGATAATGAGAAGAACCTTCTTCAGATAACCTCCTCGAGGAACTTTTGGCATCACTACCTCATGGCAAGCTTACTGAGTATCCACCACATCCCTTTCCAAAGATTCATTCTGATTGGTTTTTGCCATGAACTCTCTTGGCAAAGTCAGGATCATCTTGCAATCCACCTTATCCGGTAAGTTACCTAACAGAACTTGAAACTTTGGCTCATTTTCTTTATTCTTTAACCTGGGTCTGACTGCTTGACTCACCAACCTTCAAGTCTTCCTCCATCAGGTCATCTTCCGGAACCAAGCCTTCTGAAAGAAAGCTCATCAGAAAACTCTGTTGACGAGGTCTGTCCCTTCTCCAGCTTCTTGTGGTCTTTCCCAGCCTTACCTTCTGCTGGGTACTTTACCATCAGACCAACATTCTGTTTCTTCTCTGCTTCAGTCTGTATTTTCAATTCCATTACCTTCTTCCTCAGCATCCTCCTTTTCTGGGTCCTTGTCAGCTTAGATGATTTCAGTTATGCTGGACTCTCTCCTACAGCCTCCTTCTCAGGTCTCGGTTTTTGTGCGGCATGAACCCACTGATCAGTTGGTGGGACAGTAGACGGTGTTTGAAATAACCATTTTTTGCGATTCAATCAAAATTTCATAAGAGAAGAAAGCTTTTAACGTGGGTCGGCGTATAGTCCACTCCATTCTATCTATGACGCATCGGATCAACTGAGAGAAATCCTGAGTAACGAGAAAGATTCTCCACACGAATGACCCATCAAGTTCGAACTGACATAGGTGAATCAGACCAACACCTATCAACCACCAACAAGGAGTCGCTTTGGTTACGCAGTTTGGTTAGCAGGCAGGCCGCCTTCCTACATCTGTGGGCCGGTAGGCCATACCCTACGGGGGTCGAGGGCTGCTATTTGTACTTTTTTTGGGCGAATCTCAATTGAAAGAATCTCCTTCGGCTCTGCTACAGTCGCCAAAAAAAGACTTTATTTCTCCTGCTATCAAGAATCAGGAAATGCGGAACTTTTTCTCTTCTTTAAAATGTCCTTAAATTAAAGGCTTATAGAAAGCACTTTAATGAATGACGTAAGATGATACCCGAAATAAGTGAACAAACCTGGTATTCAATCTCTTTTGTCGGAGTTTTCGGGGTATTGCTTACAAAGATGCTTACACAAACTAGCCGAAAGCCCTATCTAAGAAAGTGGCTACTAGCTCAAGTGCTGGTGAAAACCTCGCTTTTTAGTGATAGGAGGGTTTTCCAACTAAGCCGAAGATATAAGCCGACGGTCTAGGTACAAGAGAAGACTTTATAAGCCGCTTACTCAAAACTTGTGTTTTCCTATCCATACCGCTTTCCTTCATAGCAGCAAAGGAGAACGCGATATTGATTCAGTCGGAGGTATACTACTTTTCTGATCAAATCAACCCACTACTCAACCGCCCACGTGTGTGTCTGAGTCAGTGCTGGCAGTCGCCTTCATTGAGTTAGGTTAGTGTGCTTTGCATGCTTTTCTCGAAGCTCATATTGAAGCTCGTCGGTCAAGAAGTTGCATTCCGCTAATCTAACTTTGTTCGAGTGGCTGGGTCCTCTGACAAGGACATCTCTTTCTCTGATTTAGTCCTAAAGTCCATTAGGTCATGACATTTGTTTGATTAGACGATTATCAAGTGATCCAGAAGACCTAATCAATGAGATTTGGGGCGGTAACGTTCTTTATTACTTCTTCATTTCATGTTCTAACTCTCAGTAATAGAATGGGAGACCTACACTTGACACTTGCTATCTTGCTTGATGACTTCCTTTCGTATAGGTTTCAGGTTCATACTCTGCTCCCTAATCTGGAAAGATCGTATGTCAATGTTCCCAGGGTAGGAACTTCCACTTTTCTTAGTCAGAGTATGGGCTTGGGCTTCGGTTCGGGACTCTGAATCGATCAATCGAATGGGAAAACACCTTTTCTCTTTCGCTTTCTCTTCACTCCTTCTCCTGTGGCTTTCCTTCCGGGTTCATTTCATACCCCCTCCGGTTACTCTGTCCCTGGCATCCGTTTCTTCCCCTTTATCTTCGGGCAAGCGGGTGAACTCATGGCCTATTCCCTATTTGATTCTCTAGGCTAGTGGTCCCTTTTTGTCTGGCCATGAATAGTGAATGGGACCTCATGTTCGCCGGGTAGCCATATTTGCATGGAATTACATCAGTACATTAGTTAGACGAGTTGGTAGCTAGCTACCCCGATTCACACCAAGTTCTCTTTGTCGGGCATGGAGAAAGCTCCAAGGATTACCCTGGGGTTAGACCACTCTGCGGAACCCCTTTTGACGGCTGCTTTGTGCTTGCCGGTATCTTTCGTTCTTCCGGCCAAGACCAATTCCGCCTAAGGTCATGATCGAGTCATGACGAGCTAGACTGATGACGTTCTTTCAAGGACAAAATGCGTTGGATATGAGTATGACTCTTTAGGGTAATACAGCAGATTATCCATGTGCAAATCGAGATGCGGTCCGGTTCGAGCATATCCAGTTTCATATCCATATCTCGCAGATCCTTATTCTTCGATTACATAATACCTCTCAGCAGGCTGGGTGTTTGTGGAAGCAGTTAACCAGACTGCAACCACAATCGCCCTTTTGGTCACCCCTCCTTGCGAAATTTTACCAAAAGGGTTTATGTGCTCAGATGCACCTAAATTCTTATCATCTATATCTATTTTCCGTAAGGATGGTAAATCCTTAGGACTAATAAGGAGATCATTGCCGTGAAGACCACCAAATACCTATTGATCAACCAATATAAAACTGAGAGTTGGAGGACCAAACAGCCACCTAGGTGTAGTTGAAAGGTTCCAACCGATGCGATGACAGTTTTAACCACTTTCTCGGCCTTCTCACCACTGACCCTAGTTTCAAAAAGAAAAGCACAACTCTCTCAGGTGAATTAAGTCCATTCTTACACCATGAAACCTCGGCGACGATTCCAAACTAGAATCTTCCACACAATAAGGAAAAGACTATACCACCCATGTTGCAGTGAGGCTACCCATCATATGATGAGCAATCCGGCTGCATTTGTCTCATCTCTCCAAAAAATTTCTTGGTTGGACACCCTTGTGATGACCGTCAAAGCTATGCCATCTTTATTCCAACTTCCTCTGTGTTGTCAAGGATCTACACACGCAGAATGTTATAGCTATAGGGTGCCGCCCGTAGCCAACCCCTATATGCTTTAGACCCTAATTTTCCTCTGATTTATTTGTGGCTTCTTCATAACAAAGAGCTTCCTGATCTTTGGCAACTAGGGGCTTTATAGGGGTCCTCTTGTTATAGGTCTTCAAACTACATTGAACAAACTAGAACGCCTTCAATTGCTTTCTGCATTCGCTAGTTTGGCATTCTTGATATTCTTTCCTGCAGGCATGGAAATCAAACTGGAATGAGACCTTCCTTTCTGTCGATATTCTTTTCCATTCAATCTCTCTTTCCTCCCTAGCTACTATAACTAGAAGTTGCAAAGCTTACTCGAAAACGAAGGGCATCTATCCAGTAAAAGTATGCCACGGTCATAGCTACTCTTCCTATTCCTACCTGGATTGACTTAGCATATCAGTCTAATCTAACCTTATAGACTAAAAGGAAGGGATGGAGGAACTCCAGTCCAGGCAAACCTGGGCTTTGAACATGTGCAGGTTTCCATCCTGATGAGAGACTGCTAGAGGAAGGCGAAGCTTTGGGCAGTAGTCATATATCTTATTCTCAAACTGCAACATCATCATATCTCTTCACTTTCTAAGAAGCTACTTTAGCAACAACGTTGGATTAAGGCTGCACCGTCCGCTCACAAATCCCTTATCCTTCACTTACTTTCCTGAGTCATCGTTTGCTAGTACCAGAGTTGGATGCTTACTTCGCTTTTTTTCCTTTCGGCTTGAAATTCACTCGCTTATCCAGAATGAGCTACTGAGTTGGAGTACAGGCGCGAAGGCAGGGAGTTACTTTCTCAGTTAGGCGGGAAAGAGCGAAGCAAGGGCGTAGCAGCTTTCACCAGGGAAACTTTCTATTAGGAATGGCTTCCTTTCAGGTTGTGTTGTTACAGACCAGACTGTTCTAACAGGGCAGGGGAGACGGATAACTAATCTAATACAGTACAGCTATGATCGGGCAATAGCGCAGATAAGATCAGACTGAATGTATGAAGGATATGGTTCTGGTTCTCTTCTGTCCCGTTCCTTCAATCAAAGAAGAATCCATGCCCAGGGCTAGTGCCAGCGCATAGTCAGAGTCTTCCCTGCGTGCCTAACATCCACTCCTTCTAGTCGAGTACCTTGCGACGCCTTTAACGATGAGAGAAGGCGATACCGAAGAGAATAACTCAAGGGAACTGGCTACTCCATCAACTCAATTTCGTTGCGTAAGTGAGGATTTGGATATGAATTTCTCCGTAATTCGAGGATCGTTAGTGGCTTATTTCTCGAATGTAGGAACATTTGGATTTGATCTCCATGAAAAGAGGGTTTGTCTTCTTGATGTATTTGATTATCAAAAAGAGAGGGTTTCTGATCTTTATGAATATCCCATGAATTTATTGGAACTTTTCAAAAATCTCTTTGTGAATATCCCGTGAATTTGTAGAATACTGGAGATGCCTTTTAAAGGGGTATTTGCCCTCTTTATATAGGCATAATTTAGGATTTAAGTTGAGTAGCCATCAAGCTAGATTTAGGGTAAAGTAGCCCGCAAGAACTCTAACCAAAATTGAACTCTTTTTGAAGAGTCCACAAAATTTCAATGTCTACACGGTCATTTTGACCCAAGTTGTGGTCTTGGCAAGGCTTCGAATGTATAATGACTTGTCAAAACCAACTTCACACATTTTTGATTGAAATTGCAAACTTGATAAGGACAAATTTCAGAGACATTTTTGGCTGAAGTTGTGGTCTTGGCAAGACTTCAAATATATAATGGCTTGCCAAGGCCAACTTCACACATTTTAGACTGAAATTGCAGACTTGATACGGACAAATTTCGGATATTTTTGACTGAAATTATCGTCTTGGCAAGACTTCAAATATATAATGGCCTGTCAAGGCCAATTTCAGACACCTTTTACTGAAGTTGCAGATTTGGCAAGGCCAAACTTTCTGATACTTTTTTACTGAAGTTGTGGCTTGGCAAGACTTCGAATATATAATGTCTTGCCAAGGCCAGCTTCACACATTTTTTATTGAACTTGTAGACTTGACAAGGACAAATTTCGAATATTATTGATTGAAATTGTGATCTTGGCAACGCTTCAAATATATAATGGCTTGTCAAGACCAACTTCACACATTTTCTGATTGAAATTACGGAGTTGACAAAGACAAATGTCAAACATTTCTGACTGAAATTGTCGTCTTGGCAACGCTTCAAATATATAATGGCTTGCCAACACTAACTTCACACATTTTTTATTGAAACTGCGGACTAGACAAGGACAAATTTCGAACATTTTTTACTGAAATTGTGGCCTTGGCAAGGCTTCAAATATATAAGGGATGGCTTGCTAAGGCCGATTTCAGACACCTTTTACTAAAGTTGCAGATTTGACAAGGCCAAACTTTCTGACACTTTTTTTACTGAAGTTGTGGCTTGGCAAGACTTCAGGTATATAATGATTTAGGTCCCAGCTAATATGCATGCACATCGCACAAGAGCCATTAGAGAGGAACCATTCCCAACAAGGGTTTTCAATTCTTAAAGACTCAAACACGAGACCTGTGGTTAAGGATGGAGCGATCCTATCCACCAACACCCACCCCCAACTTGCAAACTCATACTAACAGTCAAATAGCTCATGGATAGATATGATATTTGACAAGATTTCCATTTCATAAATCACACCATTGCTCAGAATCTGAAACTCACTGTACCAGTACAGAAAACTATCAATTTGAAGCTTTAGGTTTGGCTCAAGTTTATACATGCTCTTAGAATATTGCAGTTGATTTACTCCATTATTTAAGTAGACGCGCAAGGTCAGGGTCATCTAAGCTGACGTCCAACCATCCCTGTAAGCGCATGTATTCAATGTAATGATCCGGTGGCCTTACAGCACGAGGGTTTCTTGGAGTGAAGCCATAAATTCTCTCAAGGTCCTTAGCAAGCCAACGGGTATATGCTTGATCCAAAGGAGGCACAATCTTCAGAAGAACCTCATCTCTCTTCGGCTTTGCTGGCTTATTTCCCATGACCGATCAACTTCAAGAATCTGATGCAAACAAAAGTTAATGTGCTGAGACAAAAAGGGCTATGCAGAAAGTTTAACAAATACAAAAGCATCTGAAAAAGGTACAGATACCTTGGCAGCACATGGTCAATATTCTTAACACAACAAATCAAAGGCTTAAAGTGTATAAATGCTAAAATTTTACAACCCTCGGAAACGAGTGATCAGACCAATACGAACCAGTGACCATGCGGCAACAGTCGCTCTATTTTGTTTTCAGGCATTTTTCTACTGGCTGTGTCGTAGTGACTTTTGAGAACACTTGATTATGCATATGTAGCACATGTATCAATCCAAAATAGGCTTCCAAATGTCATCTTGGATTGCTTGGCTGTCAGGCGGTTCTTAAGTCACTTCACAGCCAACAGGCACTAGATTCATAGTTCAGAGAAATTGTTAAAGAATTTTTCATTCTTATTCTTGTTCTATAGTAAATTTACAGACCATTTTTCGTTTTACAGTTTTCTACCACATCCACCCCAAAAGAAAGTTCTTCAATTGAAATGATTCTTATCATCTACTGCAGAATTCAGAAATGGTCTCACAGCTGTAGTTTAGCAATAAGCTTCAGAGGAACTTCTTCATTTCTATTTTTATTTTTGTGATATTTATCATAAACTTCAGAGGAATTTTCTTTCAGCATAATTTGGAAGATGAGAAATGCAGTAGTTAGTCCCTGTTGCAAGTTGAGAAATATACGAATGATTCTACGAATAAAACGCCAAAAGATCGAAAAGGGGAGACAAACAAGTCCTCAGCTATGTTGCTCGGACTCTCCGAAAATGTTGCTACCCCTGTTGGATCCTCCAAAATGCACAACTTTGGGAGTATCCGACAAGCACCCGACGACATTTTTGAAGAGCTCGAATGACATAGGTCCTAAGTAACAACTTGATAAGAAGCAGAAGGACGAGTTCTCCATGTTCATTAAATAATAGTATGAAAGAACTTGCAAGAAAATATCAAATAAGATATGTAAGATGATTGGTAATGGCTGATATGGTTTGCAGTGACTACATTATTCTGTCCCTCTCAATCTAAATACAAACTAAAATCTGCATCAGGTGAATATAGGTACAAATGATGTTAGGACTCAGGACCCGTTCAACCAACATACTAGTTTGAGATATCCATCGGTATGGACCCACAGGTTCCGAAGATGTGAGCCACAAAAAACTTCTTACGCCAACAAATTCTACATTTGCATCATTTTTCCTACTATAAATGTATATTGCTATTTAATTTCCAGTCCGGTACTACTTTTTTCCTTTGATCGGTTGCACTCCATATTTGTTAGATGGTGTTAGGTTACCCCTCTGAATATCTGCCCAAGGAACGCAGAAGCTTATGACTAGAACTTTTACTAGTTAAAAAGGGTACCAAACTCGGGCACAATCCAAGCATACAAAATAGGATTGTTCTATATCCAACAACAACAAACCCAGTGTAATCCCGTGGGTGGGTGGTGGTTTGGGGTAGATGCTATTTAATTTGCATGCTGGGACTACGCCCGACCTTGGTACCCTTTTTAACTAGTAAAAGTTCTAGTCATAAGGTTCTGGGGGGGTTGGGGGGGGGGGGGGGGGGGGGGGGGAGGGAGAGGTTGTTTCCGATAAACCCTCAATTGAATGAACGAATGAGACTGCTGAAGGATTCGATGTAACAATATCAAGAACAAGCTGAAAATATCTCGGAAACTTAAATAAAAGGTAACAAGCTGAATAATGGATGAACTTGGAGAAAGGGTATAAGTTCAACTTTTTGAATAGCTGAGCTACAACTTGTAACTAGCATCAATAAACTACAGAAAGTAAGAAGCTTTTCTTTTGAAGCTATATACAATCTCAGAATTTCCTCGTTGAACATTCAAGACTAAGGTTCATTTGTGTTTCAAATTTCACCGCGTTATGATGTGCTGAAATATATCAAATATGAAATGAAAGGGAGAAGAACGTAGAACAACTAACAGCACAAAACTATAACCAATTCAAGATTTCCTCCAATCATCATTAACAAAAATTGGAAAAGATACATTCTGATAGTAAGTCCAAAGGTCTGATTATGAATTTGGAACTGTTCAGTATGATTAGAATCATTTTCGCACAACTAGTTGTCCAAGATGTTAAAATTGTTAGCCTCAAATGTCCTTTTGAGGTGTGTTTAGTAAGATGGAGCATATCGGAGAAGCTATTCTCTGGTGTTTGGTCACTAGAAATATTTTCCAAGAAAAAATGTTTTCCACAAAGAGGAAATGAAATTTCTCCTCACTTATGAGATACAAGTCATTTCCATTAACTACTACTTCAACTCTTACTCCATATCGCTCGCTCCAACAGGTGCTTAGATTATATTATCAACTCTTAGTACTCAATAACATCATCAAAATATAATCCAATTTGCTGAGGCTATTATCAATCTTTAGTTAATACCAAACACACCTAACCGGAGAAGTACCTTTAGTACTCATTACAACTATCTTTGTCCCATTCAACATATCTTACTCCTATTAATACAAATTACATTCACTCATTTGTTTTCAATATTACGGCTAACACCTCCACCAGAGTCTCGATTCAAAAACTCTACATCAAAATATATTCTGCAAATAAGGCCCTAGGCAAGCAATTTGTGATAAAGGACCATAATTTAACCAGAAAGGACGAGTCTTTAAACCACAAACAAAGAGAAACAAGAGGGAACTAGTATCAAAGACAATATAGACTCTAGTGTGTTCATCGAGATTGCAATCAACTAAAATCTGGCTAGTGGTCAATGAAGTGGATTGAGAACCATAACGTCTTAGGTTAATATCCTAGTGAAGCAAAAATACTACTCCTTTTGTTTTGATTTGTTTGGTTTCCTTTTTAATTTGTTTAGAAAAGAATGTTTCTTTTCTTTTTGCAACTCTTTAATTCTAACTTTCCACATGACATGTTTAAGACCACAAAATTAAAAGACATTTTGATACATTATACATATCTTTATTTTAGAACTACGAGATTCAAAAGTCTTCTTTACTTTTTCAAACTCGGTGTTAAATCAAAAACCAAACAAAGTGAAGTTTTCTTTATGCACCCAAGGGTATGACCTAGCGGTCAATAAAGTGGGTTGAAAACCATGAGGTCTCAGGTTCAAATTTAGACAAAAATACTAGGTGATTTCTTTTCATATGTTCTAGCCTTGGTATACAGAGTTATCCGGTACGTGTTACTGGTAGGTTGTGGCTCTTATCATGAGAAATTAGTCAAGGTGCACCAAAGCTAGCCCGGACACAACAATTATTAAAAAGAAAAGTATTTTTACTTTATTAAACTCCATGTCGAAACCCGACGAGCAAATTAGAACTAGTTACTTTCTTAAACTCGTGTCAAAACCCGACAAGAAAATTAAAATGGAGGGAGTAGATGATTTATTCACATGTATCCAACTTTTGATGGACAGAGTTACTCGGCACATCTGGACAAAAGTAGCAACACGCCCAGACAATGGTTATCAAAAAAACTGCAATCAGCTAAAAATAACTCCATTTTCAAACACCCAATACGCAGAATTAGCTGCTAGCATACAAGGCAAAAACAATAATAGGAGCTAAGCTCAACAACTCATAAACACAACTTGGGAACTGAATTATTCAGAATTTACAGGAAAAAATACTACTAGATGATTTCTTCTCACATGTACAACCTTTTGTGGACAGATTTGTCTGGTATGCGGCCAAAACACTCGTTACAACAACCTATGTTACTCGGAAAAAAGGGCAGCCCGGTGCACTAAAGCTATTGCTATGCGCGGTGTCCGGGACTCTTCAAAAATGTTATTGGGTGTGCCGGATCCTTCAAAAGTAGTGCATTTTTGAAGGATCTAACGCGGGTGCGGTGACATTTTTGGAAAGTCTGAGCAACTTAAACCAACAACAACAACATAACTATTATATTCCCACATAGTGGGGCCTGAGGAGGAGGGTAGAATGGACCACTATCTCAAAAGGTGAGGTAGAGAGTTGTTTCCACCAAACAACATAAGAAAAGACATAATATACAGAACAACAAACAGAAGGCAGTAACAAAACAACATAGGAACAACAAGAATATTAAACACAAGTTAGCAACAAAACAACAGACAGCAACAAAATCAATATTAAAATATCCGAAGAGAGAGATATGAACTAACTGAGTATGGCAATAAGAGGAAGAACAGAAAAGCAAAATCCTCTACAGAAAAAGAAGAGGAGCAATAGCTGCCACAATTTTGTTATGTTAGAATTTTCAGGTCCGATTCAGTTTCCCGGGTCGGATCCCAACTACTTGGTTTCCCTCAGGTAACTATGCGGGAAATCGATGTAACCAACTATTTTAATTACTATGATTTTATTTTTCGTAATCGGTATTTGTTTACAGTATTAAAAATGATATAAATTATATAATTTTTAATTAAAAAAATTATAAAAACATTCTTCATAAATATGATGAAAAGGATCTAGAAAATTTTTGAAAGACAATTGTGACTTTAACCAAACTAATTCATGCATTAAATACATTGCATTGCTAATATAGTGTCGGTTTCCATCACTCTTTATTATCAAGTAAAATGTATAACTAATGTAAGTACAAGTTTGGAATGATTTGTCAAGACCAACTTGCACATTTTTGACTGAAATTATGGGCTAGACATGGACAAATTTCGGTCATTTTGACCCAAGTTGTGGTCTTGGCAAGGCTTCGAATATATAATGACTTGTCAAGACCAACTTCACACATTGTTGCTTGAAACTGCAGATTTGACAAGGACAAATTTCAAACATTTTTGGCTGAAGTTGTGGTCTTGGCAAGACTTCAAATATATAATGGCCTGCCAAGACCAACTTCACACATTTTTTATTTAAATTGCGGACTTGACAAGGACAAATTTTGGACAATTTTGGCTGAAGTTGTCGTCTTGGCAAGGCTTCAAATATATAATGGCTTGCCAATACTAACTTCACACATTTTTTATTTAAATTGCGGACTTGACAAGGACAAATTTCGAACATTTTTGACTGAAATTGTGGCCTTGGCAAGGCTTCAAATATATAAGGGATGGCTTGCTAAGGCCAATTTCAGACACCTTTTACTAAAGTTGCAGATTTGACAAGGCCAAACTTTCTGACACCTTTTTACTGAAGTTGTGGCTTGGCAAGACGTCAGGTATATAATGATTTAGGTCCCGGCTAATATGCATTCACATCGCGCAAGAGCCATTAGACAGGAACCATTCCCAATAAGGTTTTTCAATTCTTAAAGACTCAAACACGAGACCCCTGGTTAAGGATGGAGCGATCCTATCCACCACCACCCACCCCCAACTTGCAAACTCATACTAACAGTCAAATAGCTCATGGATAGATATGATATTTGACAAGATTTCCATTTCATAAATCACACCACTGCTCAGCATCTGAAACTCACTGTACCAGTACAGAAAACTATCAATTTGAAGCTTAAGGTTTGGCTCAAGTTTATACATGCTCTTAGAATATTGCAGTTGATTTACTCCATTATTTAAGTAGACGCGCAAGGTCAGGGTCATCTAAGCTGACATCCAACCATCCCTGTAAGTGCATGTATTCAATGTAATGATCCGGTGGCCTTACAGCACGAGGGTTTCTTGGAGTGAAGCCATAAATTCTCTCAAGGTCCTTAGCAAGCCAACGGGTATATGCTTGATCCAAAGGAGGCACAATCTTCAGAAGAACCTCATCTCTCTTCGGCTTTGCTGGCTTATTTCCCATGACCGATCAACTTCAAGAATCTGATGCAAACAAAAGTTTAATGTGCTGAGACAAAAATGGCTATGCAGAAAGTTTAACAAATACAAAAGCATCTGAAAAAGGTACCTTGGCAGCACATGGTAAATATTCTTAATACAACAAATCAAAGGCTTAAAGAGTATAAATGCTAAAATTTTACAACCCTGGGAAACTTAGTCTGCTCAGAGTGATCAGACCAATATGAAACAGTGACCATGCGGCAACAGTCACTCTTTTTTATTTTCAGGCATTTATCTACTGGCTGTGTCGTAGTGACTTTTGAGAACAACTTGATTATGCATATGTAACACATGTATCAATCGCATAGCAGTGAGAGCTAGATAGGCTTTCAAATATCTCAGCTTGGACGGCTTGGTGGTCAAACAGTTCTGAGTCTCTTTACAGCCAACGGGAACTAAATTCATAGTTCAGGGAGATTGTTAAGAGTTTTTCATTCTTATTCTTGTTATGGAGTATCTTTACGGACAATTTTTCATTTTACAGTCTTCTCCCATCCCAACCCCAAAAGATGGTTCTTCGATTGAAATCATTCTTATCATCTACTTCTGAAATGGTCTCACAGCTGTAGTTTAGCAATAAGCTTTAGAGGAACTTCTTCATTTCTATATTATTTTTATTCTTTCGGAAACAACCTCGATGAGGTACACTATACCAAGCTTTTGTTGAATTCTCTTTCAGCATAAACTGGAGATAAATGCAGTAGCTGTCCCAGTTGCAAATCGAGGAATCTACAAATGATTCTATGAATAAATGCCAAATGATCGAAAAGGGGAGACAAACAAGTCCTCAGCTATGTTGCTCGGACTCTCTGAATATGCTACTGCACCTGTGTTGGATCCTCCAAAAATACGTTACTTGTGGAGGATCCAATACGCACCCAACGGCATTATTAAAGAGTCCGAACCAACATAGATCCTAAGTAACAATTTGATAAGAATCAGACGGAGGAGTTTACCATCTTCATTAAATAATAGTATGAAAGAAATTGCAAGAAAACATCATATAAGGTATGTAAGATGATTGGCAATGGCTGATATGGCTTCCAGTGACTACATTATTCTGTCCTACTCAATCTATATACAAACTAAAATCCGCATCAATCGAATATAGGTAAAAATGATGTTAGGACTCAGGATCCGCTCAACAAACATACTAGTTAGACACATCGGTATGGACCCACGGGTTCCGAAGATGTGTGCCATAAAATGCTTCTTGCACCACCAAATTCTACATTTGCATCATTTTTCCTACTTCAAATGTATCTATTGCGACTTAATTTCCAGTTCATTACTACTTTTTTCGTTTTTTTTTCCTTTGATCAGCTGTACTCCATATTAGATGGTCTTGGGTCACCCCTCTGAATATCTGCCCATGGGGCGCAGAAGCTTATGACTCAAACTTTTACTAGTTAAAAAGGGTACCAAACTCGGGCACAATCAAAGCATACAAAATAGGACTGTTGTAGGATCCAACAACAACAAACACAATGCAATCCCATGGGTGGGGTATGGAGGGTAGAGTGTACACTGACGTTACCCACCTACCTTGAGAAGTTATAGAGGTTGTTTCTGAAGTTTGATAGACCCTCAGCTGAAAGAACGAGACTGTTGTAGGATTCGATGTCACAATATCAAGAACAGGCTGAAAGTATCTCGGAAGCTTAAATAAAGAGTAACAAGCTGAATGATGAATGATAACAAGCTGAATGATGAATGAACTTAGAGAAAGGGTACTAGATAAACTTATTGAATAGCCGAATTACAACTTGTACTAGCATCGACAAACTACAAACAGTGAGCAAGCTTTTCTTGTTGAAGCTATAATTATGAAATACAATCTCAGAAGCTCCTCATTGAACATTCAAGACTAAGGTTCTTCACTGTGTTAAGATGTGCTGAAACGCATCAAATATGAAATGAAAAGGAGAAGAGCATAAAACAACTACAGCACAACTATCTTAATCATCATAACAGCCAATAAAAATCTTATAAATTATAACCAATTCAAAATTTCCTCCCATCATCATTAACAAACAAAATGAGAAAAAATTACATTCTGATAGCAAGTCAAGAAAACGTCTGATTATGAATTTGGAACTGTTCAGTATGAATGGAACCATTTTCCCAAAACTAGTTTTCCAAAATGTTAAAATTGTTAAACCTCAAATGTCTTTTTGAGGGGTGTTTGGTAAGTTGGAACATAACGAGAAAATTAATTTTTGGTATTTAGTTACTAGAAATATTTTCCATCAAAGGAGAAATGAAACTTCTCCTCACTTGTGAGATAAGTCATTTCTTTTTACTACTATTTCAACTCTTACTCCATATCGCTCACTTCAACCAGTGCTTAGATATTATTATAAATTCTTAATACACAATAAGTTTATCAAAGTATAATCCAATGTGCTGAGGCTATTAGCAATCTTTATTAAATAACAAACATACCTAACTGGAAAAGTACCTTTAGTCCTCATTACAACTATCTTTGTTCCATTCTGATAAAGAAATGAACCTTGGGCCTAACTCAACCTCAAAAGCTAGCTCATGAGGGGAGGATTGCCCAAGAACATATAAGGAGACCAAGGACCCTTTAACCCACCGATGTGGGACTCCAATACCCCCTCGCATGCCCAGGGCTGGACATCTGGAGCGTTGACAATATAAGACGGGGGGCCCAACATCGGAAACAATGAACTGGGTGGGCCTGACTCTGATACCATGATAAAGAAATGGACCTTGCGTCTAACTCAACCTCAAAAGCTAGCTCATAAGGGGAGGATTGCCCAAGACCATATAAGGAGACCAAGGACCCTTTAACCCACCGATGTGGGACTCCAACACATTCTATATCTCTTGTTGATACACATTATTTCCACTCACTGCTTCTCAAGATTACCCTTAACACCATCGACCGACCAGCATAGTCTCATTCACAAACTCTACATCAGAAATTATTCTACAAATAAGGCCTTACACAAGCATTTCATGATAAAGGACCATGATTTAATCAGAAACGACAATTCTTTAAATGACAGGCAAAGAGAAATTCTGAGGGAAACATTATCAATGACAATATAGACTCTAGTGTGTTCATCAAGATTGCAATCAGCTATAATCTGGCTAGTGTTGAACTAGATTATTTGGATTCTTCACTTTCGGTGCCGCACCAGCGTCGACACGACGCAGGTGTAAGTGTAGGACTGTGGGTGTGGGATCCGTACCCGATTTGGTCAACCGATTTTGGGTACTGTGACCAAAATCGACTAGGAAAGTCCGGACAATTTAAGAAATTTTGTAATCAAAACAAAAGCTAAGGTCAAATTGAAGAAAATGGAATACCTTGTATATAGAAATTTCTATGTCATTGCTTTTCATTTTATCTCCCTACAGGATTTTCTTCTCGAACAACATTTTCTCCGCTTGTTTTCCGCATAATATCTCATATTTCGGTTCATACCCCCTCGCCGGTCCATAAACCCCCCCCCCCCCCCCCCCCCCCCCCCCCCCCCCCCCCC
>NC_061121.1:227833391-227882314 GCF_002878395.1 Capsicum annuum | reverse complement strand
CCCCCCCCCCCCACCTCGGCCTTCAACCTGCCGCCGCCCGGTCTCCAGCCGCCAATTCGGTCTCCAACAGGCCGAAACTCCGTCTGCAACCGCTACGCCGTCTCCAGCAGCCGCAGCTCCAAGCGAAATCCGGTGACTTCTAACCTTTGTTATTTCGTTATTTCGTATTGCATTTTATTTCATTATTTCATATTCCATCCTTATTGCATTTTATTTCATTATTTCATATTCCATCCTTAGTATTTTGCTCGTAGTAGCCCCTGTACCTTGTCTGCTGTCTGTTGTTGCTGTTGCTGTGGTCGTTTCTTAGTTTTATTTCGGGAATATTACTTTGAATGTGTGTGAGCTTTGTATTTCCTTGCTGCTGCTTTGATACTGTCACCGGGTTCATCTTTATATTTTCCTATACTGTCGGGTAGTTGTGGCTGTGGGTGGTAATGGGTGGATAGGGTCATGTCCGAGGGGGTTGGGGCGTGGGGCCGTGGTGGGGGCGGGGGATGGGGAGAGGTCGGGAGTGGGCGGGAGGCCAAGGTTGGGCCGAGGGGGAGGTAGTGGGGGGCGTGTGGATAGCGACGGTAGGCTGAGGGTTGGGTCTTGGAATATAGGGACCCTTCAGGGTAAGTCCGTAGAGCTTGTGAAGATTCTTAGGAAGAGGAGGATCAACCTTGCGTGTGTCCAAGAGACCAAGTGGGTAGGGTCTAAGGCTAGGGATGTGGATGGTTACAAACTGTGGTACTCTGGGAGCGAGAGGCGTAGGAATGGAGTTGGCATCTTAGTAGATGAAGAGCTTAGAGGTCAGGTAGTGGAGGTGAAGAGGATCAACGATAGGTTGATGACTATTAAGTTGGTCATTCGGGGGTTTACCCTGAACGTGTGTAGTGCTTATGCGCCGCAAGTGGGAGCGGAGGGGGAGGAGAAGATGCGGTTCTGGGAGGCTTTGGAGGAGGTGGTGAGAGGCGTGCCCAGTTCGGAGAAGATTGTTGTAGCAGGGGATTTCAACGGGCACATCGGGGCGCTACCGGGAGGCTTTGGGGATGTGCATGGTGGTTTTGGTTTTGGAGAGAGAAATGAAGAGGGGGCGACCCTATTGGAGTTTGCGAGGGCCTTTGGGCTGGTGGTGGTGAACTCGGGCTTCCCGAAGAAGGACGAGCACCTGATCACTTTTCGGAGCGCGATAGCCAGGACCCAGATTGACTTTTTGTTGCTTAGGAAAGGGGATAGGGCGTTGTGTAAGGACTGTAAAGTCATCCCGAGTGAGAATCTCTCGACCCAACATAGGCTTTTGATTATGGATTTGGGTATAAAGAAGAATAGAAAGAGGAGGAGTACAGAGTGTAGACCGAGAATTAAGTGGGGCGGCTTGACGCCAGTAAATGCGTGGGAGATAGGGGAGAGGTTGGCGGGCAAGGGGGTGTGGGAGTGTAGGGGGGACGTGGATAGTATGTGGGACAGGGCGGCAAGGTGCATCAGGGAGAATGCAAGGGAGGTGTTGGGTGTTTCTAGGGGCTGGGCCGGTCACCATCGGGGGGATTGGTGGTGGAATGAAGAGGTGGAGAAGAAAGTGGAGACCAAGAAAGAGGCGTATGCTAAGTTGGTGGAAAGTAAGGACGAAGAAGAGAAGCGGGTAAACAGGAAAGAGTACAAGCTAGCGAGGAAGGAGGCGAAGTCAGCGGTCACGGCAGCTAAGACGGCCGCTTTTGAGAGCTTGTATGCAGGGTTACAGAGGAAAGGAGGGGAGAAAAAGTTGTTTAGACTCGCTAAGGCTAGGGAGAGGAAGGGTCGTGACCTCGATCAGGTGAGGTGCATTAAGGGGGAGGACGGTAGAGTGTTGGTGGAGGACGGCCACATAAAGAAGAGATGGCAGTCGTACTTTCATAGGCTCTTGAATGACGAGAGGGACAGAGCTATTGTGTTAGGGGAACTGGAGCACTCAGAGGAGTGTCGGGATTTTAGCTATTGTAGACGTTTTAAGGTAGAAGAGGTTAGACAGGCAGTTCGCAGGATGCGTAGGGGTAGGGCGACGGGGCCGGATGAGATACCGGTGGAGTTTTGGAAGTTCGTTGGAGAGGCTGGTGTAAGGTGGTTGACTGGATTGTTTAATGAAATTTTCAGGACGGCAAAGATGCCCGAGGCGTGGAGGTGGAGTGCCATGATCCCTCTCTATAAGAATAAGGGGGACATTCAGAGTTGTAATAACTATAGGGGGATTAAGTTATTGAGTCACTCTATGAAGATCTGGGAGAGAGTGGTCGAGGTGAGGCTGAGACGGATAGTGTCTATCTCGGAAAACCAGTTCGGATTTATGCCCGGCCGCTCGACGACGGAGGCAATCCACCTGGTACGGAGGTTGGCGGAGCAGTATAGGGAAAGGAAGAAGGATCTGCACATGGTGTTTATCGACCTGGAAAAGGCTTACGACAAAGTCCCCAGGGAGGTGCTTTGGAGATGCTTGGAGGTGAGGGGAGTACCGCAGGCATATATCAGAGTAATTAAGGATATGTATGAGGGAGCGAAAACCCAGGTGAGGACGGCGGGAGGAGACTCAGAGCATTTCACTGTCCGGACAGGATTGCATCAGGGATCTACTCTTAGTCCCTTTTTGTTTGCGTTAGTAATGGATGTGTTGACGCGGCGTATTCAAGGGGAGGTGCCGTGGTGTATGCTCTTTGCAGACGATGTAGTTCTGATAGATGAGACTCGAGGGGGTGTAAAGGACAAATTAGAGATGTGGAGGCAAACTCTTGAGTCTAAAGGGTTCAGGGTGAGCAGAAGCAAGACAGAGTATGTGGAATGTAAGTTTAATGACGTGAGGCGGGAGAACGAGGTAGTAGTGAAGCTGGAAGCACAGGAGGTATGTAAGAGGGATAAGTTCAAGTATCTCGGGTCCGTGATCCAGAGTAACGGTGAGATTGACGAGGATGTCTCGCACCGTATTGGGGCGGGATGGATGAAGTGGAAACTCGCGTTGGGGGTGCTGTGTGATAAGAAGGTGCCGCCCAAGCTTAAAGGCAAATTCTATAGGGTGGTAGTCCGTCCGGCCTTGCTGTATGGAGCGGAGTGTTGGCCAGTTAAGAACTCCCACATCCAAAAAATGAAGGTGGCAGAAATGCGGATGTTGCGCTGGATGTGTGGACTGACTCGAGGGGATAGAGTTCGGAATGAGACTATCCGGGAGAAGGTTGGTGTGACTTCAGTGGAGTGTAAGATGCGGGAAGCACGATTGAGATGGTTCGGACACGTGAAGAGGAGGGGCATGGATGCCCCGGTCCGTAGGTGTGAGAGGCTAGCGTTGGATGGTTTTAGGCGGGGTAGGGGTAGGCCGAAGAAGTACTGGGGTGAGGTGATTAGGCGGGACATGGAACAGTTACAGCTCACCGAGGACATGACCCTAGATAGGAAGGTCTGGAAGACGCGAATTACGGCAGAAGAGTAGGGCCAGATTGGGTCGCTAGGGTAGGGATTTACTTGGTGGGGTTTTTTTTTTATTTTTTATTTTTTATTCCCGTTATGATTCCGTATTCAGTGTTCCATGCTTATTACGAATCTGTGTGCTTTCCTCTGCTTTCCTCTGTTTTATATTCCTTATGGGTGCCGTATTTATGTTATGTCATCTGCTTCTGTGCTTTACTATGTGTTTGTGTGATATCTTGTGCCTTGAGCCGGGGGTCTTTCGGAAACAGCCTTTCTACTTCATCAGAGGTAGAGGTATGGACTGCGTACATCTTACCCCCCAGACCCCACTAAGTGGGAATACACTGGGTTTGTTGTTGTTGTTGTATGTTTTATAACTCTATTTTTAGATATTTAAACTATTTTTCGCCGAATCCCAGCAACTGTATCTATCCCTAGATCCATATCTCCGAATCTTTAAATTGAGACCGTAAAGAATCCGACTGTTAGATCCGTACCAGTATCGGACACCCGCACCCGAGTCCGAGCAACTTAGGTGGTCAATAAAGAGGATTGAGAACCATAACATCTTAGGTTCATATCCTAGTGAAGCAAAAATACTACTCCCTCCATTTCAATTTGTTTGGCTTATTTTCCTTTTTAGTCCTTTACAAAAAGACCATTTCTTTCTTTTTTTGGCAATTCTATAATTCTAGCTTTTCACATGTCATATTTAAGACTACAAGATTAGAGAGCATTTTGATAGGACCACAAGATTCAAGCGTCTTCTTTAGTATCTTAAACTCTAAACTCTGTGCTAAGTCAAAACCAACAAAAAGAAGTCTTCTTTACGCACCCAAACGTGTGGCATAGTGCTCAATGAAGTGAATTGAGAATCATAAGGTCTCACGTTCAATTCCCACCCTAGACAAAAATACTGGGTGATTTCTTCTCATCTGTTCTAGCTTTCTTGGACAGAGTTACCTAATACATGTTACGAGGTGGTATGTATCACATGATATTAGTCAAGGTGCGTCAAAGCTTTTCCAAACATCACAGTTATTAAAAGAAGAAGAAAAAATAACATAAACATACACCTTAACTTAGCATATTTACACAAATCTCCACTCTTACAAAGTAAATTCATTAGAAGTATTATGTATTTAGACAGACCGAACTAATTATGTATCTTTACAAGTAAATAATATATCTTCATTGAATATATCAGGAGCTATTTATGTATATCGGCAGATCAAAAATTGAGATTTTCAGTAATTATGCAAAATACGAAAATTTTCTGTAACTAGTCTCCAAACTATCGAAATTTATGTTGTTTGCCCTTAAAAAAGTTAAGTATTAAAGCTCAACAATTCATTATATATGCAAATTGGGAGAGAGGTGAACTCACCAAGGAAGAAGCAGTATGGCAAAATCCTCTACAGAAAAAGAAGAGAGCAATATCTGCCACAATTTTGTTATGTAGAATTTTTCAGGTCCGATTCAGTTGCCGGGTCGGATCTCAACCTCTTGGTTTCCCTCCAGATATAATTATTACTTATTAATTAGTTGTTTTTGCTTTTACGGTTTTACCCATATTTATAAATATTACTCCCTCCATTTCATAATAAATGAATTGTTGACTTTGACATATAGATTAAAAAAAAAAAATCAAAGACATAAATTTAACATGGTTTTCCATTTTTACCCTTGTTCAAAGTACATAATCATATTTATTTTATTCTTTTTCAGCTGATAGACCTCCTTGGTTGTCAAATCCTCAAGGGTAAATTTGAAAAAAAAAATTAATGATTCACTTATTTTGAAATACCAAAAATACTCCAATAATTCATTTATTATGAAACGGAGGAAGTACTAGTTTAGGTGTACCGCTTTGCGCGTGTACCTCACGTTCAAACATATGATATTTGTTTAATAGAGATGGATACAATAATTAAATTCAACATCTTTTGAAGAATTTATTTAATTAAATCTAACTTTTACCGAAAAAAATTCTCAAAGTCGATCGATATTTATCTTCTACCTGTAGACTGCAACAAAACAATATGATGATAGAGACATCAAAACAATATAATTAAATCTAACCTTTACATAAAATTTTCCTCAAAGTCGTCCGACACTCATCTGCCACCTGTAAACTATAACAAAATAATATGATAATAAAAATATCAAAATAATACAACTAAACTTTACCTTTGCACACAAAAAAAAAAAAAATCAAAATAGAGATATAAAAATAATACAATTAAACCTAACTTTTACCCAAAAAAAAATCCAAATATGATAATAGAGATATCAAAATAATACAACTAAACTTTACATTTACACAAAAAAAAAAAATCTCAAAATAGAGATATAAAAACAATGCAATTAAACCTAGCATTTACCAAAAAAGAGTTTCAAAGTCGATCGACATTCATCTAGCACCTGTAAATTCATCTATAAGTAAACCACTTTCTTTTCTAGTTTAACTACATCTCAATATTTATAGAAGTATTTCCTTAATAGAATCCTATTTTAGGAGTATTTTTTTAATTGATTAGTACAAAGGAAAAATATTAATTGATTCTCATTCAATATATTTTATCAATATTTATAGAATTATTTTCGAGTTAGGAGTATTTTTCTATCTTATTTTAGGAGTATTTTTTTAATTGATTAGTACAAAGGAAAAATATTAATTGATTCTCATTCAATATATTTTATCAATATTTATAGAATTATTTTCGAGTTAGGAGTATTTTTCTATCTTATTTTAGGAGTATTTTTTTAATTGATTAGTACAAAGAAAAATATTAATTGATTCTCCTTCCATATATTTTAGGAGTCTCATATATTTTAGGAGTCCAGTTAATATAATAAAAGTAATTAAATAATAAATTGAATAAAATGGTGAAATGACAGTTTTGTCGAAAGGAGAGTGTGTTAATAAAGGACAAAAAGTTCAAATCACTTTTTCTGAGGATTTTCATACTTTTAATATATTATAGATATAGGAGAAAATGGTTGATTACCCCTTCAACATTTAGTCAAAATCACAACTACACACTCAACCTTTATGAGAGTCCCATTACCCCCTCTAAACATTTTTATACCCCTCCAATTGCTAACGTGTCAAAATTAACCAAAAAATTACACATGTGTGTGTACACGCACTCGGCCCACCTACTTTTTTAGTTCCCTCCTAAAACGTCATTTTCATGGATTCCACTCACATCTCTCAGCTCTCTATACACACACACCATCTACAACACTACACACAGAGAAATGCATACAATACACAGACTACTACACACAGTCATACGCGAGAGAGGGGAGAAACAGTGAAAGACAATAGAGAAAAAAAAAGGGAAAAACAGCCATATCGAATTCAACAACAACAAAGCGGATCCAAAGTTCCAAATTACTTATGCAAATTCCCGATCTTTCACAAAATTCAAATTGTAGTACAAATTCAAATCAATGTGTGCTGATAACACTGCATCCACTACTCCAGAAGCGACGAGCTTTTTCAGTTGAACAAGCAAGAGTTGAGAATTAATAATTTCAATACGAATCGCAATTGAAAAAAAAAAAAAGCAAGGATGAAAAGAAATAGAAGATATCTTCTAAATTTAAAACTCCAAACACCAGCACGTCGCAACTCGAAACTCGGGATCTGGGTTTCTTAGCAGCAGCAGAACTCTTCTTCACAGTTGCTAACACCATTTTTGCTAAATTCAACAAGGGTAATTTACTCGGTATTTTGAGAATTGAGAAATAATGTATTGTGGGAAATTTGATAAAGCTTTGGATGGTATATAAAAGGGAAATAATGAAATTTGATTAGAAAATAGTTGTGTATGATGCGGCGTTTGTGAACAGTGAATTACCAAAGAACACTTTGATTTTTGGATTGAAATTGTGGGTGGTTATTGGGATATTTGGTGGAGTTATATTTGTTCTCATATCCAAGAGATGAGATTTGACGTTTGGAGATGAATGATTATGTTGGGTTTAATTGGAGAAGACAACATTAATTAATAATTAAAACTAATGACATGTATTATACATGTGGCACCTAAAAATACTGATTTTGTTGGGTTGAAGCCCCAACTGACACGCCTATTGGGGGTATTCTCACTTCCTATGACACGTCAGCAATTGGAGGGGTGTAAATTACTCTAAAAAATGTTTAGAGGGGTAATGAGACTCTTGTAAAAGTTGAGTATGTAGTTAAGATTTCGATCAAAGGTTGGAGGGGTAATAGACTATTTTCTCTAAATATAGATTATAGATTATAGATATAAATATAGATATAAATTATAGATTATATATCTAGATGAACGATATATTAATATAGTATTTTAAAAAAGTAGTACAGAGTAACAAATAAGAGTAATTTAATTAAATTAACCTTTAGTTAATGATTTTCTTAAGAAGTCTGCAAACTAAGAATATGACAAACATTTAGGAACAGAGGGTAGGGGTATGCAAAAATTGAACTGACCAATAAATTGAAACGATTAAAATGCTATTAGTTTATTGTTATTGAGTTAACGATTTTCAATGATTTTATAAAAATATTTATTGAGTTATTGATTCGGTTTTAATTTTTTCTTATTGGATTAGTGGGTAAACCGATAACCATTATCGTAAAGGATCAAAAATTGATAAATCAAAAATCGATTAAAAATATCTTATTGATTTAGCATATTTACAAATCAAAAACAAAATCTATAATATATAAAAATGAATCGAACCAACCAAGACACACACCTAGAAGAAAAAGTATCTAATATAGTTATACTTAGGATTCTAAACTTTCAGATAATTATAATTTTAAAATAGTATCTAAATAATATTATTTAATATCATCTAGTTCATGTAAAGATAATAATTTTGTGTCAAATTTATTAAGTTAATAACTTAAATGGTCACCCAACTTATAACTTTTCTCTCACAAACTCACTCAACTTTATTTATTACTTCAAAAGTCACTCAACTTAGAGTTCTTATCTCAAAAAGTCACCCATCTTTGACCTTTACTTCAAAAGTCACTTAATTATGAGCCCGTTTGGATAGGCTGGAAAAAAGTGATTTTTAAAAAGTTTTTAAAAAGTGTTTTTGAAAGTGATGAAATTTATTTTAAAAATAAACAGTTACATGTTTGAATAAAAGTGCTGAAACTGAAAAAAAAATTGTTGATGTGTTTGGTAAACAAGTGTTGTTAAGCACTTTTTTTTATCAAAATGTCTGAAATACCCTTAAAGTTGTTAATAACATGTAGAGTTGATTATTATTAATTTTTATTTCTAAAATGATTCAAATTAAAATTAATATATATTTTAATTCAGTTTCGATATAAACTACTAACTCTCTCTCTCTATATCTATCCATCTATCTCCCTCTCTCTCTCTATATACAATAGTTTCATGAATGACTATTAAATTTGTGCGTTAATTTTTTTTTTTTTTTTTTTGGGTTAAAAGAGCTTAAATCATCAAGCAAAATATATATGTTACTAATCATTTTAATTACATTAACATATAAACAGTTAATCACAAATAATACTATTTTTTTGATAAAATGACTCTTAATTGGAAAATATATTACTCGTTGATTGAGTAATGACCATGTCACTATTAAAATATTATCGAATACGAATGTTGCATCGTCAAGTATAAATGGATTGTTCACTAATCGTTCATGAAGTTGTATATCTTGTGTGTTCTCCATATATCTTTGTTGGTGAGTTATTTTTTTCTCAGAAAAATTCATATGTTGTATAATAATAATTATCCAAATTTAAAAGAATGTATTAAAGAAGGAGAATAATACATAAAAATTATATTTCATAAATTAGAAGTTTCATACAAAAGAGGTAATTTTGGAATAAGGGAGAATTATGAGGGACAAAAGTGCCTTTTACTTGGTCAACCTTTAAAAAGCCATTTTGGAATAATAAATGTCTTTTAGCTTTTGATTTTTAAAAAGCCATTTTTGACCTTTTTAAGTAATTTTTAAAATTGTCAAACACTTTCAAAAATGAAAAATGGCTTAAAAGTCATTTTGGCTCTCTATGGATATTTTACTTATAAAGTCACTCTATGGATATTTTACTTATAAAGTCACTCAACCTATTTAATTAATTATTTTTTAATTAAAATTTTCTAACGTAAAAATTTATTTAAAACCAAAATTCTAAAAAAAAAATCATTTGAACCATATTATTACATGTTTACTTTATATTTAACCCTCTGAAATTTTAAAATATCCTAAATAGTTTATATCAATTCACTTATAATTTTAATATTAATTTTTAAGATTTTCAGATTCATATTCATTTAGCTGATTAGATTTAAATAACTTTCAATGTGATACTTATTTACGTAATTAATTTTTCAATCATAATGCAATCTATGTATTACCTAATATACATATGCATCAAAAAAATACAATAAATTATATTCCTAATAAGTTGATAAAAGGGAAAACTATAGATTTTAAACTAAAATGATGTGATATAAAACATTAGCAAATGTTATTAAATATTAATAACATTATAATATATGCACTGCAACGAAGTAAAATTAGAAGTAAAAATTGTACAATCAAATGATTGTGATTTTAGGATATTAATTGAAGATCAATTTGACTATATATACTTCAGAGTATAGAGTAATCATTAGACAAGAACATCGTAAAAAATGGTCATAAAATCAAAATTCTAAGAAATAAAAAAGGTATTCATTTAAACCAAAAATGAATTTTGGATATGGGCGGGTCATTAAATTAATTGTTTAAATAATTTTTTTTTATTTCTTAAATTTTTTATATGTTAGCAAATTTTAATGAAAAATATCAATTAAATAACTTGAGTGACTTTGTAAGTAAAACAGTCATAGTTGAGTGACCTTTGAATAATAACTTTTTGAGAAAAGAACTCATAGTTGAGCAATTTTTCGAGAAAAAAATCATAAGTTGAGTGATCCTTTGGGTTATTAACTCCAAATTTATTTGTATATAAGATTACCATTTGTGATAATGATAAGTAATGTCATCAATTGGTTCTTCATAATGTAGGATTAACAAGTATGTTTATGGGATATGGTTAAATATTTTTTGTATAGTTTTCAAAACGAATAGATACTATAAGTCATGCTTCACTTTTTTTTTTTTTTTTTTTTTTTTTAAAGTGAAATATGTTTTGAAAAATTATGAAACTTCAATTCAAACTTTATTCAAATCCAAATCCAAACTAGTTCGATTTTTTTTTTTGCTTGTGTGTGTGAGAGAACCACTCCTTGAAAGTGAAATAGATTGTGGATGTACTTGAAATGGAATATTTATAGGAGGTAATTGATCCTCAAACAAGAACAAGTGGAGAATATTTGTTAGTCCTTGGGAGAATATAATGCCATGAACCTAATTCTTTCCTCAAACAATAAGTATATTTCTTGGTTACATCAAATATATTGATGATATTTGGTGAAACTTAATAAGATTAGAATTTAAATTATATATAACAAAGATAAAAAGTAAATTTGTGGTAATTTTTTTTTTTTTTAAATACATTTATACCTCCTTATAAAAATTTGATTTTTTTTTCAAAAATTGATTTTTCATGTACATGATGTTCATTGATTCAGAGAAGGTCTATGACAAAATTTCCAGAGAGGTTTTATGAAGAGGTGCTTGTAGGCTAAGGCGATTAAGTATATGTATGACGAGCCAAGACACAGGTTAAAACTGTAAGAGGAGACTCAGAGTATTTTTTTATATCTTGATGGGGTTACATCAAGTGTCGATTCTTAACCTTTTTCTATTTGCCTTTGTCGTGCATGTCTTGACGTGCAATTCCAATGTGAAGTGCCTTAATGTTTGCTATATTCGAATGGTGTAGTCTTGATTGATGAGACTGGTGGCTTCGCCTCTGATCGTTTGGTACACGAAGTAATATAAGATATCACATGCTTAAGTATCCCATCTTAATCACTTATTTCATCGAGAAATTATTTTATCCCATTTCTTAGATAAGACAAATTAATGTAAAAAATTATAGTAATAAGATAATTTAATGAGGTGGTGGGGTGAACAAGTTACATGGTTTACCTTTTTGCCCTTAGCAAAAGCCCTAAACAAAACCTCCACTCACTCTCCCAACATGAAAACAACACTATAAAAGCCACTTTCCCTTCAAACTTCACTCCATCGAGTTAGCCACCTTTAATATCTTCACTCATACAGTCTTAGTAGCTCAAAAAAATAAAAAAATAATTAAAAAAAATGGTATCGGAAACAATGGAGTCTATAATCCTTCAGCTCCACGACATCGCTGCCGTGAAGTTCGGCGAATTCAAGCTGAAATCCGGTATCTCATCGCCAATCTACATCGATCTCCGTTTAATCGTTTCGTATCCGTCGATCCTCCGTCAAATTTCTCAAACTCTAGTTAGCTCGCTTCCATCATCGACTGTCTACGACGTCGTGTGCGGCGTGCCGTATACGGCGTTGCCTATAGCGACGTGTATTTCGACTGCGTGTGATGTTCCGATGGTGATGAGGAGGAAGGAGGTGAAGGATTACGGAACGGCGAAAGCGATTGAAGGTGCGTTTGAGAAAGGAATGAAGTGTTTGATTGTTGAGGATTTGGTTACTAGTGGTGCTTCTGTGCTTGAAACTGCTGCTCCTCTTCGGGATGTTGGGTTGAAGGTTACTGATGCTGTCGTGATGATTGACAGGTGAAAATTATTTGTCCTTTGATAGCTCAATGTAGCGTAATCTGTGTTCATTTTTGTGGTGTTTGGACAAATTCTTCAGGAAAAATAGACATAATACATAGATTAACAGTTTAACTTGGATAGAGTTACATGTTACTTGTTGCTGGTGGGAGGTGTAGGCATCTTGTGGATTAGTCGATGATTCGATGATTGATAGGTGAAAAAATTATGATTGATAGGTGATTTTTTTTTCTTTTTGGGCTTAATATAGCATAATTTGTGTTCATTTTTGAGGTGTTCGGACAAATTCTTCGGGAAAAAATAAACATAATACATAGATAAACACTTTAACTTGTAATCTTGTATAGAGTTACATGTTACCAGTTGCTGGTGGGAGGTGTAGGTATCCCGTGGAATTAGTCGAGGTTATTGATGCCGTTTTTATGATTGATAGGTGAAAACTCTTTGCTTTATTAGCGAAATTTGTGCTCCCTGTTTCTGTTTTAGTTGATTTTTTGTGTTGTTTGGTTGACTTCAAAAATAATTAGTTTTTTTTTTTTTTTTTAAATTGTACCTTGTTGTTGGTGGGAGGTGTCAGGTATCCTGTGGTATTAGTCGAGCTGAGCTCAAGCTGGTCTAGACAACACAGTTATTAAAAAAAAAAGCTAACCTTTTTCCAAAAGAGTTTTGCATGAGTCCTTTTTTTTTCTTACTCTGAATGTAAATAATCAAGTTAATAAACAAAAATGGAATAATTCAAGTTGAAAAATGCTTTTGAGCTGTTATTCATGACACAGAGAGATTTTTAAAGACTTTGAGATCAGCATTGTCTGCATTTTTTTTTCCCAAGAATCTGATGTCAAAAATGCCACCTTAGGCTTTCAAGAATTGTAAAAGTATAGTGTTCGGGACATAATAGATCAGAAACAATAATTTACAACAATTACTGTACTGTGGATGCCCTCACCTTGCATATCACTCCATTTAGACTCATCTCAATCCAATATTCAACCAAAAAAAAAGGGTTCCGGTAAACTAGAAGTTCTTACATTTTTTACTGGACTAGACTGAAAATTCCATAACAAGTTTGGACCTAAAGTTCATCTACCCTTTGGTATCGCTGATATGGATTAATACCTAATCACCAAGATAACATCTAGGGAATTTGATTTTCACAGGGTTTGACAAGTAGACTTCAGAGGTGAGCATAAACATAATCAACACAAGTGAAAAGAAAAAGGGTGGCATACAATTATTGTTATATACCGGTTGTACTTGTTACCGTCCTAAAAAAAAAGCTACAGGTTGTACTTATTTCTTGTATGGGATAAGAGAGTTGTTTGGTGCCTTAATTTTTACATTTGGTGTTAGTGTCTTTGGGGAAATTCAAGTAGAACAGATTTGTGATATATTGGGCTATTCTTTTCCTGAGGTTGCTTGTCTTTGGACAGAGAGCAAGGAGGAAGGGAAAATTTGGCTGAGAATGGAATCACGTTGCATTCAATGGTGAAACTGACTGAGATGGTGAGGATACTAAAGGAGAAGGGTAGGGTTTCAGAGGAAACAGAGAAAATGGTGATTAAATTCTTGGAGGAGAATCGCAAGGTTGCGGTTCCTGCGCCAGTGAAGGAAACAAAGGCCAGGGTCAGATTACCATATGGCGAGAGGGCAAAGATTGCAAAAAATCCTACAGGAAAGAAGCTGTTTGAAATTATGGTGCAGAAGGAGACTAATTTGTGTCTGGCTGCTGATGTGGCCACAGCGGCTGAACTGCTAGCTATTGCTGACAAGGTAATGCATAGTTCCTTTTGTTCTTTGATCTGTAATCCTTCCTGAATAAGGTATAGGAAACAATAAAAATAGCAGTAGGCAAAATGTACGTGTAATTTCTGCTAACAAGGAACGTGCTTGTGAGATATGACAATCACCGCTATGCTGCTGTTCTTGCTTGTTATATTTGAATTTGTGTCACATGAGTTGTAAAGACTTTCTTTTACCTTGTCTATGGGTGTCAAATGAACTGGAAAAAATCAGATTTTTGTCAGTTCATTTGTACAAAGCCTATTAAAGTTAACTAGACGCTGCATTTAGCGTATGAATTGTGATAAATCTACTTTAATTTGGTGTGACGGAAGGGTAAAACAAACGCCCTTCCTATACTTTCCTATTTAATCTTTTGTCAATTGACTGTTTGTGCCTGTCATGTGTAATATTTTGACAAGTTTATCGTTAATCTTCCTATACAGGTTGGACCTGAAATCTGCATGTTAAAAACACATGTTGATATATTACCTGATTTCACTCCCGACTTCGGTTCTAAGCTTAGATCGGTAAGTTACTAGTACTCATTGACCTGATGGATGATGAATTGATGAAACAGTGTGTGCTTCATTTTGTCTAGTTCAGATTTACTGTATTTCTGGGATTCGTTATTCCTTCAATACGTGCATGAGCTATTTAATAAAATATATGAGCTAGCCGGGCAGGATGACAACTTTAATCTTAAAGAGTTCAACCGTTGCATCCAAGGAGTAGCTTCAGTTTAGATATTCCTCTGAAAACTGATTTCGTTCCTAGGCTGATTGCTAGTGATGGTGCCATGATTTTTAGTTTATGGGTTCTGGACCGCAATTCTTTCTGCTTATTGGGTTCTGAATAGGTTATTTAGGAACTTTCCAACACAAATATATTGTTTAAGTCAAGACTACTAGGTTCTGCGAACCCCTGGCCAGCACTATGGCTCTGCCACTGCAGTGATAGCTAGAGCAGCAGTAAATCGTTTGGTATTTATAACAGCATATTGTGTGATGGAAGAAGTACTTGTTTACTTAAATAATGTATGCCAATGTGAGATTGACTTGGCACTTGTTGCAAGTTGAATAGAAAAGTGATATTGGACATGGCTTATAAATATGCTTGTTTTTGCCATATGTAGAGATTTTAAAGTTTATGTGACTCATTATTGTTTCTTTTCTTTTGTAGATTGCAGACAAACACAACTTCTTAATATTCGAAGACCGTAAATTTGCTGACATTGGAAATACAGTGACCATGCAAGCTGAAGGGTGAGGGAATGTCAGATTTCTTTTCCTTTCTTGTATTTGTTTTTGCTCTGGTTAATCTCCTAAATTGATCTGATTGTCTGCAGAGGTATCTTCCGCATTTTAGACTGGGCTGATATTATTAACGCACACATTATTTCTGGTCCAGGAATCGTTGATGGTCTGAAACTCAAGGTTTGTTTGGTTTTACTGATAATCTAAGCTATTGAGCTCTAAAAATTCCATATAGATCTCATTTGGTTCTCCTGTACTTAGGGCTTGCCGCGTGGTAGGGGCCTGCTGCTTCTGGCTGAAATGAGCTCTGCGGGTAACCTAGCCACAGGAGCTTACACAGCAGCGGCAGTAAAAATTGCTGAGGATCACTCAGATTTCGTCATTGGATTCATCTCTGTGAATCCTGCTTCTTGGCCTAATGGTCCTGGAAACCCATCCCTCATCCACGCTACACCTGGTGTTCAATTGGTAAAAGGAGGAGATGCTCTAGGCCAACAATATAACACTCCAAATTCAGTAAGTCCCAGTTGCTACCATAATATTTTCCTTCCTTTTCTTATTTTTCATTTCGAACAGACCAGTCGTAGACTCTTTGTACATGTTAAGTACTTTTCTTGCATACGCTGAACTGCTGAAGTAGGTGGTTCATTATGGAAAGATAGGTTTGTGCAAACTGTCGTGGATACCATAGTTATCAAAATTTAAAAAATAAAATGGAATGATAGGTTCTGTAATTTAGTCGAAAGAGTTGAAGAGTTTGTTCATTCCTTTACTTTCCTTCTCACTTTCATACGACTAATTGTCCTTTCTTGGAACGGAGTGGATGAAATGGAAGTTCGCTACTGTGTTTGCTTTACACTTGTTTTGATACTTGAGCCGAGGGTTTATTCGAACCAGTCTCTCTATCTTCACAAGGTAGGTGCAAGACTGCGCACGCACCACCCTCCCCAGACCTCACTCGTGTTTAAGTTTGATTCCCCTCCGGCCAGCTCCACTGTATCAATGATATATCATTTGGGGTGAAACGTTGAGATAACAAAAATGAAAACTAGTGTAGTATGATACACTCAGTTCAACATCTGGCTAAGACTACATATAATTTTTGTTTTCAGGTTATTGCCGATAGAGGCAGTGATATTATCATCGTTGGCCGTGGAATTATCAAGGCTGCTAACCCCGCAGAGGCAGCTCGTGAATACCGGCTTCAAGGTTGGGATGCATATTTAGTGAACTGCAAATAAGGGTCATTTGCAGGGGCTTGTTTTACTGCGAACTATGAGCGTCTTTCCAGCTTTGGTTTCCTTCGCATTTGCCCAATGTTTCCTTTTCGCCCTTTCACTCCCGAGTTGGGCTGCAAAGTTTAGCGTTATCGCTCAGCTATAGAAGCATGTTGAAACTATATGTGCTCTCGAAAGAATAATTCTCGAATTGAATAACTTATTGATTGTTGTCCTTAAATTCTTGTAGCATAATGTCAGCCTCTTTCACTTTTTTTTTTTTTTGATTTCTCATCTGGTGTCCGGTACCTGCATTGGAGTCCGACTAATCCGGATTCGCGCCGAGTAGGGCCCCATTTGGGGGGAAGCGCTACCTACCAAGGATCTTTCCATACCCAGGGCTCGAACCCGAGACTTCTGATTATGGGAGGAGCACAACCTCATCCGCTTTGGTGGTATCAGCCTCTTAACTTTGGTGAATGTTCTTTGTTTTTGCTAAATTGATATTGAAGTACTGGCTGGCATAAAAAGAAAAAGAAGGATGAAACGATTACATTGATAGTATCATAGCACTTCAATTTGATTCTATTGGCGGTGTTTGGAAAGGTAGGTTGTACGAAAATCATAGTCTAGTGAGGTTGTTTTTGATAGACGAGGAGATATGACGAGCAAAAGAAAACGGTACGTAATATTCAAGAAAAAAGGAACAGTAGCAACAATGAAGTAATGTGATAATTGAATCACAAGAATCACCTGATGATAATAGAAAATTGAAGGCACGAAACTATGAGAAAAGTGTTAATATTATTGTGAGAAAGTGAAAGCATATCGTGCACCAAATGACCATCAAGCGTGGCTCGATGAAAAGTAAGACAACGGTCATCTTCCTACTAATTATTTACCCTAATATGCGATGTACATATCCTCCTATCTATGTTCATGTCCTTGATAAGCTAAAAGTGCATCATATCTTGTTTAATTACTTCTTTCTAATACTTTTTTCGGCCTCTTCGACCTCTCCTCACACCCATCAAAGCCAACCTCACCCATCTCTTCATTGGTATATCTACGCATCTCTGCTTTACATGTCCAAGTTATATTGATCTTCCTTATCTTGTCCGCTATGAAGATCATTTTCACCTTATTCTAAATATCTTTATTTCTAATAATATCTTTCTTAATTTCCAACCTATCTATCTTTAACATCCTTATTTGTGCCACTTTCATGCAATATAATCACTACAAGAAATTTGGCAAGCTAATTCATGGAATATAATAAGTTATTCTTTGTTCTTGCTTTCCTTTAAATTTTTTGTCAAAATTATCTCGTCAATTTTTCTTATTTATAACCCCTCCGCTGCTTCTTAATTGTTATGTTTCACTTTTTGAGAGTCAATCTAATTAATTTTAAAATTAAATTAGGTTAAATTAATTTGATATTTTAAAATTTAAATTTAAATATTAAAGAAAATATACGAAATGTATTATAAATACAGCCTTTTCTCATAGAAATATGATAAAAAATTATATATATATTTTAAAATGTTAATCATAATTTATATTGTTTAACATATCAGCTTACAAAACTATTTTTCTACCTCTACTTCAAGAAAAAGTAATACTCCTATTATATAACATCAGGGGTCGTTTAGTTGTGAAACAAATTATTTCAAGATATAACTTATTTCAAAATTAATTATGCTACACTCAAGAATAAGGCTGGGCATAAAATACTGAAAACCAAATTATCGAACTGAACCAAAAATTTTGGTAATTGGTATTCGGTAATTCGGTATTTGTCATGGTGTTTGGGAGTAGAATTTCAATATTTTGGTATTCGAGATTGGGTTTGGTATAAGATATTAATATCGTTTGGTGTTCGATATTTACCGAATATATATATATCTGTCTAACCAACCCAATAGACAATAGTATTAGTCATCCCAAAGAATCTCTTGGACGTTGGTAATCTATTCATAAAAAGAAACAAAAATAATACTAAATAGGGTTTCTATTAAATATACTCTTTGAAATATAAACGTACATTTGCACATCTCCAACTTTAATATGGTATTACTAAATATCGTAACAAACCGAAGTTTAATTTACCAATTACCGAATTACCAAACCGATGTTTATAAGTATGGTATGTGGTATCTACGTTCAAATATCGATTACCAAATTACCGAACCCAAACTTTGAAAATACCGAATCGAATACCGAACGCCCACCCCTACTCAAGAAGAGTAAAAAATAACACTATAATTTCTACATATTGATTTCAAAATGTTATAAATGTATTTACATTATAGTGAATGTCTATATAGATAAGATCTATTTGAAGTATTTGTCTTTTAGCCAGAAACTAGGAGTAAATTTTCCCTACAAATAGAAGGTTGTAAATCACTCTCAAGAATCGCTCAAGATGAATCTCTCATCTCTTCAGAGAAATAAAGAATTACTCTCTCTTCTCTTTTTTTATTCTTGTTATTCTTATTTTATATTTCATAACACATTATCAGCACGAAACTCTAACAAATTGAGAAATTGGCCAAAAACTCCAACCATTGCCTTACACGTTATACGGTTTCAAAAAGTGTTTATAAATCTAAAGAAAATTTCAAGGTTAGTAATTCCTTATGTTATCCGCCTCTTGCTACTAATAATATAATTATTGTTGGATTTGAGGAAAAATAATTGGTTTGAAACTATTTATATTTTAAATTTATTCCTCAAGAACAATATTATCAAAAAGGATGATAATATGTTGGATTTAAGTCCTATCAATTTATGCCTAAGACGCCTTTATATAGATAAGACGTTGAGTTTGAATCTCAATGCACCATATTGATGATATTATGATGACTAAGACAAAATAATGTGTTTTTAATGAAAAGTCTAAAAGATGACAATTTGCTCCATTCTTGAAGTGAATGTGGTAGCAGTGCATAATATATCAGAAAGAAGGCAAGTGATTGAATGCACGAATATACGCGTAGAGTGACAATACGATAATGATCATCAAAAGTGATGATATTCACACGCATATTATGATCATAAGATATATTAGAAAAAAAATTCTCTACATCATATATATGCCTCGATTTGCTCCTGAAGTAGCAATATCTTGAAAGAGGTTTTAAGCTATCATAGTTTGATTGGCTTAAGGCATAATTATATTCCATTCTTGAGGAATGAGAAACTTATTAATGCAAATGTACACTTGATTGTGATGGTATCACAACTAACCTCCGAATGAAGGAGAATAACTGAGAAGAGTTATTTTGAAATCTACTTTTAAAGTAGTAAATTTGATATTTCTGAAATTTATTCATGTAATAGTAAATATCAAATTTACTAAAGTAAAAGGCATGCGTCATGGCAAACTTGGAGTTTGCTAGAATAAAAGTTCATAAATTGACATGAACGATTGTAACATCTCAAAGATGTGCATACTGAGTATTGAACATATATTAAAGAATTAGAAAATTCTTCATTACTTTTAATATTGTTTGTTCTCATGATAAGTTGGTTGGACCAATTAATTTTGGGATTGGATCTCTTAAAATCTGAAAAATATGAAAGTTGAACATGGGTCCGTTCACTAATCATGTGATCTATTAAGATACATTGATATAAGATAATCACACGTATGTTTATTGTCAACCTACAATTTGACATTCATAAAGTTACTTGCTCAATATAAGTTGAGCTAATGACATAATTTTCAGATTGTATAATCAAGATAATTCATCTTGATGATAATGATTTAGCATTGAATGCCTTTAATAAATAGTTGAACCATTGTTAATGAGAACAAATCTTCATGTATTAATTTGAAATATTATGTACACAAGTACTTATACGCATTAAATCAATAAATTATGATTAATTTCCCCTCAAAGTTGGTTCTGAATCAGGAACCGCACATTATCCATCTAATAATTTCGATGTGCAGTATACGATTAATGAACATACCATGATGTACAAAGATGGATTTCTCAAAGAAGATGGAGGATGTATGTTAGTTTTCCTAACATAAGGGGGAGATTATGAGCAGTTATTAAATATGTTAGGAATTATCATCAGATCCTCATTCAAAAGAAAATTCAAATCAAATGCCGAAAGCATCTCATATTTGAGCTGCAAGTGCTCTTATTTTATGCCTCTAAAGAACAAGTCTATGGGTGTGTGAAGCGTGATAGACCAATCGGTTCCAAATGAAATAAATCCTTGAAAAGGATAAGGAGTAAATAATCATAATAAGAAGGCAATTTCTACGACATAACACCTCATGAAACCTTATGAGAGGTTCAGGTACCTGAAAATAATGAAGTGATGAGATCTCAAAATATTATGTCACATTGTGAACTGATACAAAATGATATATCATCAATATCTTTGATACAATATTGACGCAATATTGTAAAAGATTACGAGGATCTGAATTCTATGTTTATTTAAGCATGCTGACATATAAATATTTATCTTTTTTTTTTTTTGGTTAAACAGTGATTGCATTAATTAAAATAAAAGGTATAGTCCAGTTTTTTAGCCTGGTTTATAGACCATAGTTGAGGGATTGGATCCCTGATCTAAGCTATTACATATCTTGACCTCCCTTTCGAAGGTAGTTCCCTTCATGTCTGCGCAAAAAGGTTCATAGGCACACATTGGGGGAACTTCAGTCAGCAAAAAAGTTTGATTCTGCTCCTAGCTTAGCCATTGCATCTGCCACACTATTTTGCTCCCTGAATACATGCTTCACTAGGGAATTTCCAAGCCTGATCAGTTTTGACCTTCACTTGAAGACACTCATAAAATGTTGAATATTGTCACTTGACAAAATTTACATGAAAACTTGTTTAAGGATTCAAAATGTTTGAAGCATATAAAAATTTCTGAAAAACTTATTTATAATTCTTATATCGTATAAATTTATTAAAACTCTTGGAGAATTTTCAAAAGCAATAGATTATTTACTGAAATGAGAAATATACCAATTTGAGTTGGTTATGAAGTGGGTGTTTGGGTTCGCTTTTAATTTGGTCAAAATAACTTATAAGCTATTTTTTGCTTAAAAAAATATTTGACAAATTTTATAAGCGCTTAAAAAAAGTTAATTTTGGCTTTTTTTAAGCCAAAAATAAGAAGTAACCGTTCCTAATTTTTTTTTTTTGGGAAAATTATAAGCTATTAGAGTTGACCAAGTAAATTATATTCATGTCCCTTATAATTATTCCTTATTCCAAATTTACCCCTATAGTCCTAATTCTCCTTCACTACTTTTATATATTCATTATTTTTTCTTACACTAGTCATGATGCTAATTTAACTTATCTTAATCTTATTATTAGGAAAAAGACATCGTTTTCACTCTAAACTGTAGTCAAAAAGTCTAAGACACACCTAAATTATTGGAGTGACCTAATACACACCTAAACTACTTAAAAGTAAAAAGTTTTACCCCCTAAATCTGACGTGAAAAAAAATAATTATTTAATTAAAAATAGGCGCATCTAAATTCATCATCTTCGTCTTCTCCAAATTCAAAAATCCCCAAACTAAAAAAAAATGTTTAGAATTTTTGAAGGTTTCTAAACATCCATCTTCTTCTTCTCCAAATTCAAAAATCCCCAACACCCATCTTCTTCTTCTTCTTCTCCAAATTCAAAAATCCCCAAACTGAAAATTCCAATTTCAATTTCAAGTTGCTAATGATTTCGAACGATTAGCAATGGGTGAAATTCCTCCTTCTTCTTCTTCCCCCAATTCAATTCAACACTCGAACCTAATTATCGACCCCGTCGGAACTACAAATGCTTACAAAAAATTTCAAAGTTCACAATTTTCAATCTTTCCAAGTCAAGAAAACCTCTGCATTTTGTGGTACAATTTTCACATTGTTTGATTTTTAATTTGACATCGTGGTTTATATGATTTAATTATGAAGTTTTGAAGTAAAAACTTGATAAGTAGGCTGACCAAGCTATATAACTAGCATCAGCAAATGCATCAATAATTGGATTAGAGCTTCCATTAAGTAGCCATCCAAAAACACTCCATTTTGAGGCACTTTTAGCATCATATTTATGTTTCAATTTTGCTGATCCCGTCCCTATGGAAATCACTAAAAGTTTTCCATAATCAGTAGGCTTCTCTGAGGAGAAATTTGGGTTTTTGTTGGTGAAGTTTTTCATTATGAAGCTTTCCATTAAACAGTTTGGGGATTGAGGTTGTTATTAGTGTTTTGACGGTTTTAGTTTTGGGGGAAATTATAGTACTACTGAGGTAGTGAGGTTTTGTATTGTATTGGTAGTGTGTAGAGTTTAGGTGTGCATGACGGTGTATCAAGCAATCGCCGCCGGAGCTGCATCGCCTGCGATGAAATTGACGCAATTTCAGTATCGCACCTTGTCTGCTAAACAGGATAAATATCAAGTTAGAAAAAAAAAGGATAAAACTTTTCTGCACATATAATTGGATTTCACTGTGCAGAAAAGTGTATCTATAATTGGACATTGAAGAAAAAGAAAAAAATTTGAGCTCATAACAATAGAAATTTTGGACAACAATGGAGGTTTTGGATATTGAAGAAAAAGAAAAAAAAATTGAACTCATAACAATGGAAGTTTTGGACATATTGAAGAAGAAAGAAAAAAGAATTTAAATTAAAAAGAAAATTTTATGAAAATAATAATTTTTTTTTTCGTATCATGCTGACGTGGTGTTGACTTGGCAGGCGCGTGTGCAACACCACATGCAAGTAGTATAATGCTTTACAGGGTGTAAAAAGTTTCACTTTTATATGGTTAAGGTGTGTAATAGGTCACTTATATAGTTTAGGTGTAGATTTGACTTTTCTTGTATAGTTTGGGTGAAAACAATGTCTTTTTCCTTATTATTATTATTATTATTATTATTATTATTATTATTATTATTATTATTATTATTATTATTATTATTATTATTACTATTATTATTATTATTATTATTATTATTATTATTATTATTTTAATAATAATTTCAAATGAATAGAATTCAATACTAATACAATTTGTAGTTAAATATTTTTATAATGAATAAAAATTATTAAATTTACATAAATTGAAAACCCATAGAATCTAGCCTAACTCAAAACAATTATTTTACACCTATGTTAAAATATCATAAATAAAAAAATAATTTTTAAAATATCATAAATAAAAAAGTAATTTTATGAATTCACCTCTTAAAAAATCTTTTCAGAAACTTAATAAACAACATAAACACTCTCAAAACGAATTAATTACAAGGGTAATATAAAAGAAAATAATTAATATTTTCTTGATTTAGTTAGGTGATCAACTAAAATGAGGCAATTATTTTTATAAGATAATCAACTAATATGGGACGGAGAGAATACTACTATTAATCAGATTTTTAGTTTTCTTTTTTGACATTTTAATTGAACATTTCCATTTTTTGTATTTATGGCGAATTTAACTTTAATCATATTAGTACCTCTTTTGTATGAAACTATTTATCTATTAATGTAATTATAATGATTAGTAACATATATATTTTGCTTTAATGATAAGCTCGACATATATATTAATACTATCCTTGAAGGTTAAAAGCAATAAGTCCAGTTTAATAAGAAAATGAAGTACTGTCACAAATTGCATTTTAATGATACGAAATGTTAACATAACCATGAAGAAATAAATAATTTTTTAATATATAACTATCTTTTTCAAACACAAACATTCACCACTTAAACTCTTTAAAAAAGTTTTTTAGCGCACAAATTAATAGTCATTCATGAAAATATTATATATATATATATATATATATATATATATATATATATATATATTAAAATATATATTAATTTTAATTTGAATCATTTTAGCAATAAAAATTAATAATAATCAACTCTATATATTATTAACAGCTATAACGGTATTTCAGACATTTTGAATTAAAAAAAAATGCTTAAAAGCATTATTTACCAAACACATCAATAATTTTTTTTCAATTTCAGCACTTTTATCCAAATACGTAACTACTTATTTTTAAAATAAGTTTAGCACTTCCAAAAACACTTTTAAAGAACTTTTTAAAAGTCATTTTTTTCAGCCTATCTAAACGGGCCCGAAATATCATATGTTAGTGCAATTAGTGCACTAATGTATCTTGCAAATACTACAAGATCTGATAGCCTTTTCGCTTAATTTGTTGGCAAGGTATAATTCTGCTCCTATCAGAAGACATCGAAATGAGATCAAATACATGGGCTTATTTTACAGTCCTGGTCTTGTTAGTTATGTTGATGATGGTTACTTATATGATCCGCATAAAACTCGATCTCAATCAGGCTATGGGTATGCACAGTTTAAATTATGTTAATAATATATATTTAGGAAAAATTTGAGTGTTATGAATAACAATGGGTGTGTTCCGTTGATTAGTGAAAGGAGTATTATTTGATGTGTATTGTTGCTGTTCATGGTGTGTATTGTTCACGGTGGAAAAGTTGTATGTTGGATCAAATTAAAATTGGAAAAAAATAAAATTAATAGTATAACTTAATAAAATATTATTAAAATTTATCAAAAGTTTGAGGGGAAGCTTGTAAAGGAAAAAATGGAAGAAAAAGGAAAAAGAAAGAGAAGGAAGATGAAAAAATTACAAAAATGCCCCTCAAACACGATTTCAGAGCACGTGTAGCACATGATTTTTTCTGATTCAGTAAAAAATGTCAACATGATACACTTTAAAGCTACTTGAAAGATCGTGCCAAGTTCAAGGGTTATCGACAGATTTGACCTATAAATAAATTATCTTAAAATTAATCTCGAAATTAATTTTACTCTCTCCGGGTTCCTTGTAGTAATATAAAACCCGTAATCTCATTGGATCCATACCCGCTCCATTTTACAATAATTACCCGCGACTCCATACCCGTATCTTCCCTCCGCTTCCGGCGCCGCCTTCCACCGCCGCCTTTTTCCTCCGACGGATCTCAATTTCCTACAATTACCAATCGAGCAGAAAACTTCGCCGGAGGATTTTACGATTTTATAGACAAAAATCAGCTGAAATTCAAAATTACATGTAATTAATCATATACTAACCCTAAAACTTCAAAATCCAATAAAAACTCCAAACTTGAAAATAAAATTCCTTTTTCTGTATTACAGTTGCAGCTGAACATTTTTTTATTTTTTTTTGTAAATTTTGAAGTTGATTCGAAACTAGAAAAGTTCTTTTTTATGTACTGCAATTGTAGCTGAAATTTTTTATTTTTAAATTTTATTTGTTTCAGTTTAAAGTTGATTCTAAACTAGATAAGTTCCTTTTATGTATTGCAATTGTAGCTGAACATTTTTTTTTTTTTTGTTTCAGTTTGAAGTTGATTGTTTGATTGAGAGTGATGAAGAAATCGGGATACGGTTTACAACTAAGAGTTCCTCCATCACAGCAGAAGAAACAGCCTGTGAGGCCTCCGCTTCCTAAAGCACTTGGTTTCGGTGATGGGGATGATGATGATGTTGAGAAAGAAATTTCTCGTCATGCTTCCAAAAATAAGGCTCTTAGAGATGTAAGTTTTTAGCTCTATTTGACTATTTTCACTTTTGTTTTGGAATTAATGGTCAAAACAGCGGGCAAGCTGGCTCGGACGCCAGGGCTATAAAAGAAAAATAATAAAATAATGGTCAAAAACATACCTAAAGTATCTCCTTTTTTTTTTAGTTTCATGTCTGAACTATTGTGTTTGCAAGTTTCGTAGATTCATCATCATTCAGATAGATAGGTTGAAAAGTGAAGAACTGATAGTTGAGTAATGATGATGATGATGTTGAGAAAGAAATTTCTCGACATGTTTCTAGGAATAAGGCTCTTAAAGATGTAAGCTTTTAGCACCATTTCACAAATTTTACATTCGTTTAGAGTTAAATGGTCAAAAGATACCTAAAGTATCTCGATTTTTCGAGTTTCATATTTGAACGATCATGTTTGTGAGTTTTCTACATTCACCATCATTCAGGTATGTAGGTAGAAAAAGTGAACAATTGATAGTTGGGTAATGATGTTAATGATGTTGAGAAAGAAATTTCTGGACACGCTTCTAAGAATATGGCTCTTAAAGATGTAAGTTTTTAGCTTTATTTGACAATTTTCACATTCATTTAAAAGTTGAAGGTCAAAAACATACCTAAAGTGTCTCGGTTTTTCTAAGTTTCATATTTGAACTATCATGTTTGCGAGTTTCCTATATTCATCATCATTCAAGTAGTTAGGTAGAAAAAGTGAATAATTGATAGTTGAGTAATGATGATGATGGTGTTGAGAAAGAAATTTCTTAAAGATAGTTCTAAGAATAAGGATCTTAAAGATGTAAGCTTTTAGCTCTATTTTGTCAATTTTGACATTTGATTTATAGCTAAATGGTAAAAAAGGTACCTAAAGTATCCCTGTTTTTCGAGTTTCATAGTTGAAATATCATGTTTGGGAGTTTCCAACATTCGCCATCATTCAAGTAGGTAGGCACAAAAAGTGAACAATTGATAGTTGAGTAATGATGATGATGATGTTGAGAAAGAAATTTCTGCACATGCTTCTAAAAGTAAGGTTCTTAACGATGTAAGTTTTTAGCTTTATTTAACAAATTTTCACATTCATTTTAGAGTTAATGGTAAAAAACATACCTAAAGTATCTCTCTTTTTCGAGTTTCATATTTGAACTATCATGTTTGCGAGGTTCCTATGTTCATCATCATTCAGGTCAGGTACGTAGGTAGAAAAAAGTGAATAATTGATAGTTGATTAATGATGTTGATGTTGAGAAAGAAATTTCTTGACATGCCTCTTAGAATAAGGCTCTTAAAGATGTAAGCTTTAGCTCTATCTCACAATTTTCACATTTTTTTTAGATTTAATGGTCAAAAATGTACCTAAAGTATCTTGAATTCTTGAGTTTCATATTTGAACTATCATGTTTACGAGTTTCCAACATTCACATCATCATTCAGGTGGGTAGGAAGAAAAAAGTGAACAATTGATAGTTGAGTAATGGTGATGATGATGTTGAGAAAGAAATTTCTCGACATGCTTCTAAGAATAAAGCTCTCAAAGATGTAACCTTTTTTAGTTCTATATGACTATTCTCACATTTGTGTACGCGTTAATGGTAAAAAATGTACCTAAAGTATCTTGGCTTTTACGAGTTTCATATTTGAGAGTTTCCTACATTCACCATAATTCAGGTAGGTAGGTAGAAAAAGTGAACAATTGATAGTTGATTAATGATGATGATGATGTTGAGAAAGAAATTTCTCTTCATGCCTCTAAGAATAAGTCTCGTAAAGTTGTAAGTTTGTAGCTCTATTCGGCAATTTTCACATTTGTTTTTTTATAAATTCTTATGTGAACTTTTTTCCTTTTTTGATAATTATAGTGTTCAAGCCAGCTTGTGCACACCTCGACTAATCCATGTGCTATTGGGAAAAAACAACTTGTTTGTATGGTACCTATTGTATTGTGGTGTTAGTTTAAATACAATATTTGTTTTAATTGTTGCTTAAATTTTAGGGATAATATAAATCGTCATTGAAACTTAGCCTCAACTGGTAAATATAAACCGACATTGAAATTTGACCTCAACTGGTAAATTTAAACCGACATTGAAACTTGGCCTCAACTGGTAAGTAAACAATTCGATTTTGAGAGTGCACGTTTAGGCACCTTAACTTTGTTGCAACTAGCAACTAAGCAGTCCAGGTTGTTCTTGCGGTGTCCCGTGAAGACCTGACACTGACATGACAATGAATTTTGGAGATGTCAAGATGATTATTTTGTATGTCAAGATGAGTACCCGACGTTTAGGTACTTTGGGGTGTGGCTGATCACGAGATGTGGTGTACTAAGGAAATAAGGCTACGCGCTTGATCTTTGGTACCCTCCTTGCTTACTAAAACTCATCCTTCTCGGTGCTGCCAGTTGCTACGTAGCATTTTTGTTATTAATAACTTTCCAGAAAAAATAAGACTTCATTGTTGCTGTCTTGCTTCATCACTTGGTATACAAGGAACGATGCCAGTCTCAATACCATGACGAAAATGTTGAGAAGCCTCAAAAAGTTGGGTCCTTTGCGAAGATTCTTTTACATAACCTTGATATGATTCTTGCCAAAAATGTAATTTACTCAAAACAGATGGTATATAGCAGCAGGAGTTAATTAAACAGGTTTTGCGATAAGAAGGTGCCCCCAAGCTGAAAGGCAGATTCTATAGAGTTGCAGTCCGGCCGCCTATGTTATATGGAGCGGAGTGTTGGCCGGTTAAGAATTCTCATATCCAAAAGTTGAAGGTGGCGGAAATGAGGATGTTGTGTTGGATGTGTGGTTTTACAAGGGCTGACAGCGTTAGGAATGAGAGTATTTGGGAGAAGGTGGGAGTGGTGTCGGTGGAGGATAAATTGCGGGAAGTTAGGTTGAGATGGTTTGGCCATGTGATGAGGAGAGGCACGGATGCCCTGGTTCGTAGGTGTGAGAGGTTGGCCTAGGACGGTTTCAAGCGGGGTAGGGGTAGACCGAAGAAATACTGGAGAGAAGTGATTAAACGTGACATGGAGCAGTTACAGCTGACTGAGGACATGATCCAGGATAGGAAGGTATGGAGGAAAAACATTAGGATAGAGGGCTAAGGTGTGTGGTTGAGTCGTACGCAGTAGGTAGGAGGGCTTTGGTGTCCTTGTTTGGCAGTGTTCAATATTAGGGCTTTGGTGTCCTTGTTTGGCAGTGTTCAATATTTTTGGTGGATCTTATACTTATGTTATTTTATCATGTTCCATGCATTTTTTTTTTCTATATATACTGTCCTTTGTCTTGAGCCCGGGGTCTATCGGAAACAGCCTCTCTACTTCTTTAGAGGTAGTGGTATGGACTGCGTACACTCTACCCTCTCCAGACCCCACGATGTGGGAATATACTGGGTTTGTTGTTGTTGTTGAGTGTTCAACTGGCACAATTGAGAAGAGTTGAGGTGTCTAGATGTGTATACGCAAAGTTGGAGTGTATACTTGCCAACTGCGGCCAAGTTTTGGAGTTTGTTCATGTATTATAACTACATTTTATTGTATTGTATCGTGAAAACCATTGTTAAATAATGACAAAAGTCTCACTTTGTGTAACGACTGAATTGTTGTGATGTTACCTTATTAATTTTTTCTCTCATTTTATCGTTACTTATTATTTAAGAATCATAATTTATTCTTTATCCTACTTTTTTTTCGATAGTATCTCTACTCCGTATACTTTTCTTGTAGGTTTATACTTCAATTGTTGACGTGTGACATTATGTAACTGCGGAAAATGATGCAATTTATCTACACGTTGACACGTTGTATTCATTAAAACAATACAATACTATGAAACTATATGTAACAACCACCCACAACATAGAATAGGGCATGGACATGTGAGTGTCTCTACTGGTCTTGAACTTGAAATCTTATGGTTCTCCACCCATACTGATTTTGTTGAACCCAAAGAAATAGATGTATGACTCAAGAAGGAGAAGTGACTAGGTATGTAATTCCATTAATGCATTTTGTTATTGTTGGTTCTTTTGGCAGATTGAAGAACAGCATAAAAAGGCTTTAGAAGAGGACCCTTCAGTGTTTGATTATGATGGAGTATATGATGATATGAAAGTGAAGGCTGTCCAACCTCGAGCTCAGGATCGCGAAGAGAGGAAGGTATTGTTTTAAGTTGCTTTTTTCCACGTGTATTTTTTGCTATCCAGAATGATTTGGTGAAACAAAACAAATGGACAGTTGTTTTTGCGATTAATTGTTGAAACCATGTGAAATTAGTTGTTTCGTAGCATTTTGTTTCCATGGGAAAAATTTCCTTTCCCTCGTTATTTTGGCAAGGAGATTCTTGTTTAATAGTGGGTGATAAAGGCATGGTGTTGAATGGGATTTTCATTTCACAAAGCAGACTGAGTATCAAATCCTGAGTTGGCTAACAGACTGTTTAGCTTAGAATCACTTGGTTGAAGTTCTTTTTTGTTTTTTCTCTCTCAACAGCAATCTCCACTGGATCAGTCTCGACATTTAGAAATGTCGTCCATCTCCTCATGGGATGGCACCATTACATCTACTGAATTTCATAATGCTGCTTCTACCTTTGTTGAGCTATGGAACAAGTTCGATCTAGGGTTTCCTCCCTGGTCATGGATCAATTATCCAAAGAGACCAGGTTTTGCTGCTAGCAAGGTGGAAGGATACCTATCCTTGGAGAATATGATTCTTCCCAGATCCTCTGAGGAAGATCAACATCAATGTGGCCTTGTTGGAATAGAAGATTTGACTTGCTCTAGCGAAGATATATTTAATGATAGTGCCATATTGGTTCAAAAGGATGGCAAAGAAAGACATCATTACGACTTTCATGTCATCTACAGTTCCTCTTTCAAGGTTCCGGTGCTTTATTTCCGTGCATACTGCAGTGATGGAGAACCCTTGACAATAGAAGACCTGGAACAGGACTTTCCTGTCTATACTGCACAGAGTCTAGCAATATCAAAATGGACCTTTATAACTCAAGAGGAGCACCCCTACCTGAATCGACCATGGTACAAGCTACATCCATGTGGGACTAGTGAGTGGATGAAGCTACTTTTCAGTAATGAACCTTCAGTGGTGTCTGAAGGTGGAGTTGTAGTTGAGAAATATCTAACCTCATGGTTTTCAGCTGTATTGCCCATCTTTGGTTTAAAAATCCCCTTAAAATTGTCTCTACATGTATGAGCTGTACACGCAATAAGTCTGGAAATCTTGCTTCTGCAAGATACAGATTTAGTTTTTTCTTGTAAATGTAAATGTTCTTCAGAATGAAATCATATGTTAAGATGCAAAATTTGTGCAGATTATGTCAGATGTTAGGATCTCTTGATTCTTTACACGTGAATAGGCCTATCCAAATTTTAAATTGTAACTTCTGTTAGAAGTGTTAGCATTTCAGATCTACTTTAAAAATAAACACTTGGTTGAAGTTAATTTGTACAGTATTTTTCTTGTGGTAGACTATTGCTGAAATTGGATTTTTGGATATTACTTTTCACCTCAATTCAACATGAAACCTTTCCAAAATATATCCCTGTTTAGCCTAGAACCTTAGATTGACATGTTCTAGTGGCTTAGGTTGTAAAGATGCTAGGATAAGGAGCATTTTCCAAGTGAAAAGATTTTGGAAAGTGTTACTTTTTGAGTGTTCCTCATTCTTTGATTTGTTATTCATAACTTGGGGACTCAGTTAGGTACTTGAATTGCTTTTTCAATCTGAGCTAAAGCATTTCTCACATTAGAGAAGCTAAAGTTATGTGAGGAAACGTAGGAGAGAACTTGGCTTTTCCCAGAGGTTATACTAATGACTAATCTATTCAATATTATGTGCTTTTGTCCGATCGCAATATCTTCTTAGTCTCTTGAAATGTTGGCTACCTTTTCCCTCAGATTTTCCTGTGAAGCTGGCTATATATTATTGGTACTCTCTTTCTTTATTTTCTTCCTTTTCAATAATATCTAGAACATTTTATCGAAAAAAGAATATCTAGAATATGTAATGACTCTGTTTGTGCTTTGGATTCTAGCCTTTGTATTTGCATTTCTAACCTGAAGGAAATGAAAATATTGCCACTATATTGCTCCTGTTTTGAACCGTTATACTTTTTTCCAGCCAAAATATATCCAGATGCTAATGGAGAAGGCAAAACAACGAGAACGAGAGCACGAGGTCATTTATGAGAGGAAAATAGCAAAAGAGAGGAGTAAAGATGATCATCTTTATGCAGACAAAGACAAGTTTGTCACTGCTGCTTACAAGAGGAAACTTCAAGAGCAGGCTAAGTGGTTGGAGGAAGAACGTCTTCGTGAGCTAAAAGAAGAGAGAGATGATGTAAGTGAAATCTTCTCATTTTACTCTTGATTACCAGTTGGTACAAACTGCAGGGTTTTCTTTTGTTCTTTGCTTGCTTATCAGAATTTTACAGATGCTCATTTTTTTTGATAAGCATCTGATGAAAGAGTGTGTTCTAGCAAGAGCTTAAGTTAACTTCTGCTTAGAAGAGTATGATGATTGTCGGGCTCATTTAGAAAGTCTTGGCGTCATGTACTTGAAAAAAGGTAGTACTAAAATCTCATTGTGATTTCCTTGGAAAGAATATTGAAACTCTCACAAAAGAAACATAACTGACCAAAAGAACACTACTTTCTCGACATTAAAGGGTCCGTTTTGGAGTGTATTAGTTTCTAGCGAAGTCCTTTTGTCGGATAATTCTTAAAAAAATGAGCATCTGTAAAAATTAGCACCTCAAACAGCATTTCAAGTTAAATTAGCAGAAATAACCTCAAGATTTCACTTCCATTTGATAGTGGGGCTGTTAGTCTTTTAAATTAGCACCTGAATTGCAGGTCCAGAAACAGTTTCAGAAGTTCCAATTATTTTAGACGAAACGAATTATTAGATTTAACTAATACTGGAAGATGTGTTCTTCATACTAAAACATTTATTTCTCACATGTCCACAGTTCCAACTGGCCTTGAACAGAAGTACCGAAGCCACCCAACAACTAATGGTGTCAAAAGGAAAAAATAGAATTATAAGAACTGCGAACTTATTAGTTTATGGGCAAGAGCTTTTAATCTTACTTTCAGCGCTTACGAGACTGTTGGCTCAACGCACACACTTCACAAAAGACGTTCACCACCAAACAGAAATTGTGTGTCAGTTGACATTGTTGGCCAGTAAGAAACAAATAAAACGAATGCATTAATCCTTGTATTTGATCTGAAGTGACAGCTATCCGGACATATCCCATTTCTGTTCTAACAATGTTATATGTATTGGCAGGTTACTAAGAAGACTGACATCAGTGATTTTTACTTCAGTCTTACGAAAAATGTTGCCTTTGGAGGAGAGGGGAAGTCCAAGAAGGCTGTGAATCATCACAACCAGGAAGCAGCGCAGACAGAAGAAAAGCCTTCATCATCAGCAGATGCACATCCACAAATGTCTAGGGAGATAAAGAGGCAAGATCACGAGCCTTCTGTTTCTCCTCCTCGTAAGGAAAGGACTGATGGGGTAGCGGATATAAAGCCTCATTCAGATGGTTTATCTGAAGAGAGGACTGAAAAACCAGCTTCCGACGACGGACCAACTGCTACTACTGAACCTGCAGTAAGTGATCAACCAAAAGTTGACCATCATAAACGAAATCTGGATGCCGTTGCTGCAGCTAAGGAACGGTTTTTGGCAAGGAAGAAGGCCAAGGAACAACAATAGGTTCATGCTCCTAATCTGCTATTGGCGTTTTGTGTTGAAGCTGATCTTTTCTCTTTCTATTATTAGGATTTACTCCTGTTACATATACACACATTGTTGTAACATCTTTTTCCTGATTTCAGGTTTTGAATTTGCATTTTCTTACATCTTAAATTTAAGACCAGTGCAAAGGTCAAATATCTGAATAGGATTCTGATCAAAGCTACAAAACTACATTGTTTCCATTTTCTGGTAGCTTTGCTTTTTATGAGCCTGCAGATGGTGAAAAGGGAACAAAAGATTTTTCTATCATGCAATAAGAAGTGGTTGGCAGGAATGCATAATGCTTATTAAAGGAGTAAGCATTTTCTAATGAGAGAAGGTTTAACCAAAAAAAGAGGTGAACTTTTAAGGTTCTACTGGTTTTCTTAAAAACCCCTCGAAACTTGTTATTTCAATATGTCGGGTACCCCTTGTAGTTCACCTGGTACTAAAATTGAGTACAAACTTAAGAAGGCGCATGACGGATTAAAATATTTGCCACATCATCTTATTCTATCGGTAAAAAATTGAAAAATCACAATTTTCTATAATTTTTCCATAAGTTTCAAAGCCCCCTCTCTCTTCTCTTTCTGTTCATTCTTCCCTCTCCATTAGTTTTAAAATTTATCAAAACAATTTTCTTTCAATTTGATTTTTATGCTTTAAATTAAACCCCCTAATCGGAACAGTAATCGAAATCTAGTATAAAACACCTTTTAAAATTTCTCAAAATATAAATATCAACCCTTTTGGAAGTAATTACACTCTCCTCCACTTTTTTAATTACTTTACTCTCTCTCCCTATTAATATACATAACATAGTCGACGTATACATATCATTCTGTGTATATGTCTGGGATTTTTGAAATATGTTTAGGGAGTTGGGATTTTTTGTAAAATTAAAAACATAAGTTGTGTATTTGTATAATTTTTAGTTAAATTAAACCCCTAATAGGAAAAGTAAACGAAATCTAGTATGAAACACTAATAAAAAAAACAATCCCATATTTTAACACAAAGAAAACAAAAACAAAAAATATTTTTTTTTAGCTAATAGCTTACTTAATCATAAAAAATTTAATCCAAAATTAAATATCCACTCAAAGCTTCGACTTTTCTCTATTTTGGAGTAGAGAAAAATTCAAAAATTTCACCTTCTTCTTCAAAAGCTATTAGTGAATGGAAGGTCAGTGGTTTTTGATATAGGATAAATATGAAAGAGGGTTAGATATTATTTTTTCACGTGAAAATACACATAAGCGATTATTCTACTATGTACGCGCTTGTTTACTCGATTGTGATTTTTGGACCACGAGAAATACTCGATGTATTAAAATAATAAATTTTGAGAGGTGTGTATGAGGTGGGTGGGGGGTGGGGAGGGATTTAAGTACTAGGAATTTAGGTGTTGACTAAATAAAATTTTACGATTTTAGATTTTTTTTAAAAAAATTTTCTCTTTTCTAATAGGATTTTTTCTTTTTAATTGTAGAACACAAATTCGAATTCAAAATCTCTAATTAATATGGTTACATCAAGCTTCTTTCCTACTTAGAGGAGGCTTCAATGCCTGTATTGCCTCTATATGTGTCTACTAGTCACCTTTTGGCTTCGTCTTCAGAAAAAAAAAATGGTATTGTCATGAAGTTTCTAAATATGGGGTTAACTACATTTTATATGTTTTGGATCTATCTACTTCTACTTTTAAAGGTCATTTAAACGTCTATTAACCGTAGAGGCTGAGCCAGAATTTCAACGAATGGGATTTCATATTTAAAGAAAACTTAGGATTTCAACTAAGGAGGTTCTATATTTAAAGAAAACTTAATCGAAGGGGGTTCAACAGATACTATAACCACGTAAAAAATAATTTTAATCATGTATAAATAATATATTTTTCCATCGAATGGGGTTCGGTCAAACCCCCAAACAGAAGGCTGGCTCCGCCCCTGATTAGCTGTAATTATTCTCAAAGACTACAAATATCTTAATAAAAGAAATAATTATTGACGAGGAATTATATCTGAAGACGAATAAAAGTAAAACAATAAAAAATCTCTTAATTAATAAATTAAAAAAAAAACATATAAAAAAGAAGCACAACACATATATTTTGCATTAAATTTCAACCATGCATTTATCGTCTAGAAAATTGTTGTAGTCGTAACGAAACAATACAATTTGTATTGCATCATCACATGGTCTTTGTGATCTACTTGACTACTTTCTTGAGTACCTAATAATCCTTTTTTTTTTTAAAAAAAAAAATAGAAGTGCCATATAATCCAAAGAAGAATACTACTAAACAAATGCTTGTGTAATGGTTAGCATCAAAAACCAAAAATGTGTTGTAGCAATCTTGGATTTTATCAAACTCCACCGTTCCCTTATTATTTAATCTTAAAACAACAACATACTCAGTGTATTCTCATCAGGTGGGGTCTGAGATGAGTAAATATACGCAATTCATATTATTTCTTTAAAGGTGAGATAGCAAACCTGTTTTCGATAACCCTCTGCTCAAGATAAAACAGCTTATTATTTATACTGGGGTCCAAAAATATTAATTTCTTTAGAAGTTTGTGGATTGTTGAATCACATGCTGCACTGCCAATTGTTGTACCTATGTCCCTAAGAGGGGTACCAAAACCTACTTATTTCTGCTTTAACTAAAGGCAGCCAATTTTTTCCTTCCTATCCAATGTATTAATATTCGTTTTGAGGTCAAACTAATTTAAATTTGCATTGAGAAGTTTGGTTAAGGCGAGTCACTATCGACTATCTTACTACGCGGGATGGATCTAGTTTTTTAGATATGATGATTCATTTGAACCCATAACTTCTAGCCTAGACTTAGATTTATCGACGTGAAATTCACTCGAATTTCTAAAAATACTTAAGTAAGAACCCAGAACTCCAACTAAGTGATAGGTTAAGTGGTTGGAACTAAGTCCCTAACCACAAAATTAAAATTTTAGATCCATCTCTGCTACCACAACCATCTTTGATAGCTCACACTACGTCACTTTGAAGTTCGACTAATCTAGAGCCGTACAAAAAAAAATGGAGTAAAGAGCTCCCTACTCGAGACTACTTTGTCCTCAGAGCTTGAACTCAAAACTGCTAATAATAATGAAAGAGATACCAATCATCCCACCCCAACCTTTCATATTAAAGACACTATTATGAATACTATTTAGTTTGGCAAGTGTCAATTATCTCTAAAGGCATACTTCCCAAGAACCATGGCTCCATCTTCTTCTTCTTCTTTCCTCCTTTCTCTCTCTTTCATTTCTCTCCTCTTTCCATTCATTTCTTCATCAAACTCCCCAACAACAATCCCTCTATCATTTCTCAACACCAATCCAAATCAAGATTCTTACCAAAAGCTTACTCACTTAGCTTTCTTCCTCTTTATCAAGAGCTCATCATATCAAGAACCCTCAAGATTCTTCTATTTCCAACATCCCTTTATACCCTCATAGCTATGGAGCCTACTCAATTACTCTTGCATTTGGTACACCTCTTCAAAAGATACCATTCATCATGGACACTGGCAGTAGCTTTGTTTGGTTCCCATGTACTAAGAAGTATCAATGTTCCAAATGTCCTATTCCTTCACAAAAGAATCCAACTTTCATTCCAAGACTGTCATCTTCTGCTAAAGTTCTTGGATGTTTGAATCCAAAATGCAGTTGGATTCACTCAAAAACTAGTCCAAAATCTCTTTGCCATGATTGCGAAACGCGTAATGGGACAAACTGTAAGCAGGTTTGTCCACCTTATATGATACTTTATGGTTCAGGTTCCACAGGTGGAATTGGCCTAGTTGAAACACTAGACTTACCTAACAAGAAAATACACAATTTTCTTGTTGGTTGTTCTTTGTTTTCCTCCCAACAGCCCGCGGGGATCGCAGGGTTTGGGAGGGGACATTCATCATTGCCAAGACAAGTAGGTGCCAAGAAGTTCTCATATTGTCTTGTATCTCATAAGTTTGATGATGTTCCAAAGAGTAGTAGCATGCTTGTTTTGGATACTTCTTATGTCAAGTCTAGAAATTTGAGCTATACAACCTTTGTAAAAAATCCAGTAGTTGTTGGAAGACATGCATTGTTAGAGTACTATTATGTTGGATTGACAAAGATCACAGTTGGTGGGCAGAAAGTGAACATACCATATCAGTATTTGACACCAAATGCCAAAGGGAATGGTGGGACAATAGTGGATTCAGGCACAACTTTCACTTTCTTGAATCATGGTGTTTTTGAACCTGTCATGCATGCATTTGTGAAACAAATAAAGGGGTTATCAAGAATTGAGAAAATTGAAAGATTGACAAATTTAAGGCCATGTTACAATGTATCAAGGCATAAAAGTGTGTCATTGCCAGAGTTGAAGTTATATTTCAAAGGTGGTTTAGAGATGGCATTGCCATTGGGAAATTACTTCTCTATTGTTGGTGAAAATGATGTGATTTGTTTGACAATGGTGACTGATTCAAGGCTTGATAAATTGTCTAGTGGACCATCAATAATTCTTGGGAATTTTCAAATGCAGAACTTGTTTGTTGAGTTTGACCTCAAGAATGATAAGTTTGGGTTTAGGCATCAAGTTTGCAAATGACAAGGAAGTTTGAGGAAGGGAGATTGTGAAAAACTATGTTGGTTGGGCTTTTTAAAAATGTTATCGTATTTGTGTTGAATTATGTTGTTCAGACTCTTTACAAATGTTGAAGGGGAGTTTTGAAGTAACTGATAAAGTTGCCTCCATGTGACCAGGAGGTTTCCTTGCAGTTATGTAAAGTTTAGCTCACCGGACTGCGCTTTTAGACTATTGGCATATTTAAAAAGTTTGAACAATATAGGTGTCAGATGCACTATTTTGGTGAATTTAATATGCACTCGTTACTCGTTGGTATTTTCTAAGAGTCTAAACAATACAGGTGAAAAGAACTTAAAGAATTTAGCTATTATGTAGTTCTTTACTTGATCTTTTTAGAATAGAGGATAAAAATAACACCAAATAAGAGATGTTATTTGAGCTGCTAAGTTGCTCGGACTCTTCAAAAATGTCTATGGATGAGTGTTGGATCTTCCAAAATAATGTATTTTTGAAGGATTCAATACGGGTGCGGCAACATTTTTGGAGAGTCCGAACAACTTAGCTTTGAGGTATTCATGATTTAATATTTTGTTCCATGATTGTACCGTGATTATATTTTTCGGATTTTGTTAGTCTAGTTTTAACTTGACATGAAATTTAAGCAAAGAAAAAGCTTTTGAATCTTGTAACTTTTTACGTCTGCATACAAGCTAATATTTTATATATTCGATATAATTTTTTAAAATTGGCACCTTAGAGTGACTACGCTACTAGGTGAAGATAGTTGTAACATGAAGAAGATAAAAAGCAAAATAAAGGGAAGGAAATTGTATATTTTTAGACAATCTTTGATAGCGATGGGCATTTGATATTCGGTTCAATATTTTTAAAATTTGGATTTGATTGGTAATTTGCAATGGAAAGTAAATATCAAATTTCGGTACCTTAACTCAATAATTACATATTGAAGGAAAATATATTTTGACAAAGATAAACATACTTTTGTCTACAAAATTTTATTAAATGAGCATTAGGAGCAAAAATAAAGACCAGTAAATTTGAGGGCAAAAATTAAAGATCACCCTGAAATAAAGACAATTCGTGAAAAAAAAAAAAAAAATTAATTATGAAATGGTGGCTAAGTTTCAAACAGCAGCTGAAATGGCTATTTATGAAAATAGTTCAAATGTTAGGGCCTTTGGGCTTCTGAGAACTGTAAGCATTGAAAGCCCACTTAATAAGAAACTTTGAACAGGCTTATTAAGCCCATATACAAATCTATTGAGTTATTTTGTTCCTTTTTTTTTTCTCCCACTTTTTTAATTACTTTACTCTCTCTTCCTCTTCCTGTTAATATACATAACATAGCCGACATATACATAACATTCTGTGTATAAATTTTTGTAATATGTTTAGGGAGTTGAGATTCTTTGTAATATTGAAAACATAAGTTGTGTAAATTTTATTTTTTATTTTTTTAAATATCGATATACGTTTTTTCTTTCTTTAATTTTCGAATATGATTGATCGTCTATAACCTCAAAGTTAATGATATATCATTTGCAGTTAAATAAAATTTAGTGATCGATCGTTCTACCTTCTTTTAATGATTAAATTATCCTTTTGTTGATTATCATTCGTTAAAATCCTTTAAACGATAGAAAATAAATTCGGTCGTTAAGATATTTATTGGCTCAATTTATTAATTATTTACCTTATCTTATTTCTTTAATTTTTTTTTTTCTTAAAAAAACATTTATTGTTTAGAATCTAATGGACAAGTTAGACAGTTCAATTATTGCCAAGTATTAAAGTTGTGTTTGATAAGTAGCCATCCATTGCATATAACAAAGACAGATCATCCTATTATTTCTGAACACAAAAAGACAAAAATTTCTCTTTATGTGGCCAAGTAACAAAGATTAGTTTTACTCGCTTCGTTTCAAAATAATTTGATTTTTTTTAATAATATTTATTTTAATTTAATTATTTTAAAAAAATTAAAATAAATTTATTATATTTTTTTAATTTTATATTTATCAATAAATTATTAGATAAAATATATATATATATATATACTTAGATTTTACTTCAAAACATAATTAATAAAATTAATTTAATAAATAAATTTTTAATAAATGTTTCTTAATAAAAATCAACTATTTTAAAAGGAAAGAAATATTCTGAAAGAGAATTATCTAGACCAACTGGATAGACTTCTACATTATTTTACGTTTTTCTATAAAGTAAAATTTATGTTCAATTAAACAAATTTGCATTGTTGAAATTTTATTTATACTTTATAAGCAAAAATTAAAATTAAAATTTATGTCTGATGGTCATCCATATTGAATATAACAAAAACAGATCCTTCTATTACTTCTGAACACACAAAAGAAAAAAAGAAAAAAAAAAAAGCTTTTTGTTCATGTGGCAAAGTAACAAAGGATAAGTTTACTCTCAAAGAGAAATAGGTAGACCAAGTGGATAGACTTCTAGATTATACTTGAAAATAATAATTTTATCATGAAACTTATAAATTACTCTACAAAATTCAGCTTCAATCAAGAATTTATGTGTTATGGTTCTATTTTTACAGTGCAATTTGTTAAACTTGAAATTTTATTTGAGATTAAAATTTTAAAATCAGTCATGTTCAAAGTCAATCTCGTAAATTATAAGGTTATTTCCAGCATAAATAAAATTAGACGAATCTTAAAACAGATACCAAACACAAACAAAAAAAAACAAATTGTAATCATATAATAAAGTTTTTTTTATTTTTAGCCAACTGAAACTACTAAGAAATTTCATTCCCCTTGAACTCAACGTTAATGACATATAAAACTATTTTATGGTAGTACGAAACTTTTTTTGGCTTTTTTTTTTTTTTAAAACAAATGTTGTCTGAAATTAAACTCATTTGTAATTAAGGTACACACTACTTTTAAACCTTTTCTAGCGGTCCATTTTTTTTCTTCTTCTTCTTCTCTATTTTTTTTTCCGTAAAAAGTTTAAAATATATCTAAATTTTGATAAAATTTATTGTAACAAGCCTCAATCTTACGAGGATCTTATGACCCCATAGATTATTTTTACCGTATTCTGTGGCATATATTTACTTAGCTGAACCATTTTAGATTCTTACGCGCTTAATGTGTGTGTATTCACACAATACTCCAGTTGATAAATATATACCATAAAAATATAATAAAAAATAATCTAAAGGATTGTAAAAAATCTTCACAAAATTGAGATGCATTACAATAAATTTTACTAAAATTTAGATATATTTCGAATCTTTTTTTTTCTTTTTTTTTTTTAAGTGGTGGTAATAATGAATAAAAAGCTTGTTCAAAAGCAGACATCATAGTTGTTTTACAAACTTTATAGTGGGCACAGTTAGCACTTAGCAGTAGGTGAAAAAAAAAAAAAAAAAGCAAAGCAAGAAAAAGTATAGTAGTAGGTAAGGAAGTTATAATTAATTCACTTACACAGTTACATCGCATTCTAAAAGCTTTTTCTGTACCAACACGGGTTGTGGAAGCGCTACCTCAGCCCTGCCCTGCAACGCGTGATTCGAATTAATTGAAATTTCAATGCAAATATCAGATATCGAGTGAGAAATCAAAAAAAATAAAAGCTTTTTCTGCAACACTCAATACGTTTACCTCTCCTTTTTTCGAATCGTGAATGGATAAAATTTCTTTATTCTTAATTAATAAATATAGTTCTTGAATTCAAATAATGAAAACGAAGAAGAGTATTTCCCTTTAACAATAGAGGCGGAGCCAGGATTTCCAAGAAGGGAATTCCATGTTAAAAGAAAATTTAGAATTTCAATTAAGGGGATTCTATATTAAAAAAACTTAGTCGAAGGTAATTCAACACCTACTATAACCACATAAAAAATAATTTTAATTATGTATAAATAATATATTTTTTCGATAAAGAGAATTCGACCTAACCCCCAAACTGAAGGCTGGCTCCGCCCTACTCTACTCTTGATGATATGCATGCAACGTGTCTAAAATTCTTGCATGGCTCGAACCCCAAAAGAAGAAAAAAATAATCTAAATCTTGTACTAGTATCTAATTGAAAAGGATGAATAATACTCCCTCGTTTTAATTACTCGTTCCAAATTAAGATGATATATTGATTAAAAAAAATAATTAATAACATATCTAGCTTATTATAATATCTCTATTAAATGATATTTATAGTTTAATTAAAAGAAAAAATAATTAATACAAAAGATAGAATATGACAATTTTTTTTATCTCTTCTTGATTAATAAAAAAAAATGAATAAAATGAGACATCGAATTATAAATTTGAAATGGATTCTCTCCATTCCATTTTATGTGTCATCATTTGATTGAATATAACGTTTAAAAAATAAGAAAAAGTTTGATAATATTTATCAAATTATCCTTTAAAAAAAATGTACTACTATCTTTTTTTAATTAATCAAATTGTCCTTTATAAAAAAAATGTACTATACGTTTTTTTTAATTAAGTAAGATCAATAAGGATAAAAATAAAATTATATTTTTAAAATAATTATCAAATAAGAAAAGATCACATTCTATTTTAAAACGGGTTAAAAAAAATAATGACACATGAAATGAAACCGAAGAAAGTAATATAAATCTTGTGTATCATTTAAAATCATTTCACACAAGCATAAATAGAGGTGATCTCATGCATTTATAATCAACCAAAAAAAAAAACAGATCTTTTGGAATAAATAATCTGCTTCTATTAACAAGTCCTTTTCAATATTTTCCTTCTACATTTTTACTCTCTTTTTAATCGAATCTTTTGATTTTTTTTTTTAATTGAATCTTCTTTTAATTTTAATTAAGGCTCTTGAACTATCAAAACGATTTTCTCAATTATACGTTTCTTCATTCTCTACAGATACTAGAAAGTTGTTGGGAGAAAAGACATCGTTTTCACTCCAAACTATATCTAAAAAATTGAAACCACATCCAAATTATACTAGTGACCTATTACATACCTAAACTATAAAAAAAGGAAACTATTTACACCCTGTCAGGCTACTTGGTGTAGTGTTTTACACGCAGTGCCACATCAGCACCACGTCAGTAAAAAATCACTTTTTTATAGTTAAAGTGTGTAATAAATCACTTATATAGTTTAGGTGTGAATTTGACTTTTTGACTATAGTTTAAAGTGAAAATGATGATTTTTCCCTTAATAATTTTAGCCGTTTACTTTTGTTATTTAATAGGCTAAACGCGCCTAAAATAAGTGTAACACATACGCCTTAGAATGAAAGTTGTGGAAAGATAATAATATCACTTTTTTATAGTTAATATATGTAATAAGTCATTAATATAATTTAAATATGACTTAAATTTTTCGAATATAGTTTAAGGTGAAAACGATGTCTTTTTTCAAAATTGTTGGGTACATGTCAAGCAGTACACTTGTAACAAGATCCTAACATCATGCCATACCTAACTCGTGAAAACAACATAACATGAATATTTTAAGATTACATCACATGCATGACTTCTTAATGTGGTCCTTTTCTAAAATCAAAATGATCCAACTTAAAAATATTTTGTGAATATCCCCCATCTGATTCTTAAACTTTTGCTTCTCACACTAATAAAAAATAGTATATAGTACATTCTACAGAAATTCAGTACCAAAAAAGGAAAAATGGAAGAGAGAGAAAAAAATAAAGTTAATCAACACCAAAATAAAATAATCCCCCCACTCAACCACAAGGGTTGGTGTGGTGCACATTCAACACCTTACCCCTTAAGTAAAAAGTTGAGGATTTAATCTGCACCTCTGATGAATGAAAAAAATTCTGTGATAAATTTTTTATTGTTTAATGCGCTGACAGTGAAACGAAGAACTAATCTCACGATACGACTGCTGACTGTAGGAATATTTGATAAATAAATTAAAAAAAAAAATCCCCACTCAAACTATACAGTGGTTCCCATTTACCAGTAAAAAGTAAAATTAAGAGTCTAAATCTATAACAATAAAATTACTAAATCCACACCAAACTAAAAAGGAAAGTACATTTACTCTAAAACTATAACAACAAAATTACTAAATCCACACCAAACTAAAAAGAAAAAGTGTATTTACACAATAGATTCTAGATGAAGAAACTAGTTTTAATAAATTAGATTTCTATATTTACAAAACCTTTGATAAGAAATACTTCCCCATTAACAACTACGCACGACACAATGTTAACTACGAACTCATGAAATCTCGAGTTTGAACTCACGAAGAAACCTTTAATAGAAAGCATTTTTTCTCTTTAATAAGACCAATAATACTGAGACACACACGCTTTTCTCTTTAGTAAGATCAATAATACTGAGACACACGATGTTAACTAAAAATCTCGAGTTCGAACTCATGGAAAAACCTTCGATAGAAAACATTTTTCTCTTTAGTAAAATCAATAATACTGAGACACACGATGTTAACTAGAAATCTCGAGTTCAAACTCATAAAGAAACCTTTGATAGAAAACATTTTTCTTTTTAGTAAGATCAATAATACTGAAACACATGATGTTAACTAAAAATCTCGAGTTCGAACTCACGAAGAAACCTCGGATAGAAAGTGCTTTTCTCTTTAGTAAGACCAATAATACTGAGTAACGAACACCACATGATTTCACAAAAGAAAAAAAAAATAGAAATAAGTGTAGTGAGGGCAACCAAAAAAAAAAAAAAAAAAAGCTTTTACAATGGAGAAATTCTTCTTCTTCTCTACATCTTCAAACATCAACATGACAATTTTGCACCAATTGATACTTTGTAGCTAATGATTTCCCAACAACAACACTATTGGCAACCATTTTTCCACCAACACCAACATAAGCTGGACAATTCACATACAAATGATATTTCCCTGTAATAAAACTTCCAACTTTCCACCTAATTCTTCCATCAATCTTAACATTTAATAAAATTGAACCAACACTTATATCTTGACTAATTTCATTACCTAAGTAAGGTGCAATTGGTACATTATTACCATACACAAATGGTGACCATATCGACACATCTTTATGACCTTGATACGTTTGTGGCAACAACGTTGGTAGTGTAACTTGTTGTCCACGGTACGTTGCGTGGACAACAAGTTTGTCGTAGTAAATTCCGATTTTATCGTTAGGGTTACGAGAAGCAATCGTAATTTGTACGTTGGTCGTGAGGAAATTAAAGGGGGCAGAGGTGTTGAACGCGTAGACAGTAGCGTCCTGGAGGATGAAATGTGGTTTTGTTGGACGCAGGATGAGATAAACAAGGAGGATGGTGAATAGGACGAGGACTACGAACGCGATCAAGAGTGCGATTGCGCGGCGGAGGAGGGGTGACCCCTCCTCGTCGTCGCGATGGATGCATTCTTTTTCCGTCATGATAATGGTGAACGATAGGGATAACTGAAAATGATGGTGGTGGGACTTTTAGAGTTGGAGGGGTGTGAGTTGAGTTTGGAGATAAGTTGGGTGAAATATGGTTATAGTTTTCAAGATTATGAAAGAGAGTTGTATAAAGTGGGGAGAGGGGTTCCTAATATAGAAGAAGAATTTGGTAGGTTTTGTTTATTTTATTTTCTATTTTTGTTGTGGTCGCAGGTGTTATTAGATGACATAGGGTTATATGAAAATCTTTCATTTTCCAAGAAAAAAAAAAATATGATTTTGACAACAAAGGGTGAAGCAAAACGCTAAAACTTTCGCCATACATAAAATTTTTAAAGGACTCGAATCATAAAGATTTATGATATTTAGAAGTGAATGATTACATATCACTTTATGGTGCTAAGTGCACCAACTAGCAGTACATGAAATCGAAGTGAAGGAAGGAAAATGAAATTTGGTGATGGAAAATAAAAGTTTGGTTTTGGTACAATCTTATCTTTTAGAGGGTAGATGCTTCTAGACAACAACAGGTGAAAAAGGTTTTAAAAAACAAAGGAAGATTCAAGAATAATAACAAAACAATTATAGGGTCCCATTTAATTGCTGTATAGTGTGAATGACATGATGGGATATCATGAATTAGCTCAAATTTCATTAGCTCGATTAATTTAGATTATGGTAGTGCTAAATGAACATAAAAATTAGATTCAAATTTAATCATAATAATAAAAAATTTCTATTATATATTTTTTTTAAATAAATAAAGTTATTTAATTATTAAAATAAAAGGATATAAATATTTAAAAATTAACTAGTTCATAATGTAAACATAATTTTTTTTCTATTGTGATCAAATTATGATAAAAAAATTGTGGCCAATTTTTTTTTCCCTAAAATTTACTATTAGCTTCTTAATTTATTAAGTACTATATAAGTTCGAAAGTATTTAAAGATGGATAAAAAAAGACGGATACTATGAATTACCAAAACCGATATATAGTCAACGTCAATATAAGCGTAGTAGACATTATCACCATCTTATTTATATATGTATCTACCTAGCATCATATTTTATCACTAGTTGATAATTTTATAGAGGACGGATTAATATAAATTATTTATATTTTGCAAGAAAATCACTTTCTGCCAAGATGTTTTAGCCTATAAGCATTGTTTGGTATTCACTAAATCTTAATAAAAATTATTTTTTAATTCCTTATTTATTTATATTTTGCTACTAATGGTTTAAATACTGTTTTATTTGTATGTATGTATACTTTTTCAATTTTTGTGATGCAATTTAGTGTTAGTTTACAAAAGCTAATTTTTTTAAAAATAAATTATATTATTGATTGAGGGTAAGACGATAGATTTAAATTTTACACACTGCCGTCTCAAATTTGAAGGTTAAGGTGTTATTTTATTTCTTTTCATATGATTAATAATCTTACAAAACTTGAGTTCGTTGCCTCGAGCAAGAACTACCTCTCACAGATGTTGAATGTTGAAATCCACTTAGATGTTGTAGGTCTTGGAGACGCCATAAAGAAAGAAAATACAACATTTAATCAAAATCGTGCAAAGGCTATGATTTTCTTGTGTCATCATCTTGACGAAATTATGAAAATTGAATACCTTACTACCAAGGATCCACTTGTTTTGTGGAATAACCTAAAAGAAAGATTTGACCACTTGAAGATGGTCATCATCCCCAAAGCACGATATGAATGCATACACTATGAAAATAAGATGTTGGGTTCAAACCCATCAATTTATTGCCTAAGACGCCTTTATATGGATAAGACGTTGAGTTTGAATCTCAATATACCATACTGATGATATTATGATGGCTAAGGCAAAATAATGGGTATTTGGTGAAAAGTCATGAAATCCAACCCATTGAATATGCTCCATTCCATGAAGTGAATATGGTAGCAAGATATGATAAGTCTGAAATATGACAACTTACTTCATTCTTGAGGTGTATGTGGCAGCAGTGCATAATATGTCTGAAAGGAGATAAGTGATTGAATGCACGAATATAAGCGTGAAGGGACTATATGATTATGATCATCAACAGTGATGATATTTTCACACGCATCTTATGATCATAAAATATGATAGAGAAAAATTCTCTACATCATATGTATACCTCGATTTGCTTCTGAAGTAGCAAAATCTTGAAAGAGGTTATAAGCTATCATAATTTGATAGGCTTAAGACACGATTATATTCCATTCCTGGGGAATGAGAAGCTTATTAATGTAAATGTGTACTTGATTGTGATGGTATCACAACTCACCCCCGAATGAGGCAAAATAACTGAGAAGAGTTATTTCGAAATCTACTTTTAAAGAAGTAAATCTGAAATTTATTCATGTAATAGTAAATCTGAAATTTACTAAAGAAAAAGTATATGTCATGGTAAATTTGGAGTTTACTAGAATAAAAGTTCATAAATTGATATGAACGATTGTGACATCTCGAAGATGTGCATGTATTGAAGTACTTGAAGATTCTTCAAGAATTGTTTATGTCGTTTGTTCTCATGAAAAGTTGGTTGGACAAACTAATATTGGGATTAGATTCCTTCAAATCTGAAAATTATAAAAGGTGAATAAGGGCCCGTTCACCTATCATGTGATATGTTGAAAAGATGCATCAATAAGATGATCACATGTATATTCATGGTCAACCTACTGTAAACACCTAATTTTTTTACCAAACCTAAGTGTTTTTGCCATTTAGTGTTCAATTTCGTTTTAGGGTCCAAATTAGATATTCTTAAATTTAACTTATTTTTACTAAATTTATTTTAAAAATTTTGAAAAAAAAAAAGACTACAAAGATAGAGTCACATTTTAAATAAGTTTCATTTTTTAGTTTTTATTTGTTTATTTATTTATTTTTAGAAAAAAAAAAAAAGAAATTTTTTTTTCTAAATTTAATTTGTTTCTTCTTTCAATTTTTAATAAAGAATGGTGTGATATTAATTCTTCTTAATCATATTCCCAAGACTAGTTATTAGCTTATGTTATATTTTATTAGTTTTTAATTATTTTTTATCTTATTAATAATAATAATAATAATAAAATAAAAAAAATAAAGAAACCTAAACTACCCAAACCACCCACAATTCCCACTCCT
>NC_061121.1:227681608-227830391 GCF_002878395.1 Capsicum annuum | reverse complement strand
TCTTAGGAAAATGGTCCAAGGATCTCGACGACAGTGGCATGAGAAATTACCGTTTGCTCTTTTAGGATATTGTACAACTATCCGTACATCGACTGACGCAACTCCTTATTTACTAATCTATGGGACCGAAGCTGTAATACCCGCAGAAGTCGAAATTCCCTCGCTTCGAATCATTAGTGAAGCCGAAATTGACGATACTGAATGGGTCAAGTCTAGACTAGAACAATTATCATTAATAGATGAAAAGAGGTTGACGGCAGTTTGCTTTGGTCAATTATACCAGGAAAGGATGGCGCGAGCTTACAATAAGAAGGTACGTCCTAGAAAATTTGAGGCCGGCCAACTTGTGGTAAAATGTATCCTTCCACACCAAGAAGAGGCTAAAGGAAAGTTTGCTCCAAACTAGCAAGGTCCATACATAGTCAGACAAGTATTATCAAATGGGGCTTTGCAACTTACGGATCTGGATGGAAAAACGACAGAAAAAGCTATCAATGCCGATTCAGTCAAAAGATATTATATTTGACACACTTATGCTTAACATTCTCAAGTTGAGATGACGAAAGGCCATCATTCTACTAAATGTCATTAATCCCTCGTCAGCCCTTCGAGCCTTATTTACCTTTCCTTGGTTACCCTCTTTGGAGTCAAAAAAATAAAAAAAATATATATATATATAAAAAAAATAATAAAATAAAATAAAATAAAATAAATAATAATAATAAAATTAAAAAAATAAAAAATAAAATAAAAATGCGTTAGTATTGAACTACGTTCGACCTGATTCCTAAATGGATACGTAGGCAGCCCTATCTTAGGGTTCGGTCCGACAAAAAAAAATAAATATATATATATATATATGTATATATATATATATATATATATATATATGAGATATATATCCTATTGTCACTTTTATATGGCTCTCAAGTTGTAACCTATTCTAAAAATCTTTTTTTCTTTGTCCATCAAAGACCTTCCGATCAATTTTTGAGAATGTCAAGCTTTGTGTGTTGCATATATGTAAAAAAAAAAAAAATTATTGGTAAAAACCCTCAGGGGCGCCATAAGACAATGATGAACGAGACAATCGAAATCAGAGAGGGCAATTGAGAAAATCCTAGAAGGAATGACTTTAGTCAGACAAAGTTTATCATGACAGGACAAAGATCAAGAAGGACGATTTGATTTGATTGAAAGGTGCAGCCTAATTCGAGATTAAACAGTTTTGAAGGGTCAAATGTCTACTCCAAATTGTATGTCATGCGTTATTAAAGTCAATATACACCCCCAAATAAACTTTCTTACTTTACTGGTATAAATACTCCCTATTCAAACGTAATTCTTTTATTCCTTCTTTTGATTTTTCCTTATTTCATTTTACACGCTCTGTTTTTATGCGTAAGTCCTGCATCAAATGCAAAATAAAGAAAGACGCGCAAAATTGACCATGGCCCCCAGTGAAATTGAGCAGTGATTGTTGGGCGGTCACCACCTTGACAAGGACAGGGAGCCAGTTAAGATAAGTGTTACGAGTGAAGCATTTGAAAAGGAAGAGCAGAATCGTACTGAAACAAATAGAGATGGAACAGAATTTTAAAGACAAAGAATCAAGCTCGTCAACCAATCAGTTGAATCAACTGTATCAAGTTGGGGCAGAGATAAGGAAAACCTCTAAAGAATTCAAGGCCACAAACCAACCACCAATTTTAAAAACTCACAATTTTTTTTTTCTCTCCCTTTGCTTGAACAGGGGCGAAGCAATCTTGTGAAGTTTAGTGAAGAAAAAGTATAGCAAAGTTAAGTTTTCTTGAACTTTCGCTCTTTGCTATACTCCTATAATTCTAAGCCCGTACCAATATAATAATAGTAAGACCCCTCATATTCAAGATTGGGGCATTTTTTTTCTAACAAAAATAAAAAAAATAAAAAATCCTAATCTTATTTCGTCTTCATAGGGCATCATCCCTTAGTTGACATCTTACTCGTCTTCATAGGGCACTATCCCCTAGTCGACATCTTATTTCGTCTTCATAGGGAGCCACCCCCTAGTTGACATCTAACCTCCGTCTTCATAGGGCGCTATCCCCTAGTTGACATCTTACTTCGTCTTCATAGGGCGCCATCCCCTAGTCGACATCTAATTTCATCTTCATAGGGTGCCATCCCCTAGTTGACATCTAATTTCGTCTTCATAGGGCACTATCCCCTAGTCAACATCTTATTTCGTCTTCATAGGGCGCCACCCCCTAGTTGACATCTAACCTTCGTCTTCATAGGGAGCTAGCCCCTAGTTGACATCTTACTTCGTCTTCATAGGGCGCCATCCTCTAGTCGAAATCTAATTTCATCTTTATAGGGTGCCATCCCCTAGTTGACATCTAATTTCGTCTTCATAGGGCACTATCCCCTAGTCGACATCTAACCTCATCTTCATAGGGCGCTATCCCCTAGTTGACATCTTACTTCGTCTTCATAGGGCGCCATCCCCTAGTCGACATCTACTTTCATCTTCATAGAGTGCCATCCCCTAGTTGACATCTAATTTCGTCTTCATAGGGCGCTATCCCCTAGTCGACATCTAACCTCGTCTTCATAGGGTGCCATCCCCTAGTTGACATCTAATTTCGTCTTCATAGGGCGCTATCCCCTAGTTGACATCTAATTTCGTCTTCATAGGGCGCTATCCCCTAGTCGACATCTAACCTCGTCTTCATAGGGCACCATCCCCTAGTTGACATCTTACTCCGTCTTCATTGGCACCATCCCCTAGTTGACATCTTACTCGTCTTCATAGGGCGCCACCCCCTAGTTGACATCTAAGCTCCGTCTTCATAGGGCGCTATCCCCTAGTTGACATCTTACTTCGTCTTCATAGGGCGCCATCCCCTAGTCGACATCTAATTTCATCTTCATAGGGTGCCATCCCCTAGTCGACATCTAATTTCGTCTTCATAGGGCGCTATCCCCTAGTTGACATCTTACTCCGTCTTCATAGGAAGCTTTCCCCCCAGTGACATCTCATTCGTCTTCATAGGGCGCCATCTCCTAGTTGACGTCTTATTCATCTTCATAGGGCGCCATGCCCTAGTTGACATTTTAGGAAATAAACCTTCCTATGTTCCTTCTTCATGTCTTCACAGGGTATGACAATCCCTAGTCACATTTTTAGGAGCGAAAATCCTAATTATTTTCCATGCATTCATTAGGCATAACTTCCTTTGGTTGCATTTTTTAAGAATAGGGTTCTTATTTTATCGCGCTCCTAGCCTAAATTTCTATCCATTCATTTATTTTTAAACTAGTTTATAGTTTTTCTAATAACACACAAAATTTTTCTAGTGTAAACTGGGGCAAAAAATTTTGTTTGTTTTGTTTCGTCTTCTTTGATGGCTTGCAGGTTTTCTGCAAAGCACAGGTTTATCCAAGAATGAAATTTCATCTCCGGTTAAAATATAGAAGAATGGTCAGTTTGAAGATAGTTAGAGTCAGCTTTGCATCCATAGCGGCCCAATATCTCAAGAGACATCTTTTTAGTTTCTGATCAGGAGAACAAGCATCCAAAGTATTCTATGAACTGTTCTTTGGTAGAGTATCAATGACTCAATCCAAGTTTCAAGTTCAAGTCTCAAATCTTAATTTCAAGATCAAAATTTTGAGATCAAGGTATCCACTAGAAGAAGGTGAGGCAATAACTGAAGATCCAAGAGGAAGATCGGAAGCAAGAGGATCAAGACAAATAGAATAGACAGGATCTTGTACTCTTGTTTCCAGTTTTATCTTTTTGATGTAATAAAAGGAGCAACGAACCGGAAACTCGACGGGACCTCAACTCGACTCTCCAATTCATCCACTCATTCCTCCACCCATTGAAACTACACGTGACCTGATTCTCTTATAACCCGAGATATGTAGGATGCCCAAAGCCAGGGCTCGGTCACACATCGTTCCCACCTATTTACATATCAATATTGAATAAAGGATTGGGCCAAAAAATTAATCATGTTTACTTCTTTGCTTGAAAATTCTTCAAATTTCCAAGCAAAGAGGGGCATTCTGTAAACACCTAATTTTTTACCAAACCTAAGTGTTTTTGCCATTTAGTGTTCAATTTCGTTTTAGGGTCCAAATTAGATATTCTTAAATTTAACTTATTTTTACTAAATTTATTTTAAAAATTTTGAAAAAAAAAAAGACTACAAAGATAGAGTCACATTTTAAATAAGTTTCATTTTTCAGTTTTTATTTGTTTATTTATTTATTTTTAGAAAAAAAAAGATTTTTTTTTTTCTAAATTTAATTTGTTTCTTCTTTCAATTTTTAATAAAGAATGGTGTGATATTAATTCTTCTTAATCATATTCCCAAGACTAGTTATTAGCTTATGTTATATTTTATTAGTTTTTAATTATTTTTTATCTTATTAATAATAATAATAATAATAAAATAAAAAAAATAAAGAAACCTAAACTACCCAAACCACCCACAATTCCCACTCCTAATTAACCTCCCCCACTTTCCCACACACATGCACACATGCACTTAACATATAAACACACATGCACACATGCACTTAGGAAAAAAAACACACATACACGGAAGATTTGAAAACAAAAAAAAAAAAAACAGAAGGCAAAAAAAAACTTAGATAAGAAGAAAGCAAGAGAAGAAAAAGGAGTAAAAAAAAGGAAAAGAAAGGTAGGGAGAAAGAAGAGGAAGAAGTAGCACACGCAGTGGAAGGAGAAAAGAATCCGGGGTCTCCGTTGAATGTTCGGTGACAATTTTTGTGTCTTTATTTGGTTCAATTTGCTACACAGGTTTTTGTCTAACTCTGTATTTTTTTTAATATAAGTTTTCATGAGAATTCAAGCACGAACAATCTTTTATATGATTTCATGTATTATATAGAAGGCATAGTCGACCATTTACATGAGATCTAGTAATGAATTTGTATATCCAGTGATTCGAGAATTTATAAGCATGTGTACATATTTTGTCAAGTTAGTTTTTTTTTATTAGTCTCGGCGTGTATATTATTCTTTACATATGTCTTTCGCAGCATATATGTACATCTACCTACATGCATGTTAAGCCTATTAGTAGATAATGTTTAGTAGGTTTGTTGAACATGTTAAACTATACCACGCTCCTACATTATCATTGATTCACGTGTAACTTAAGTTTACAAATTATTCACATTTTGATGTATATAATGCAAATAAAAAAAAAAATGATGATGTCATTCACTCACTGGTAGGGCATAATTTGTAGAGAAAAGCTTACGAAATTTATGTTGGAAAATTTTTGGCGTGAATTGGGTATGTATATAAAAGTTGGTTTTGACTTTGAAGAAAAAGGAGTGGTTGAGGCAGTAATGTAAAACGTAAGGAAGTAGAAATATATATATATATAATTTTCAAGTAGAAACTAAGTATTGTTTTTATATATATAGATAAAGAGTTAACGATTAATTATGGCACAATGTTAATTATTTTCGTAGTTTTCAACCAGTGAATAACTTTAACTAAGAAAAGAAAATGGTGTAGGCATGGATAACTAGAATGATTCATGACTTGTTTGACATTGTTTTAGGCATAGTTTGGATAAATCAATACAATTTATTAACCATCAACTGCGATATGCCAAATAGATTACGGATGACTAAAATATCTAATTAAGTTTCGCCTACATTTGATCCTTCGGCACACAGTCCATTTAGATGGTAGGAGGAATTATCTTTAAAAATGAAGAAACCGTTTTAATTTTAATTCGAGGAGTAAGTGAGTGGTTATTTAATTTGAAATCTAAATTCATAGGAATAAAAAGATTTTGATCTCATAATTTTATCTTGTCTTGTAAATTTTTGTACTCTTAATTAAATTAGTTGATTTAATTTGGACAGTAAAATGTCTATAGTAATTTGAGTTGTGAGAAAATGTAATTGAGCATATGACTTTTTCTTTAATTAGGAATGCAAGTAGATCTGTTACTGCTAAATGCATTTACTACTAATTTAATCAATTTACTGGTGAGGAATATAAATTTATTCAAGACCCATTGTGTGACAAAAGACAAGAGGGAAAAAATTCATTGTAAGGGAGTGAATTCATAAAAGTGAATTAAATTCTTAACCTCTAAATAATTAATTTTAATATACAAGTGGAAATTAACGATGAAATTGGAAAGCCCTGCTACCGACCATTCGTTATAATAAATTAACTACCGTTTGAAGTCGATTGAATTGGGTTGGGTAGATTTTAAACTTATTAGGTGCTTATTTAGACTAGAAAAGTGGGGACGGCTCATAAATGCCTCAAAGGCACGAGAAATGTATCAAACTTGTGGTATGACCGGAAAGCACTGCTACTGGCAAGCCACACATTAATATAATTAAATAATTTAAAATAAATTCAAAGTAGGACGTAAGTAACTTTTAGGCTAACAAATATTATGTATCCAAGAGATTAATTTAAGCCGGACGTAAGTCATTAAAGCGACCGTGCTAGAACCACGGGACTGGAGGGGTGCCTAACACCTCCCCCTCGGTCAACAGAATTCCTTATCCGGATTTCTAGTTCGCAGACGAAAAAATAAAAATTGAAGAGTCATTTCCTTTTGAATAGGGATTCAATAAGGTGACTTGAAACACTCAAACTCAATTCCAAGTGGCGACTCTGTAAGTAAAGTAATCCTTTTTCAAAACGTCACTTTAATTGGAAAAACCCATTTTCTCTAAAACCAACTCCCTAGCGGGGTCGGACGCGGTGAAAAAACAGGGGTGTGACACCTACGTTTGACATTCATAAAGTTACTTGTTCAATATAAATTGAGCATAATTTTCAGATTGTGTAATCAAGATAATTCATCTTGATGGTGATGGTTTAGCATTGAGTGTCTTCAATAAATATCTAAACCATTGTTAATGAGAACAAAACTTAATGTATTGGTCTGAAATATGATATATTGCAATAGCATTTGTATGCATTGGACCAATAAATTATGATTATTCCTTCCCTCTCAATTGGTTCAAGGTCGGAAACCAATTATTCCATTTAATAATTTTGATGTGTGGTATATGATTATTGAATATACCATAATGCACAACGATGGATTCCTCAAAGAAGTAGAGGATGTATGTTAGTTTTCTTAACATAAGGGGGAGATTATAAGTGCTATGAAATATGTTAGGAATTATCACCAGATCCTTATCCAAAAGATAATTCAAGTCAAATACCGAAAGCATCTCATATTAAGTGCAAGTGCTCTTATTTTGTGTTCCTAAAGGACATAGTCTATGCATGCGTGAAGTGTGGTAGACTAATCGGTTCCAAATGAAGTAGTCCTTGAAAAATAAGGAGCAAATAATCATAATAAGAAGACAATAAACTCTTGAAGAGCCTATGACATAACACTTCATGAAACCTTATGTAAGGTTTATGTGCCTGAAAATAATGAAGTGATGAGATCTCAAAATGTTATGTCGCATTGTGAACCGATACAAAAGATATATCATCAATATCTTTGACACAATATTGGCGCAATATTGTGAAAGATTACGAGGATCTGAATTCTACGTTTATTTAAGCATACTGACATAAAAACATTTATCAAGTGATATGAAAGGATGCATCTTGATAAGTATTAAACTTATTTGATTTGCAGTCCAGATATTTGAAGATGTCACTCATGAAATGTTGAATATTGTCACTTGACAAAACTTATGTGAAAAACTTTTAAGGATTCAAACTACTTGAAGCATATAAAAGTTTCTGGGAAATTTATTTATAATCCTTATATTGTATAAGCTTATTGCTTGAACATCATTGGAACTCTTGGAGAGTTTTCAAAGCAATAGATTATTTGCTGAAATTCAAAATATATCGAATTGGATTGACTATGAAGTACCATATTTTAGTGCAATTGATGCACTCATGTACCTTGTAAAAACTACAAGCTAAGACCCAATATAGCCTTTTGCTCAATTTGTTAGCAAGGTATATTTCTACTCCTACTAGGAGACATCGAAATGGGATAAGATACATGAGTTTATTTTATTCTAAAGATTGCAGTCCCGATCTTACTGGTCATGCTGATGTTGGGTACTCATCTAACTCGCATAAATCTCGATCTCAAACATACAATGTGTTCATATGCGGGGATACTGCCATATCTTAGAGATATACAAAGCAATCTATCGTAGCCACTTTATCGAATCATGCTGAGATAATAGCTATTCATGAAGTAAGCCGAGAATGTGTATGATTGAGGTCCATGATACATCTCATTCGAGAAAAATGTGGTATGAAATATGACAATCTACCCATAATTTTATATAGAGATAATTCAGCATACATAGCACATCTTAAGTGAGGATTCATAAATGGAGATAGAACGAAGCACATTTTGCCAAAACTTTTCTACATACATGAGCTACAAAAGAATGATGATATTAACGTGCAACAGATTCGTTCAACTGACAATGTGACAGATTTATTCACCAAGTCTTCTCCAATTACAACTTTTAATAAGATGGTGCACAAGATCGGGATGCAAAGATTCAAGAATGTTCTCTTTAGGGGGAGTTAATACGCGCTGTACTCTTTTTCCCTTACGAGGTTTTGTCCCACTGGATTTTCCTTGTAAGGTTTTTAATGAGGCAGCTGAAATGCGTATTATTAGAGATGTGTACTCTTTTTCCTTCACTAGATTTTTTTTCCTACTGGATTTTTTCTAGTAAGGTTTTAACGAGGCACATTATCTACCAATTAGACATTCAAGGGGGATTGTTATAAATGTACTTACATTATAGTGAATGTCTATCAAGATCTATCAAGATCTGCTTTGATATCTATTAGGATTTGAAGCATCTGTCTTTTACTTAGATTAGAGTAAATTTTCCCTATAAATAGAGGGTTTTGTTCATTGTATTGACAATGTGATGATCTCTCATCCCTCAAGAGAAGAAATAAGAATCACTCTCTCTATTGTCTCTACTCTTCATCTCTATTCTTAGTTATTTTATAACAGTCATGAAGTGAAAATAATTTTGTTAAATGAATTTTCCTCCATACCATACACACTCTAGCTCAGAGGCGGATCCAGGATTTGGAGTCTCCGGATGTCAAGTAGACTCATTGATTAAATTAATCGGAGACTCCAAATCGTAAATCCGAGCCAACTTATGGACAAGAGGTTCATTGAATCTCCTTCGACGAAAAACAATGCTATTTATACATGATTTAAAAAAAATTATGGTTTATATAGTAAATACTGAACTCGATAAAACAAGAAAATTTTCAAAGTTACACTGTAGTGATTGATTAAACTTACTAAAAAGGCAGATTGTCAACAAATTTCGAACCTAGCCTGTTAGGTGAAATTAACAATCTTGTGCCACCTAGACAATAGGCCACTTTGGTTGTTTGGATGGCAAGTTTGTTATATATATATATATATATATATATATAGTTTCCGTTGAAAATTAAGGATGGCATGCCACCCCGAACACCCTTAATAGATCCGCCCCGGCCCTAGCTAGATCCTTCTAGAGCCCAAATGATAATAATAGTCCATGTCAAATCCATGGATCGTTGCTTTAACCTTTGTCATTATTTAAAGAGTGTGGCAAAAATAACCACAATATTCTACAAGGTAGGGGGTCTGACCGAAGAATTCCCAAGACTAAAGGTTATAGTATAAGCTAAGGTGTTCACATCTTGTTAATTTTAGTTAAGTGAATTGGTGAATAGATTAACAAGATATGAAAATAAATATGATTTTACTATAAAGTTATATATGCTAATCATAACTTGGTAGGAACGACGAAGCTGCATGCCATGCAATTCTAGGAAAATGATCGAAACTCTTCTATTATGCAATGTTGTTTATTCACGTCGATACAAGTTAATACCTGATTATGTATACTTTATTATAGGGTAAAATAATAATTTGGTGCAAGTGTTTGATACGGATAATTTTTTTATCTCCTTTTAATACAAGCAGAGAAGACAAAAATGCAAAAGGTGTAGGGAACAAGAGAAGTATCTTAAAGCAAATACCTCCACCTCTTATCTCAATCTCTGAGATAAGATTCTACCTTTTGTAAGGGATAAAACATGTATGAGAAAAGAAGATAAGAAGAGAATACTTTTGAGACTAAAGACTTAGTAGCCATGTTTAAAAAAGTTTGGTGCGGCTAGATTTTCGCTGTACGGGGAATTTAAAGAAGAACCCGTAAACTAAAAATCCTCGCTACGACTCGGATATAAAACATTTACTGGTTACTTCAGGAGAGTGCAGGTTCAGGTTCAAATTTGTTCACTAAGTAATGATTTAGCAACATACGAAGTTTAATAAATTCTTGGCTATACAATTATGAAGATAAAAAGTAAATTTGCTCCCCCAAAAGCTTTTAACATTAAAAAGAAGACATCTACAGGTAATTAAGTTGAAAATGTAAGCATTTACATTAATATGCTTTGGGAGCATATGAGATACTAGTTGATACTACTAGCAAGTTGTAATTGATGAACCTATATAATTAATTATCCTAGAAGAAGCAACAACAGCATCAGAAGCCTCTGAAGTCTGTCTGGTTGGGTTGAGACGCTTCAACTAAGACTAGCAAAAACACGTCGCTCCCATGCATAGCTGAAAACAAGAGAACTTGTTAGCTTCATAAGCAAGACAACAAAAATGTCGCATTTCAACAACTCATCTAATATAACTATGTAGCGAGAATGCTCCAAGAAACATATTATTCTTACTGTTAGATGAGACGGAGTATACTTAACTGCACAACAAAAACTGGACAATGAAATACAACACAAAATCATGATCAAACAACACTAAGAAGCCAAGACATCTTTCTGGTTCTGAAAAATATAAACATTAACTTTAGATGCTTCACTAGTAAACTGAAGGCTCAGAAGAACAGTAAGGCATTTAATCTGGTCTTCCACGATAAAGTTATGGGAAATACAAATTGTAATAGGTAGATCTCTTTGAAATCAATAATGCAACTCCATTGGCATAAAATAACCCTTTGAAAGTTTCAAGCCACAAGCTAATTCACCTGCAGCTGCAGAGCTGTCCAAACTATATCTGAGCAAAAAGGCTATGCATAGAACAGCATGTTCAGTAGTGTCATCCTACGTGGGGTCTGGAGAGGGTCATATGTACGCTCTGTTTATGAATATAAGGAACTACTAAAATTTTATTTCAGATGTCTCGCTTCAAACACTAAGTGTATATAAGGAACTATTGCCTACTGCCAACAGTTCAATTAAGTGAACTTCAAATAGAAAATGTGTGAAGAATATTAGCATTAGCTATCAAGTATACTTCTCGGAGCCATAATTATAGCATTACCTATCAAGTATTCTTCTCGATTCCCTAATAATAGCATTACCCATCAAGTATACTTCTCAATTTCCTAATAATAGCACTACCCATCAAGTATACTTCTCGATTCCCTAATAATAGCACTACCCATCAAGTATACTGCTCGATTCCTTAATAATAGATTACCCATCAAGTACACTTCTCAATTCCCTAATAATAACATTACCTTTTTTTCATTGTGCATTGAGCTTTTATCTTCTAAACTGAAATTTCTAAATAGACTCCACATATTCTCTAGGAGACGTCCCACAATGTCATTATGTCTGAGTTCGTTTTGTTCATTGTGGGTCATAATTTTGCTCCTCGACACTCACAATTGTTCCTTGATTTTCTGATTACCAAAACTATAGAACAATATCCCAAAAACGATCCTTTTTCTAATTCAGAGAAATTATAATCACAACTAGGGATTTAGTCTAACATAATTTTATTTGTACCTGTGTCAATAGCTATTAAATTATAGCACAACATCAACTTGGATGCATGAAAAAGAGCCCATTAAAACTTTATACTTCGTAAACTTCAAATGATTTAAGGTGATCATGATCAGTACCACTTGCTCATATCTGAGCAAGAGGCAGATAATAGCTACGAAAATATTAGTAGTATCTTTTTTGGGATATCAAGATATCTAATAAGATGCGACAATTATTGAACAGAAGTTACATTTTGTGAAACCCAAAGATTTCCAAGTTGTACCGTGGATATTGTCTCTCCTAACAAGATCCTAAACATGCCATGAACTATAAGATGAATGATAACCGTACATTTAAAAAAAAAGACCGAATCTATTATCAGCTAAAAAATAACACACATAATCCCGTCATCGACACAGCACAATGAGTAGAAGGTTTACTTGATCTCTTTCTTAAACATGAGGAGAGCAGATAAAGGAGCATTGAAAGGAAAGCACGTTGATCCCAGTCCCACCTATTACTTCAATGATACATATAGTGGATGAAGTATATCTGTTTTCTTGAACACGATTTCTTCCAAAACTTGTAAAGATCGAAGATGGCAACTACTAAGGCAGGAATCATGACGTACAAACGGCCTAAACATTTATTGTAATTCCAAACCAGAAGTCCATCTTATGATATCACTCTTATCCCCTCATCTATACATGGGGACGGGGCAACAATCACGACATAATATATTCATAAACCTTCTTGAATCCACTTCTTTCAGACGCTTACCACCAACTTTAGTACACAAAGTTAAGCAGGTTTTCCAAACAGAAAATAAGAAGAGTGCTGCCACCAAGGTTCAAACTAGGGCTACCAACTCGCATAAGCAACGAAAGAGGCACAACCACTAACTACCCTAATCAAATAGATATGATTGAGGGGTCAATTTAAAGTAAATGATAGTTTTTCGAGGTATATACACATATGTATATAGAACTTTTTCAAGGTTGACGGGTGTACGTGCACCCCCCGATTTTTAAGGCTAGGTCCGCCCCCGAGTCAGGTTTCTCTAGGACAAAGGATATAAACCTTCAAGTTTGTGACAGTCTTGCTCATTTTAAAACTGTAGGTCAAGATTTGAAGAGACACAGGCACATCTCCACAGAGGTGTCTGTTACCTAACCCAGATTAGAATGTTTCTTGTCTGGCACGGACATTACGAAAGGTGCTATCCTCTACTTCACCAAAATTATAAGGCTCTATAACACATCGGCCACTGGCCAGTTTACTTATCTACCAAGAGCAGCACACCTTTCAAAACTACATCAGTGCTGGCATAAAAAATACATAATTGCTGAAGTTCAAGAGTGAACTTCTGCCAGCTAGTACCGAATAAAGTAATATATACAGAAATTACAAATGAACTAAACACAACTACAGCTCTCCTAACTACTACATACCACTTTCAAGTAATTTATATTCCACAAGAACTCTGGTAGGACTTTGAGAACACAAAGAGAACATTTATCTGAAGAGCGAAAAGAAATAATATGACTTTCTAATGGTTTAGGGCCTGAAGGAACATGTCAAAGCACCAGGACGAAAAATTAAGTTATATAGCGACGGGATACAAATTAGTCATCATGGATATGAAATTCTGAAGTACCTAAAAACCTTAGAAGATAAAAGGAGCATAGAAGGTCTACAACCTACGAATTCCATTGGACGAGTTCATTCTCTCCTCCCATGATTTAATCTAGTAATTAAATTGTGGATTGACCTTTATTCCTTTTAATTTCCTTCTTTATATGCTCATCCTTCGATTTCATCTCTATCTTCTTCGATGTGTTCAACTTCGGTGTCTTGAATTACATTATATAAGCTGATGTCAATAATCCAATATGCTCGATGGAATAATCGGGAAATAAGAAATCCCTAATCAAATTAAAGGGACTTTCTACATCTCGGTGACTACATACAATTCATATATACTTTTTAACATAACATATCAAACTTACATCCATGACCATTTTGTTCGCTATGCTATGAACTACTAAACGCAAATGAAGAACAGATAAAACCAACAACAACTAAGCAAAAGCTATTAGCTTTATCACCAATGTACCTCAAAAAAAACAACAATTGCAGAAAAACTATAAACAATATAAACCAATAAACCCATATGATCAGTCTTTCATATAATAACTAATCAAACTACACTTAATTCAATCACAATTAACCACATTGCATTAACCAATACCAAAAACCAATAAATTCTTCACCTTTAAACAAGCAACGATCAACGTCAGAATCCAACGCGACACTGCCTTGAACCGCCAGTCAAATTCCCCGTTGAATTATTCGACCCAACCCCAACTGCCAAATCCTTACAATAAACCCTCAAAAACCTCCTCCTCGCTCTCCACCCCCCTGCCTTAAACCTAACCCTAGCTACCATCCTCACATTAAACCCAATTGCTCCTCTCCTAACCCTCTCCTTATTCATCTGATCGAATGCCCGGTTATCCACATACGCACCCGCAGTAGCTAAACTCGCTTTCTCAATCGTCTCAGCCTTCTTATCTTGATAAAACGGAGCAATTGTAGTGTCGGCAAGTGATACGTAATCGTAAAACACACCAGCAGCAACGTCGTCGTAGTAAATTGTCATTTTTTTATTAGGGTTTCTCACTGTAAACCTAATATCCCAATTTGCAGTGATCATAGAGTTATTAAGATTCAATTTTGACACTGAGAACGAGTCGATACGAAATTCGGGGAGCTTAGGACGGAGAATTAGCCATAAGATGAAGATAAAAGTACCAGTGATGATTATAGCGGCTATAGCTATAGCGATTATGCGGCGGAGGAAGGTGGTGCGTTGGTGGTCGGCGGCGGTGTAAGGGTGTTGTTGTTGGTAGTAGGGGTGGTGGTCGTTGTGGTGGTAGTAGGCTGGTGGTGCGGCGACGTATGGGTAGGCGGTACCAGAGGGCGGCGGTGGTGGAGGTTGGGGGTAGCCGTTAGGGTTTGGCGGTGGTTGTCCGGTGGCGGGGTAACCGGTGACGGGTCGATTTGGGTCGATCATTGGCGGAGGATTTTGGAGTAAAACGGGAAAAAGGTGGAGCTTTTATAGTGAATGTTGAGGTGGGTTTTGGGGTTTGGGGTGGGCTGCGGGGGGTGAGGGGGACTTAGGGAGTAAGGAAAGGAATATTGAGGAAAGTACGTTAGGGATGGTATTCTACTGGACTAAAATAGTGGAAATAGATACTTTGTGGGTGATTTTTTGATATTTTAAAAAGTTTGGGGGTTAATATGTAAATAAAATCTGTATTTTGGAATGGTCTAATTTTGATTCATGTCGGATAAGGTTCATTTGGAGAAAGTGTCGGAGGGTGGAGGTGCGGTGAGGTATATGCAGGTGGTGTCAGATGATGGTGGTTGTTAGGTGTAGCCGTTAGGTCTAGTGGTGGTGCTTCGGTGACGGGGTAACTGGTGATCAGACGATTAGGGTAGCCACGATGGAGAAATTTTGAGTGGCAACATGGGAAAATGACGAAATTCTTGTAACGAAATAGAGAGGTTGGAACTACGGTGTAAGGAATGAAATATTGAGAAAAGTGGATTAGTAATTGGATTCTTTTGGGACTAAAAAGAGTGGAAATTGATAGTTGAGGGATGATTTTTAATATTTTAGGAAGTTTGAGGGCTAATATGTAAATAAAGTTTGCATTTGGGATCGATTAATTTGAATTCATGTCGAACAAAGTTCATTTGGAGGAAGTGCTTGAAGGTGAAGGTACGACGACATATTAGCAGATGGTATCGGGTGGTGGTGGTGGTTGGGTGTAGCTGTTAGAGTTTGATGGTGGTGCTCCGATGGCGGAATAACTGATAACGGATCGATTTGGGTCGGTCATTGACGAAGAATTTTGGAGTAAAATAGAAAAATGGTGGATGTTTTATAGTGGATGTTGGGATGGAGGTGGGGGAGAAGGGGAGAGGACTTAGGGTGCAAGGAATGGAATATTGAGTAACGTGGATTAGTGATTGTATTCTTTTGGAACTAGATAAGTGGAAATAGATATTTTGGGGTGGTTTTTGATATTTTGAGAAGTTTGAGGGACTGATATATAAATAAAGTCTACATTGGAGTTTAATTAATTCGAATTCACTTTGAGATGGATTCTACTGAGGGTCAAAATTGAGAATTTTAATTAAGAAGGAGCAGTTTTATCCGTTGCATCATATTCTTGGAAGATAGGTACTTCACCGGTTAATTTGTTTTTTGGATGGGATTGGAGGACTTAGGGGCTGTTTGATAAAGTGTATAAAAATGATGCATAATATGATATATTGGTAATGCTTTTATTAGTAATATTGGTATTGATTATGCTGGTATTAGTAACGCTGACATTATTTCTTATATATTATTTGATTTGATGTATCAGAAATGACATCTCTTGAATAATTTTTATAAAAAATCCTCATTTAGCTTTTGTATACTTTCTTTCCAACAAAATTCTTTTACCTTTAAAACTTTATGGAATCATTTTTCCTCCAAAATAAAATTAAATGATTATTAGCACTGCTTCATCATACTCTCATTAGTTTGTGGTGTGAAGAGCATGTCATCCAATAACACCTCACAACTGTGAAACAAATAGCTGAGTCCTTTCGTTAGTCTGCCCATGGCGCCATTAAAATGTCATACTTTGATGACATATACTACGGTAAACAGATTGTAATAATAAATAATTTTTGTTCCAAATTTAACTCATAAGCTGGAACTTGTGGCTCTTCCATGGCGAAATATAAATAAAAGTGAGGCACAATACAGTGGAAAAGAATTAATTGAAACATGATCCAGAGGGATTTGAGGGGTAGTTTGGTCATTAATCAAGTTAATGCATGTTCTGAAACTCTTTGTATAACTAATACTACATGAAAAATGATGTGTATTACTAATACACACCTCAATACACAATAAAGTGTATAGTCACATAAGCCAAGAAATGTACAAAGCAAGGTACTAGCTGCACACATTAATTAATATATGTATTATTTCTTTTAATACACTCTACGAAATAAGCCCTTAGGGAGTAAGAAATTGAATGTTGAGGAAACTAGGCAGTGATGGTATTCTTTTGAAACTAAAGAGTGAAATATCAACTCTTTGAGTTTTTTTTTTTTTTTTTTTTTTTTTTATATTTTAAGAAGTTTGGGGGCTAATATGTAAATAAAGTCTGCATTTGGGATGGATTAATTCGGATTTACGTTGAATAGATGAACACATACTAATACTATGATTTATAAGCGGATTGAGGATTAAAGAGAGGGATTAGAATAGAAAGAAATAGATTTCACCTATGTTCCTATGATGAATGATCGCTTTCTTGGAATTACTTCATAAGTAATTTTCATTAGTTAGACTTCACACACAATATAAACAATTAGTTGAAGTGTACCATAGAAAATGAAAAAACGAATTAATTGACTATTGAGTGCAAGCCCGTAAATAGACATGAAAAAAATGCTCCCTACAAAAAATATTTTCATACTCAGAAATTAAAATTGAGAACTTTAATTAAAAAAGAAGTTGTTTCATACATTACACCATATCTTTAGAGCCCGTTTGGGATTGCTTACAAAACTATTTATTTGAGAAACACTTTTATAAATGGCTTTTCAAATAAGTGCTTTTAAAAAGAAAACCAATTTGTGTTTGGTAAATTCATTTGAAAAATGCTTTTGATAAACAAATTGTGTTTGGATAATCTTTTTCAAGCAATGTTTTTGAGATAAGTGACCAAAAAGGACATCTATCAATAGACCTTTATTACTAAAACCAATTTATAGAGAAAATTTATTTTAAATATCTATTATAATATTTTTAATTAAATTTTTTTTATTTAATTAAAAAATACGTACTCTAAAATTTTCAATCAATATTTATATACATAAATACATTAAAAACTATTATATAGTGATATATTACTTAAATAATCTAAATATTACTTAAAAACATTAAACAAAAATGAATATAAAAATTATTTCATAAATTAAATCACTACATATGAAAAAATTAACGACAAAAATAATTAATCCTTAATACATCACAAAAGCTCTCAACAATTTCATCCCTAATTTTGTCACTCAATGTCTCTATACTAGTAGAAGTTCTGTCTTGTATTTTTGAAGGTATACCAAAAGGCTGGTCTGCTTCTTCGATCTCTGTGATGATGTCTTCGTTCGATTAATAATTAAAGTTTTTATCAGTAGTAGAGTGTTGTCGTATGAAATTATGTATAGCCCTAGTAGTTGTAACAAGATAAACTTGAGTGTCGAATTTAAAAGATGACATTGAACGTAGGAGAGCAAATCTGATTTTTCAAACCCCAAATGTTCTTTCAGTTGTACATCTCAAACTGGAGTGAAAGAAATTGAAAGTCTCATTTGAATTTCTGAAGTTAGAATTACGTCTGAAATCAGGGAGATGATAACACTCCTTTTATATGATCCTAATTAACCAATCATTGTTGAATAACTCGAGTCTACTAAATAATATTTATCTACATCAATATAAGAATAATTAATTAATTAATATAAAAATAATATAGTTTATAAAATAATACAAAACATAATATTTAAATCACTAACTTGGTGGTGGATGAGGAAAATTAAGATCCGATCTTCTAAACGCTTGATCAAATATCCCAGCATCATGTACAATACTTTCCATCCAAGCCATACAAATGTGAAACACATGTCCAATCACATACCGTCATAACATTTTGAGAAGTAAAACCTTTTCTAGCAATGTATTTACTTTGATCCTTCGAAGGGACAATACACGATACATGTGTTCCATCTATAGCTAAAAGAAACTCAATGAATCATATATTTTAAAAGCAAATCATAATACATAACATCATAAATCTAATCCTTATGCAACATGGTCTTCCTTTCCAATCATTACAATTGCAATTTTGCATCTTCTTGTGCTAAGAACATTTCTCTCATTGATTGTTTGACAAGTAAATCACTCGTTTTTCACCATAAATCACTACCAACAGTCATACCAAGAAAATTGCGAACTATAGTCATTACACTCTTACTACTAAGTGAAGTTTCTCTCGACTGCATTGAAGTGCGGATTCAATGGCGTCAGCAATTCTCTCCATTGATAAACTAATTTTCTGATTAGGATTAGTTTTTTTCGTTTCTGCTGATACCTTTTTTTTCTTCTAGTATCACTTTTGCTGTTACTTTTTTCCAGCTTCAATTAATTCTTCCAAACCATCAATAGTTACAAATTCTTCATTATTTATTAGAGTGTCAAACTCAAATGGTTGCTCAGATTGAAACCATCTACTCCCTTGTATACTCTCTGGTAAAACTCCAGATGACGGTGTCCACGCATGTTCTTCAATAGCAACAACATCCTTAAAACATATCTCCATTTGAGTTCGATATTGTAAGACTTTTTTCTTTAAATTTCTCTACATCTGAATTTTTCTACAATGATGAGAAGAAATAAGATGCGTTATTAGTGACCAATATAACATAATAACTCGTCAAGTTCAAGTGAATAATATGTAATAAGATTTGAAGTACCTTTATTTTTCTATCCCACCATTCGACACTCACTTGAATGATTTTCTTCTCGCTATCCCACCCTAAACCAATTTTTTTTCCAACTAAAACGTCCAATTCTTTTCAAGTGGTTTTAAGATTATCCCATTTATTCTTCAATTTGACTTTGCCATAATTTTTTTTGGTTCTAGCATTGAATCTTATTACCAAATTAGTCCATCCAGTTTTGTTGAAGTGGGTAACAGGACCATTTCCAACGATAACTTCATCCACACATAAATTTAAAAATAACTCTATGTTTTCTGTACTCCATTAAGCCTTCTCAACATTACTCATTTTCTATGCATTAGAGATATATAATTAATAATAATAACATTACACAAAACAGTGAAATAAAAATATTATTTTAAAAATAAAAATTTAACAAAATCTAAGAATTTTATAAATGCTGATATTATCACATATGCTCTTATATGTATGCACATGAAAAATTTAGTTATATCTTGATAATTATTAGAAAAATCATACCTTAAAGTGAGAAGGCAATCTTTATTCAAAAAGCAACTTATTAATAATGGAGATGACTTTATATTTTGAAGAGCAGTAGAGTATATGTATATATGAGAAATATTATCTGTATTTATAGATGAAGGAGAAGGTGTGCAGTACGATAAACTTGTAAAATGAGTAGAAGATTTGAAGAAAAGGTAAAAAAAAATTAAAATTAGAATTATCTGTTTTTTGTTACCTTATTTTTTGGATACATTTTAGTGTGTCAAAATTTACTAAAAGTAAGCAAACACTATATTCATGCTTACAAATATCTAAATGAAATTATATCTGTTATTTGTTACATTTTCTTTTGGATATATTTTTACCGTATCAATTCTAATACTAAGTAACCACATTTATATACGTATACTGTATGATAACAAATATTTAAAATAAAATTCTATTTGTATTTTTTTTTAAATATATTTTTACTATGTTAAATTTTACTACGAATAAGCAATCATCACATTCATATATATACACACTACATTGTAACAAATATGTCACTTTTCATGAATTATTTATTTAGAATTAAATATTCGAGAAAACAATTGCATGTGCTATCAAAGTACAATCTTGTAACGTGATTCATCTGTCAATTGTTATCATCAATAATAAACAATAAAAAAATTATATATTCTTTAGTCATCATCATCAATGATATTTTTAAATTTATTTAAAGAAAATGGGTGAAAATAAAATAACAAAAAATAAATCACAAAGAATTATGACGTAAATATGAAATGTAAAATTTTAAAAATCAAACGTTAATTAAACTTGTAAGATATGTTAATTAATTCATAAGGAATATATATATATATATATATATATATATAGATAGATAGATAGATATTGTGTATGTGTGTGTGATAGAGATATTTCTGTTATAAAAAAATAATTTTCTACTTCTACTTCCTCTTTTTTAGAAAAGCAAAAATTTTCTGCTTCTTCCCAGAAGCAGAATAACTGCTTAAAACTGCTTCTGCTTATTTTTAAAAGCATTTTTGCAAGTTTACCAAACACACCTTTTTTTAAAGAATATTTTTTTCCTTATTTATTTTGGGAAATAAGCCACCTCATATAGGGAACTAACTTGAGAAAATTGAAGGAAAAGAATCTTGTAAGTCTTGAATGAAAGATTGATGACATTGACCAACTTAAAGGGTTAAACATAATTAGAAAACTTGATTAAGTTAATTGTGAACTTGATTAATATTTTTAAAACTTCTTAATATTTTAAAAAATACAAATCAACCCACACCCCCATTCAATTCAAATCAACCGTCTCTTTCCTCTCTCTCTCAATAGTTTCTTTCAACTCTCTCCCAACCAACAGTTCTGCAAAATTTCTTCTTTCAATCCCCGCGACTTTAACCTCCGGTGACAAATAGTCGGGAAATCTCCTTTTCAACTTTCAACCGCCAATCGACGTGAAGACTTCTCTGGCGATAATAACTTCGAGTTCTTCGTCGTTCCATTTCTTCTTTCACAAGTAAAAAATTATGAAGAAACAGAGAAACTTGATCCAACTACTCTTCTAGTATTGGTTAACAATTTCAATATTTCTTGCTTACATTTGAAATGTGGACTAAATAAAATCCTAATTTCCATTATTATTGTAGTTCTTGTTGTTGAATTATTGATTTGATTTGTTGGTGATTTTTGATAACTGTTGATGTTCTTAGTGTGTGTGTGATGTGTTGGTATTGCTGGGTTAATTTGTTGTTTGTCTTGGTAAAAATAGTGTTAAAACAGGTAGACCATCTGATACAACAGATGGAATATCTAATGCACAGAAGAAACATCTGATGCAACAGATGAAACATCTGATACAACAAATGAAATATCTGATGCAACTGATGCAACATATGTAAATCTGATACAACTAAGAAAATCTAATGCAACAGATGAACAATTTAACAGAGATTCATCTGTTGCGACAGACGACTCTTCTATTTGGAAGAAATCTAAATAATATTGATTCAACAGATAACTCATTTTGCAATAGATGAGTGATTTTTTTTATTGTTTTCAACGGATTACTCATCCACTGCAACAAGTTATTTATAGGCTGCAATAGATAACCTACCTGGTGCAACAGATGTGTGGTTTATTTTTATTATTTCTAATGGATTACTCATCCACTGCAATAGGTTGGTTATATGTCGCAACAAATATCTTACCTGGTACAACAGATGAGTGATCTATTTTTATTATTTCTAATGGATTACTCAGCCATTGCAATAAGTTGGTTATATGTTACAACAGATAACATTCCTGGTGCAATAGATGAGTGATCTATTTTTACTGTTTCCAATGGATTACTCATCCCTTGTAATAGGTTGGTTCTATGGTGTAACAGATAACCTTCCTGGTGCAACAGATGGGTGATTTGTTTTTACTGTTTTCAATGAATTACTCATCTATTGCAACAGGTTGGTTATATGTTGCATCAGATAAACTACCTGGTGCAACAGATTAGTGATCTATTTTTATTGTGTCCAACGGTTTACTCATCCATTACAATAAGTTGGTTATATGTTGCAACAGATACATACCTGGTGCAATAAATTAGTGATTTATTTTTATTGTTTCCAATGGTTTACTCATCCGTTGCAACAGATCGGTTATATGTTGCAATAGATAACATACATGGTGCAACAGATGTGTGGTCTGTTAGAACTATTATTTTACTGTTGTGCATGTTAGATTTATTATTATCCCTTTTTAATGATGTATTAATTAATTATAATCTATTTTATGTTCCAGTTAGTTTAAGATAATATGGATACCAAAAGAATAGAAACCGAATCAAGTCCAAGTAAAGGAATAAGTGAAGCAGCTAGGCTACATTCACCACTCTATGATCTTGCTTTACAAGCATTATCTCAATTAGGAGCAGAAGATAATGAACACGGAGAGGAGGAATGTTTCAAAAGAGATGATCCAAATGCTAATAGCCCTTTTGTCGAAGAGTTCGTCAAAACCTTCAACATTGATCATTATCCTGTGAGAATGCAGTGCGATGGTGCTATAAATTTAATGGGTGATTTCGTGGTTACGTCAGCCATGGAAAAATCTTTCGACGCCTTCAGAAAAATACTTCTAGAACAAAAATTGGATTCTTATTTCAGGGAAAGCTGCTTTGGGCAATATCTTGATTTTCCGAAGGACAATAATGCTAGTGTTTAGATAAAAATGGTATATGATCTTTTTAAGCGTAGGTTTATGTATGAAAACAAAGATAAGATAGATGAGGTATGGATAAATTGCTGTGGTATGCCTGTTTGTTTTAGTTGGAAGGAGTTTGCCATAGTTACTGGATTAAAATGTTATCCTCCTTCTCCTTCTCAAGTTATACCTACTTTAACCCCCTAAAAAAGTACCCCACACACCCAAAAAAGGAAAAGGCAAGTCGAGTAATCGTGATGACCTAGTGTCCATTGTTAGTCCAAGCTTAAAAAACAAAAATTTGATAGAAGCACTGAAAGGTAAAGGACTTTCAAAGAAGCATAGGCAATCATTGTGCTTGTTTTGGTTTGTACATAATATTTTTTGGGCGAGAGACGTTAACAACAACATAAGCCTCGGTTTAATAAATTTCTCCGAGGATTTTGAGGCATTTAACAGCTATCCTTGGGGTTATGAAAGCTACAAAATGACTGTCAAATATTTGTTCTCTCTGTTAATGCCAAAGACAGTCAACTTATATGGCTTTCTATGGGCTTTCATGGTAAATATTTCTTTTATTATGATACGATTTATTTTTTTATTCAATAATGCTTTTGATTTATTAGCGTTATATTATAGGCTTGGACATTTGAAGCCATTTCTTATTTGAAACAACAAGTGAACTACTAGGAAGAAGTTTTCTGTCTAAGAATCCTTAGATGGTTGTCAGCCAAAACCTGATAAAAATGCAAAATGTCTTGATATTTTAAATCCCCCGAAGGAAGCAATAAGTCTAATTCTAATCAAGTTTTTATTTTAATTAATGATTATTTTATATGATTTCATCATCATTCTAATATATGTACTAATTTATTTTAGATTGTCCATTCGTGGCTTGTTCTGACCAATCGAGGGTTGAGGATGTCATTTTTTCTTACTTTACGATCTATGCAAACTTTATTGGACCCTAAGGTCATTGATGAAATAAAAATAGAATTGTTTCGAGCAACAATCATCACAAGAAAAATAATTTTGGAGGGTGAGCTTATTGTTGTTGATGATGGTAGTGATAGTGGTGTTGCTGTTGGGGCTAATGATGCTTCTCTTACACTTTTTGAAACAACAAGCCACTATGATTATGATCATACTGGTTATACAATTTTTTTTCTAAATTTTGACACATCTAGCGAATGTTCTGCTTGCGAATGTCAAGACTGCAAGGCGAAACATGATGGAGTGATTAATGTTATTAATGCACTAACTGCTTCTGTAAAGAAAATAACATCTAAGAGAGGTGTCATTCCATCAAAGCGGATTTCATATCCATACACTCCACTAGATATCAAGGTGGCTAAGACAAGAAGGAAAGATATTTTCAAGGCATCTTCGAGCATCGAAAAAGCAAAATTGTAACGCCTCTGTCTTTGTTTTACGCTGCTGTTCAATGTAAAGGGGACATAGGAGAGCAGCATGAGCTGAAGAAGGTGAATATACATCATCTATTCCAACAAACAAACAAGCACATATCTATTTCAATAGATGACACATTTGCTGAAAATTATCAAACAAATATATGCATCTGTTGCAATTATTGTCTAACCTATTGCATCAGATGCGTTATCTGTTGCAACATATGTCTGGCTATTTGAGAAAATCAAACATATTTTCATACTGTTTTAATTTCTACCAACAGATGAGTTTTATGTTGCAACAGATGGGTGATCTGTTCAAAATTACCGTACTGCTCTATTTTACCTGTTCAAATTTATCCCAACAGATGATCCATCTATTGCAACATAAGACTCATCTATTGCAATAGATGGAAAATTTGTTGTATATCTGTAATTAGCATTGATAATTTTGGCTTTCCAGGTGGATGTCACAGCAGAAGCTACTGCCGAAGAGCATAATATCACAGTTGATAATCCATTAACTACTTTCAAAGAAGAAGAAAAAGTGGAGCCTGTCAGTTTGGGAGAATGGAAGAATTACTCATTTGAAGGGTTCAATATCTCGGATAAGGCTCCAAAAAACTAACAAAATTGAATAACGACTATTTAGAATGGATTGCTGATGGGCTGTTAAAGCATCATGCCGGTAGGTACATAAATCAATTTTAAAGATATTGATTTATACAATTCTTGTTGTAACAACATGACTTTAACACATATAAATCATCATGTAGAAAACAAAATGATGAACACTACAAAGTGAACGAATCGAGTCTTGATTTTGATATGTTCAACTTTGTTGTTGCATATCCCAAAATGAAAAAATTTGTTCTATTTGATGACACAACCCCAAACTTGCTGCAATGATGAGGTTTAAATGCCATACATATTACTATTATTTAACACTTTATTTAATTGCATGTACATATTAATTTTTCAATCACTTAATCCAAAATGTTTGATAATATGTGCTGCAAATCGATGTCATTTCTTACTATCTCCGAAAAAAGGCTAAGTTGCAAACACCAGAACAATACAGATACACAACAAATAATTATTTGTACAAAGTTTACATCAATAATGCCTACGATAGGTATTGTTAACAACAGCTGGGAGTTTCCCAAAATGAGAAATACTTAATCAACATCATCAAAGGTTTTAACATTTTAGCTTACTTACCTTGGCATTTGGTCAACGAAGTGTACATCCCAATCAATAATGGTGATGAATTCCATTGGGTGTTAGCTGTCGTCATTCTAAAAAAGAGGCACATCCGAGTTTATGACTCGATGTCATGAAGGAGACATTTCAGAGCATCGTTTGAGATACAAAAGCTAGCCAAAATATTGCCTACTTACCTTGATATGAGTGACTTTTTTGACCAAAAAGTTTGTACTGATTGGTCGACGATTGAAGCATACCGGGATAAAATGGGTAATCCATTGATGTACAATATGTTGAAGGAATTGCTCAACAACCCATTGGAGCTTGTAAGTATAAGTATCATGATTTAGTTTCATTTCATAAATTTCACAATGCTTACATGAACTGCAAGATATGGATTATCTATTTTTTTAAAATGCAGGGATTGCAGTTCTTTTATTGCCGCTTATGCCGAGTATTTGACCGATAGATTACAAGTACCAAATAATGGACTTGATGTCGGATTACTCCACAAAAGATATATTGTTCTTTTATGAAAATACGGAAAATGAAAAGCTCAGAAGCCGTACACAAGCGACATTAAAGATCCACAACGACCATAGATGAATTTTGTAGCATCGGATGAAGAACAACTTGTTCATATTGAGTAGATATTTATAGCTTGAGTCTGTCAATGTAATAAACTATCCTCCTCGTTTTAACTTGTTGATTTATTTGTAAAGTAGATTATTTGTACCCATAATATTTGTTTTATATTTCATTTATTTGTTGAGTTATTTCATATAATTTCTGAAGGCTTTGATTTATTTTATGCTGTTTATAAATATAATTTAATTCTTAGTTTTGAACGTGTTAATTAAAATGAAATACTAGATTCAAATTCGTAACAGATAATACATCTGCTGCAACAGACGGCAAAACTTATCAAACAGATTTAAACATATGTTGCAACATGTAGGTCATCTGCTGGAAATTATATAACAGGTCTTCCTACTTTTTTGATTTGTTCCAATAGATTACCTATCAGTTGCAACAAATAGATTATATGTTGCAATAGATTATATATCTGTTGCAACAGATAGACCGAGAATTATCTGCATAATGCAATAGATGACAACCTATTTCAACAGATAATCAATCTATCACCACAACTATTATATCTATTACAACAGATAGACAATCTGTTGCATTATAAAAATTCAACTTTCACCAGACATAAAAATTATTGCCATTGCATGTAATGTAAAGTGAAGTGGCTTGATATAAAAAATTGTTACCGTGTTCGTCTCTGTCTGTCTTTGTATATATTCTTCTTTATAAATGGGCTCCAACCATTTAGTTAGGTCATCTGCTGAAAATTATAATAGGTCTTCATACCTTTTGGATTTGTTCCTACAGATTACCTATCAATTGCATCAGATAGATTGTATGTTGGAACAAATTGTATATCTGTTGCTACAGACAAACCGAGAAACCATCTGCATAATTCAACAGATGACAACCTATTCCAACAGATGATCAATCTGTCACAACAGGTATTATATCTGTTATAATATATAGATAATCTGTTGCATTATAAAAATTCAACTTTCGCCAGACATAAAAATTATTGCCACTACATGTAATGTAAAGTAAAGTGGCTTGATATAAAAAATTGTTATCATGTTCATCTCTGTCTTTGTACATATTCTTCTTTACACATGGGCTCCAACTATTTAGTTAGTATTCCATAAGCCCAGACCTCTTGCATATTTCCTACAACGGCGTCATACATACCGAATATTTCTGTGGCGGTCAATAAATACTCGATGTATGCAAGCGAGTACGGCCCACACGCTGCATCGATTTTATTTTTTGGGAGGTGGATGTTTTTATTTCGACCCTGAAAATCCCATGATTCCTTCGTCAAGACTTTCACCAATAAATGATCCATCAGTTTACTCTGTGTCAATAACTTGGGGAACAACTTCAAGAGTCGCTGCACGTGGGTTAAAAACGTGTCCTCAATGAAAACAGGTAAGTTGCAATCATAATACTTAATGTTTCCCTCATCGAGTAGTGTCTCAACAACGAGAAAATATTTGAATTCCACATTCATGACTGCAAGGATTCTCTTTGCTTTGGTCCAGTTCTTGCTGTATGGATATGGCTTCTTCCCTCCAATATATTTCATTATGTCTTCATCTCATTCGAATGTAGAAACTAACTTACCAAATCTTCAGCCACCGGGACCAGCTCGCATGCAGAGATCATCGTACCTATTCTTGAAATTATTGTAAAAGTTGAGGTTCATTATCCTATCGGCAGCATCATAAGTATTCAGGTATGCTAATTGCCTGCCCCTCATGAGGCAGAGAATTTCATCAATATACTATGGTATAAGAAGACAATTTTGAAATAGGTTAGTAATTGTAAAGAAGAAAAACACAGTGGAAAGATTCTTTTGTAGAGGATTCTCTAAATCAGTTCACAGATTGCCCAGATAACATAACTTATGCAACAGATGTGTATTATGTTGCAATAGAATACCCAGTTGTTGCAATAGATTACACATCTGTTGCGTAGCTTCTTCTTCATAGAGTATATTGGAAGGCTAGGTTAGCAAAAGTAAACTTACATTGTCCACGTACCACTCACGCATATTTGTCATATTTATGAAGTCTTTGGCGTCAAATGAATGCATGGTGTATTCTTATGGAGGTTTTATCTTGTCAGTTATGATTTTTTCCAGTTCCTTCTTCTCCTCATCTCCAAGTACTACGTATATGTCCACCTTCTTCAGCAGCCCTTGAACTTCAACAACTCTTGGAGCGGGAGGATTTGCAATTTTTTCCATTTTCAGAATAAAGAGTATTTGTCTAATGTTTCTTCTCTTCCTCCTAACCACCACTGTAGGAGTGTATGGCTTCCTCACCTTCTTGGATGGTATGAAACCCCTCTTGAATTTCAAATCTTCGATAGCTTCATCAATAGCCTCTAGTTTTTCAAGGAGTTTATCCTCTATATCCTTGCTAACTTTGCATTTTCAATGAGAACATGAGGGTGAAGAAGGGTGAGAGGGACCACTATAAGGGTAGGAGGGATCGGTGTAGGGGTGAGAGACACCTGTACGAGGGGTGATTTCAAATATTTTTTTTCTTGAGCACCAACATGCTCATAAGCATGACTGGCCGCAGCAACATCATCAGGATGATTTCCACTATCATCAACAACTCCACCAGCAACACCCCTAGAAGAAGTGCCCAGATCTGTTGCAGTAGGTTGGTCATAAATTGCTTCAACATTAGGCTGACCTTGCCTAACTGCTATTCTTATGGATGTTTCTCCAGCCAATTCCTTCTTTATTAACTCCACCGTTGGGTCTGCTTTTGTATCAACAAGACCTAGAGTAATAAAAGAAGTCATCCCCAACTCCTGCTCAGTAGGCAGATCCAAGGATGAAAACCTATAAAAAAGATAGGAGGCATTTAAATCTATAATAATAATAATTTGCAGGAGGCATTTAAATCTATAATAATAATAATTTGTAGTCAGCTGGGTTAAATTTTAACACAACCAACTTATGCAACAGACGATCTATCTACCGCAACAGCTGATCTATATGTCGCAATAGATTGATAATATGTTGCATTAGATTACCTATCTATTGCATAATTTACAGTATATGGGTAATCTGTTAAGTCAGGTTTAGAGAAACAGAGCAATAAATAGTTAATATATTGCAAAATATGGATCATCTATCACAACAGATTACCCATTTGTTGCACCAGTTGCATTTGACGGGTAATCTATTGCGACAAACTACCCATCTGTCGCAACAGATGGCACATCTATTTCAATATATTTCTTTGAGGCAAATTATTTTAGTTGAAAGAAGATGTATTGCATCATCTTGAGGGTTAAGGAGATCAGCCTCCTTAATATTTTTTTTGCTGCTCTTTGCAGCCAACCATCTAAGGATCCTTGGATGAGAAACCTCATCCGGTAATCCTTGAACTGCTTTTGGAAGGGAGAAATGACTTCACATGCTCAAGCCTAAAAAATGTAAACAGGAAGCAAGAAAAAAATCACAATAACTATATTCAATATAAATTTATGGATGAGTAAAAATAGTGATCAATTTTACCATGAAAGCCCAAGGAAAACCGTATAATATGATAGTCTTTGGGGATAAATTTGTCAGTAAATATTCGATAGATAAGTTGTAGCTGTCATATCCCTAGGGATAATCATTGAATTTCTCAAAATCATCAGCAAACGCCAACAAATCATCTTCTATGACTTTCCTGATGTCTCTTGTCAATAAAACAGAATGGACAAACCAAACTAAGCACAATTTCTTCCTGTAGTGCTGTAGTATATTTTTATCCTCGAGATCTGCCATCAAATCATCCTCTTTGTACCTACATCCAACAATGCCAACAACCTATCTTTTTTTCCCTTGAGTTTGTTGGTCCCTTTATTTCCTCGATGAGAGGTTCTTCTGGATGATCGTATCTCACGTTCGTCACTATGGCAAACTCTTTCAATCCAAAACAAATCGGCATGCCATAGTAGTTGATCCAGATTTCATCCATTTTTTCGCCCTTTTTTGAATCTTTATTATCCCCCGCGTACTTGATCCTACGCTTGAGAAGACTATAGACTATGATCATTGGGAAACGAAGAGTGCAGTCCGTAGGCAGCTTAAGAAAATATGCAAAAAAGCTATTTTTTAAAAGTTCATCTATATTTTCATTCTTCATAATACTGCTAAATTCATCAAAACCTTTCCCCAACTGACATTTAAGTACAAGATCACCAGTTACTTCTTTAGGGCGATCCATCAGTATCGCAACTCGAAACCTGTCGATACTAATGGTTTTGATAGGATCATGCTAGTATTTCGATATAAATTTACGCCCGATTGGTGAGAAGGAGTTGTCACTTTTCTCAACTTCATTTTGCCCTGACTAAGATTGTTCAGGAAGTTCCTCTGAATCTATCTGTACTCTAGCCTTTTTTGCTGGGTGGTTAGATGTTGATCCACTTTTAGTTTTTTTTTTTAGTTTTGGGAGACATCTGTTAACTACAAACAATAGAAAAATAAAAAATACATTGCATTTGATGTCTGCATAATTTTTTTTTAAAAAGTAAGACAAATTTCAATAAATTATTCTACTCCATATTACAAAAAAATATTCCGACGGATAACCCATCAGTTGGAACAGGTGGGGAATCTGTTTGAAGACCTATTTAATATCTCCCAACAGATCTTCCACCTGTTGCAATAGATGGACCATCAAGACCACCATCAACACCACAACCAATGCCACCAAGACCACCACCAATGCTACCAAGACCAACACCAAGACCACCGATACCATCACCAATATCACAAATACCAACCAACAATACAACGATAGTCAACAAAATACTGAGACAAAAACTAGGGTTTTCTCGGGTGCTTCCTACTTTTTAGCATCAAAACTCAAAATTGTTAACCCATTCTTGAAGATAATACAACTAAAAGTCCTTTTTTCATCATTAACTAAAATTCTCCAATTTTTAGAATAAATAAAAAATATAGAACTCTTCTTGAACTCTGTTACCTACGTAGACAAAGAAATGACGGGTACAAGCGAGAATGAAGTCGAAAATAACAACTATGTGGTTGAAAAAGGGAAGAAAATCAATCTGTTTTGAATGGTTGAGTAATATGTTGAGTAATTGTTACTTGTATTGTTAAGAGAGAGAGAGATAGAAGAGTGAGAACTTCAGGTTTGAAATGCAGAAAAGTTTTTCACGCAAATGGTTGATTTGTAATTTTGGAAAAGAATGAAAAGTTTTAAAATTGTTAATTTGGTCCGAAGTGATCTTAATTAATTTTTAAAATTTTAAAAATATAGTTTTTATAATATTAAGTTAATGAGAATATCTTCAACTCAGAGTGATCGATTAATGACTCGGGTCGAAACAAACTCAATACCAATACCATGCAATTACAAAGAGTCAATTGAAGTTGTAGTTGATCCTACGAACTCATTCATCCCTAGTTCCACCTAAATTAATTAAGGTACTAGCTTGACATTAATTTAATGAGAATCTCTTCAACTCAGAGTGATAGATCGACAACTCGAGTCGAGATGAATGCAATACCCATACCATGTAATTGCAAAGACTCAATTGAAGTTATAGTTGACCCTACGAACTCATTCATCCCTAATTCCACCTAAATTAATTAAGGTACTAGCTTGACATTAATTTAATGTGAATTCTTTTATCTCAGAGTGATTGATTGATGACTCGGGTCGGGATGAACGCAATATCAACACCATACAATTGCAAAGACTCAATTTAAGTTGTAGTTGACCCTACGAACTCATTCATCCCTAGTTACACCTAAATCAATTGCAATGAAATTTGTTGCAACAGATGACTGTATTGTTTGAAATTTTCAAACAGATATTCATATGTAAGACCCTACAAAATTCTCTTGTAGAATGAGCCTTAGGGCGTGTCAAGTGAGGCGTAATTCTGGCCCTAAGAGATTGAAAAGTGAATTCCTAAGTGAGTATCATTTTAACTATATAGAATTTCCCAAATTTCAGCTTTTTATCACATGGGAAATTTGATAAGCTTTCCGTTGATATAAGATTCGCCCAAATCCGATACCTAGGTAAGAAGTTATGGCTAATTTAAGACCTAGTTGTAAAACAATGCCATTCTAGTGCTTGGCGCATCGCGGAGAGGGTTTATTTGACAATTGTCAAATTACAGTGGAACTCCGTGATAGTGGCACTTTGCGGACCCCAATTTCTCAATAGTCAATTTCTAGTGGCCTAGCACGATTGTGATGCTTCACGCTAAAGTTTCAGGTCCCAACTAGTGGGACAACATGATGGCTCTGCGTTACGGTGACTCCCAGATTCCCATTTGTCAATTTCCAGTGAGCTACCGTGATAGTGGCGCATCGCGGTGGCCCATAAAATTGGGTTTCTAGTTCAAATTTTCCATCTTCATACAAAAGTTAAAAAAGGCACTTTGGACTTTTTCCAAGCCTCTTAAATTGTGCAAACACCAAATTAAAGTCTTTAACAAGCATTCTATAAAGTTTTTCTCAAGTTTTCTCTCAACATGAACCCTAAGTATCCAAAACCTCTTCCAATAATCTCAAGAATCCACCATAGATTTTCTAAATTGAGTCAAGATTCAAGGGTCCCAAGTCAAGGGCTTCATGAACCCTCATTCAAGAGTACGAATAGAGTTCCAAAAGCGAGAGTTCATCCAAAGCTTCTAATTCAAGGTATGTAGGATTTTGAACAAGGGTAATCCTTTCACCCTTGTGCCCAAAAGCTTATTTAAACTACAATTCTCTGTAATTTATGAGATTTTACATGAAATTGAATTGGGGTTTTTCACCCATTGTTATTGGTTGCAAGGTTTTGATGTTTCCCTTGAATTGAGAGTCTAATGGCATGATTTTTACATATTTTCTTGAGAAATTGCAGCTGGGTCTATACCCCATGATTTTAATCCTTGAGAAGTTAATAGTTGAAATATTTGAGATATTGAAGTATATAAGTATGTTGAGATTTTGAGACAAATTGCTGAAATTTCTAGATTTCTACATGGGTTATGAATCTATATGCTATCTATTATGCTTTTGATGAGTTTTAACTTGAGATTGAATTGTGGGTTATTAAACCCCACTTGAGACTTGCAATTTTATGAAATATTGTGCTATATGCACCCATGATTTGAGTATTCTGAGATTGTTAAGAAATGTTTTGACCTAATGGTCATTGAGCTTTGAAATTCGCTTTCCTACATGAGAGTATAGATTTGATTATTGGGTTCATGGTGAACCATGAGATTATTTATAAAAGTGGATTTTTACGAGATAAGCGTAGGTAATCTAAAGGGAGTAGTATTTAGCATCGAGAGGGTAAGTTACTACAGTTTCTTACCCCATAACTACGTGCCACCATAGGTTGGGCCTGGGGTCGAGTTTACGATTATTATTGGGCCTAAGACCGAGTTGATATTAGGCTCGAGGCCGAGTTTATTTAGTAATCACTGGACCTAGGTTATACTTCCTATCAAGAGTATGATGCCTCTCCCCAACGTGAGGTCTCTTCCTTAGGAGGACAAAACATTAGAATCCGTATAGCTCACATGGTTTATGTCGGTTAAGAGAACCTCCCTAAACTAAAGTATTTTCTATTGAGATAGAATATTTTCCCTTAAAACTAAAGCTTGAAATAAGATATTTTTCTAACGTAAATGAAATGCCTTCAAGTATTTTCCAAAGTTATATGATTCCGAATTCCAAGTATTTTAGTTCAAAAGAGTTATGAGTTCTTGAGCATTGAAGAAGTGTTACTCTCCATGAGACATATGCATGAGTTGAAATTATTGCTTAAAGTTTTCTTTAGCCTTGAGTAATGAGAATAAGAGAAGAGTACAAATTTCAAAGATAAAAGTATAATGACTCACGAGATTGTGTTATATGTTCCATTTTAAATGATTCATGAGCTTTGCATTTTATACTTATTCAAGCTATGTTAGTCATTACTTATTATATGTATGATTTGATTAAAGAGTATTGATGTTGTTTTATATAAATGCATGCACCCCACATACTCAGTACATTTCCAAGTGCTGATCCACATATACGTCTATGTGGTACATTCTCTTATAATGTAGGTTCAGGTTCGCATTCCCAACCTCGTTAGTAATTTCTGAGTACCTCTATCTATATTCCTATAGTGGTGAGTCCTCATGGTTTGAGGACCTATATTCAGACATTTCCATATTTTGAGAGACTATGTTGTTATTTCCAGTTCATTTCAAGTCAGTTGGGGACCTATCCCAACAGATCTCTAGTTCATGGATTAGTAGAGGATTTATCAGACTAGTTATCAGATTATGGTTGTGTTGAGGTTTCCAGTATTATGGTCGTTTGGACCGAACATTTTCACTGTCTTTCCTTTCATATGATATGACTATTCTAGTGTTTGAATTATTTCATCTTGAAATGATTGTTATTAGTAAAAACAGGCTCAAAGGGTTAGCTTAGGGCTACTTGTAGCCTTATGCACCGTGTGACATCCCTTGAGGTAATTTCGGGTCGTTACAAACTTGGTATCAGAGCTAGGTTTTAAAGGAGTCCTAGGGAGTCTGACAAGCCACGCTGAGTAGAGTCTTGATTATCGGTGTGTAGCACGCCACATCTATGAGCAAGAGGCTTCAAGACGTTTTAGGAAAAAAGTTATTTCTTTCTTTTAGATTCCATCGTGCCTGCAGTTGTCTCTCTCATCTAATAATTCATGCTCTCCTATTTTAGAAAATTCCTCTCCAAAGAGCGAATGCCCACAGGAATGGTGATAAGCTAACTTCACCTATTGATTTTTTGAATGAGACTGTGTCTCATGCTTAGTTTCGGGTGGCCTTTCAGTCGTTAGCCCAAGCTATCACCACTAATGTTTGGGCCAATAACGAGGCCGCAGTTGCTAATCAACAGGGAGGTAATATAGCCGCAGTTATAATCTGTGATTTCATGTGGATGAATCCGCTAGAGTTTTATGGTCTAAGGCAGGTGAGGATCCACAGTTGTACCTTGCGGAGGTGAGAAAAATCACGCAGGTGATGTATATTTCTAAGGAAGAAAGTGTTAAGTTGGAGTCTTACAGGTTGAAGGACATAGCTTATGACTGGTTTGTATTGTGGAGGAAGGGTAGAGGTAAGGATGTTGCTCCTATGACTTGGCAGGTGATCCAAGATGCATCCTTGGACAAATTCTTTCCGCTTGAGAGGAGGGAAGCAAATATTAAGGATATTATAAACTTGATGCAGGGCTCCATGATTGTTAAGGAGTACTGCTTGAAGTTCAATCAGTTGGCCAAGTAGGCTCCTGATTTAATTTCTGACACCCGGGCTAGTATGAGCTAGTTCGTGACCGGTGTTTCTGGATTAGTACTAAAGGAGTGTAGAACTACGATGTGACATAGGGATATGGATCTGGCTAGGTTGATGACGCATGCCCAGCAGATAGAGGCGGATAAAATTAGGCAGATAGATCGAGTGAGGGGTAACAAGAGGGCTAGATCTGAGCAATATAAGTTTAGCCAGCCTAGGTTCCATAGAGGGAACCGCCCTCAGTTTTAGAGGTGTCTGTCTTTGCCAGTGCCTTCATCAGCTATTACTTCCATGCCTTGAAATAGGCAGGAGAAAGGGGGCAGATCCTTTTTGTCTAGGTCACAGAACAATGTTGGTAACAGAACTCGTTATCCTCCTTGTTCTAAGTATGGTAGGGATTATTCCGGTGAGTGTTTCATAGATCTGAGGGGTTGTTTTGGTTGTGGCAAGCAGTGCCACAGACTTAGAGATTGTCCTCATGCTAGACAGGGGAATAGAGATGCCCGACCTCAGGCACCGGCTACTAGTGCACCAGCTCCTATACCCCATCCCGCCCCTACTTAGGGTGCTTCATCTAGCACCACTGGCGGTCAGCGCCAGAATAGATTCTATGCCTTGCCATCCCATCAAGAGTAGGAGGACTCTCCTGATGTTGCTACTGGTATGCTTCGTGTCTTTTGTTTTAATTTTTATGTGTTGTTAGACCCCGGGTCAAGTCTCTCTTATGTGACCCCACTTGTGGCTGTGAATTTCAAAATAATTCCCGAAAGGATTCCTGAGCCTTTACCTCCACACCAGTAGGGGAGTCAGTTGTTGCTAAACAAGTGTATAGTGATTGTCCTATTACTATTCTTCATAGAGTTATACTTGCAGATTTGATAGAGTTAGACATAGTGGATTTCGACCTTATTCTAGGTATGGATTGGCTTCATTCTTGTTATGAGTCTATAGACTATTGTACCTATGTGGTCAAGTTTCAGTTTCCTAATGAACTAGCTTTTGAGCAGTCCGGGAGTTTGGTATCTCCCAAGATTCATTTTATCTCCTATCTCAAAGCTAGAAAGCTAATATCCAAGGGTTGCATGTATCACCTAGTTAGAGTCAAAGACACTAAGTTTGAGGATCCAACTATTCAGTTAGTCGATTTTGTTAATGAGTTTCCAGATGTTTTTCCGAAAGATCTCCCAGGGGTACCTCCCGATAGAGAGATAGAATTTGGGATTAACCTTCTTCCCGATACTCGGCCTATTCCTATTCCGCTATACCGTATGGCACCTACTGAGCTTAAGGAGTTGAAAGACCAACTCAAAGATCTTTTAGACAAAGCTTTCATAAGGCCCACTATTTCTCCTTAGGGCGCACCTATTTTATTCGTGTGAAAGAAAGACGATTCTTTACGTATGTGCAATGACTAGCGTCAAGTTAACAAGGTCACAGTTAAAAATAAATATCCTCTTCCAAGAATTGATGATTTGTTTGATCAGTTGCAAGGTGCAAGTTATTTCTCCAAGATAGACCTTAGATCCGGCTATCATCAACTTAAAGTGAGGGAATGTGATATTCCAAAGATAGCCTTCTGAACCCGCTATGGTTTGAGTTTCTAGTCATGTCTTTCGGGCTAACCAATTCCCTAGCAGCTTTTATGAACCTCATAAATCAAGTGTTCAAGAAATATCTTGATATGTTTGTCATAGTGTTCATAGATGACATCCTTGTCTACTCCTGCAGTGAGCATGGTCATGCAGATCACCTTAGAATTGTCTTGCAAACTTTTAGAGGTCACTAGCTGTTCGCCAAATTTAGTAAGTGTGAATTTTTGCTAAGGTATGTAGCCTTTCTAGGTCATATCGTTTCAACTGAATGTATTAAAGTTGATCCCCAAAAGACAGAAGCTGTAAGAAATTGGCCTAGACCTATCTCCCCGTCTGACAATAGGAGTTTCTTGGGTTTAGCTGGATACTACCGCCATTTTGTTGAAGGTTTATCTTCTATTGCGTCTCCCATGACCCGGTTGACCCAAAAGAAAGTTAAGTTCCAGTGGTCAGATTCCTATGAGGAGTTTTCAGGAGTTAAAGACTTGACTTACTTCAGCCCTTGTGTTAACTTTGCCTGATGGTACAGATAGTTTTGTGGTGTATTGTGATGCCTCTAAAATTGGTTTAGGTTGTGTGTTAATGCAAAGTGGTAAGGTTATAGACTATGCCTCTAGACAGTTAAAGCTGCATGAGAAGAATTACCCAACCCATGATCTTAAGTTAGCTGCTGTGGTCTTTGCTTTGAAAATCTGGAGACACTATCTTTATGGTGTTCATGTTGATGTGTTTACTGATCATAAGATCTTGCAATATGTGTTTACTCAGAGGGAGTTAAATCTTAGGCAGATGAGGTGGTTGGAATTGTTAAAATACTATGATATAAGTGTGTTGTATCACCCGAGCAAGGCCAACGTAGTGGCGGATGCCCTTAGCAGATTATTTATGGGTAGTATTTCTCATGTATAGGAAGGTAAGAAAGATTTAGCTCACGATTTGCATTGTTTAGCTAATTGGGTGTTAGGTTGCTTGATTCAGCCGAGGGGAGTACTTTGGTGTAAAGTAGTTCCGAATCCTCTGTAGTTTTGAAAATGAAGGAGAAGCAAGATAGAGATCCTAGTTTGGTTAGACTGAAAGAGACAATTAAGGACCAAAAGGTAGAGGTTTTCTCCCAAGGAGGAGATGGTGTGTTGAGATTGCAAGGTAGATTGTGTGTTCCATGTGTTGATAATTTGAGGTAAAGGATTATGGCTGAAGCGCATGGCGCACGGTATTCTATTCATCCGGCACTACCAAGATGTACCGCGACTTACGTGAAATCTATTGGTGGAATGGTATGAAGAAGGATATAGCCAAATTCGTAGCAAAGTGTGTAACATGCCAACAGGTTAAGGTAGAGCACCAAAGACCTGGTGGTATGATGAAAGAATTTGGTATACCCACTTGGAAGTGGGAAGTGGTGAATATGGACTTAGTAACTGGGTTACCTCTTTCGCGTCATCATCATGATTCTATTTGGGCTGTTGTAGACAGGCTGACTAAGTTCGAACATTTCTTGCCCGTGCATACATCTTATACAGCTGAGGATTATGCTAGATTGTATATCTAGGAGTTAGTCAAGCTACACGGAGTTCCCTTATCTATCATTTCGGATAGGGGCACTCAGTTTACTTTTCAGTTTTGGAGGGTGTTCCAGCAGGGTCTTAGTACCCAGTACTTTTGAGTTTTGCTTTTCATCAGCAGATAGATGGTCAGGCTGAGAGGACCATTCAGACCCAGAAGATATGTTGAGGGTATGTGCTCTCGATTTCAAAGGTAGTTGGGATGAGCATTTTCCATTAATAGAGTTTGCCTATAACAATAGTTTCCATGCTAACATCAGGATGTAACCATTTGAGACCTTGTATGGGAGGAGATATAGATCACCCATAAGTTGGTTTGAAGTGGGTGAAGCTACCATGACTTGGCCTGATGCAGTATTTAAAGCTATAGAGAAAGTTAAGTTGATCAGAGAGAGGTTGAAGTCTGCCCAGTGTTGTCAAAAGTCTTATGCCGATGTAAGAAGAAGATATCTTGAGTTTGAAGTGGGTGATTTGGTATACTTAAAGATTTTATCCATGAAAGGGGTGAAAAGGTTTGGTAAAAAAGGTAAGCTTAGTCCCCGTTATGTTGGCCCGTATAGAGTCTTCATCCATGTTGGTAAGGTGGCCTATGAGGTTGAGTTGCCCGCAGAGTTATCAGTTGTTCATCCTTTTTTTCATGTCTCCATACTTAAGAAGCATATCGGTGATTCCGTTGTAGTAGATCCTTCATAGAATGTCGATTTTCAGAATAGTCTTTCCTTCGATGAGATTTCTGTTGAGATCCTATATTTTCAGATCCATAGACTAAGGAACAAAGAAGTTCCCTTGGTCAAAGTTTTATGGCAGAACCAGTCTGTTGAGGGTGCTACTTGGGAGGCAGAAGCAGACATGCGAGTTAAGTACCCACACCTCTTTTTTGTGAGTTTAGATTAATCTGAAGGTATTATTGTTTCCTTAATTCAGACCTTCTAATCTAAAGTTCAGCCATATGCATCTATCCTTGTATGAGTTCTTGCAATTTTCGAGGCATTCACGAGTTTAGAGAGATTTTGAGCTCATTTTAGCTACTTGCTTCAGCTATGTGTACTTAGTTTTTCCTGTGTTTTTAGTCTAACTAGCGACATTTGAGGACGAATGTTTCCAAGGGGATATATTGTCAGACCCTGCAAAATTCTCTCACAAAATGAGCCTTAGGGCGTGTCAATGAGGCATAATTCTGGCCCTAAAAGATTGAGAAATAACTTCCTAAGTGAGTATCGTGTTAACCATATAGAATTTCCCTAATTTCTACTTTTTATCACATGGGAAATTTGATATGCTTTTCGTCGATATAAGATTCGCCCAAATTCGATACCAGGTTAAGAAGTTATGGCTAATTTAAGTCCTAGTCGTAAAACAACGTAATTCTAGTGCTTCGCGCATCGCGGAGAGGGTCTATTTGACAATTGTCAAATTCTAGTGGAACTCCGCTATAGTGGCGCATTACGGAAGACCCTAATTTCTCAATAGTCAATTTCTAGTGGTATAACGCGATTGTGATGCGTCGCGCTAAAGTTCCAGGTCCCAACTAGTGGGTCAACACGATGGCTCGGCATCGTGGTGACTCTCATGTTCCCATTTGTCAATTTCCAGTGAGCCAGCGCGATAGTGGCGCATCGCGGTAGCCTATAAAATTGGGTTCCCAGTTCAATTTTTCCAGCTTCGTACAGAAGTTAAAGAGGGCACTTTGGACTTTTTCCAAGCCTCTTAAATCGTGCAAATACCAAATTAAAGTCTTTAACAAGCATTCTATAAAGTTTTTCTCAAGTTTTCTCTCAACATGAACCCTAAGTATCCAAAACCTCTTCCAATAATCTCAAGAATCCACCATAGATTTTCTAAATTGAGTCAAGATTCAAGGTTCCCAAGTCAAGGGCTTTAAGAACCCTCATTCAAGAGTACGAATAGAGTTCCAAAAGCAAGAGTTCATCCAAAACTTCTAATTCAAGGTATGTGGGGTTTTGAACAAGGGTAGTCCTTTAACCCTCGTGCCCAAAAGCTTATTTAAACTACAATTCTCTACAATTTATGAGATTTTACATGAAATTGAATTGGGGTTTTTCACCCATTGTTATTGGTTGCAAGCTTTTGATGTTTCCCTTGAATTGAGAGTCTAATGGAATGATTTTTACATGTTTTGTTGAGAAAGTGCAGCTAGGTCTATACCACATGATTTTAATCCTTGAGAAGTTAATAGTTGAAATGTTTGAGATATTGAAGTATATAAGTATGTTGAGATTTTGAGACAAATTGCTGAAATTTCTAGATTTCTACGTGGGTTATGAATCTATATGCTATCTATTATGCTTTTGATGAGTTTTAACTTGAGATTGAATTATGGGTTACTAAACCCTACTTGAGACTTGCAATTTTATGAACTATTGTGCTATAAACACCCATGATTTGAGTATTCTGAGATTGTTGAGAAATGTTTTGACCTAATGGTCATTGAGCTTTGAAATTCGCTTTCCTACATGAGAGTACAAATTTGTTATTGGGTTCATGGTGAACCATGAGATTATTTCTAAAAGTGGATTTTTACGAGATGAGCGCAGATAATCTAAAGGGAGTAGTATTTAGCACCGAGCAGGTAAGTTACTACGGTTTTTTACCCCAAAACTACGTGCCATCGTAGGTTGGGCCTGAGGCCGAGTTTATGATTATTATTGGGCCTAAGGCCGAGTTGATATTTGGGCCGAGGCCAAGTTTTTTTAGTGATCACTGGACCTAGGTTATACTCCCTTGCAAGAGTATGATGCCTCTCCCCAACGTGAGGTTTCTTCCTTAAGAGGACAAAATGTTGGACTCCATGTAGCTCGCATGGTTTATGTTGGTTAAGAGAAACTCCCTAAACTAAAGTATTTTCCATTGCGATAGAATATTTTCCCTTAAAACTAAAGCTTGAAATGAGATATTTTCCTAACGTGAATGAAATGCCTTCAAGTATATTCCAAAGTTATATGATTACGAATTCCAAGTATTTGAGTTCAAAAGAGTTATGAGTTCTTGAGCATTGAAGAAGTTTTACTCTCCATGAGACATATGCATTAGTTGAAAGTATTTCTTAAAGTTTTCTTTAGCCTTGAGTAATGAGAATAAGAGAAGAGTACAAATTTCAAAGTTAAAAGTATAATGACTCACGAGATTGTGTTACATGTTCCATTTTACATAGTTCATGTGCTTTGCATTTTATATTTATTCAAGCCATGTGAGTTATTACTTATTACATGCATGATTTGATTAAAGAGTATTGATGTTGTTTTATATAAATGCATGCATCCCCACATACTCAGTATAGTCCCAAGTGCTGATCCACATATACGTCTATGTGCTACATTGTCTTATAATGTAGGTTCAGGTGCTTAGTCCCAACCTCGTCAGTAATTTATGAGTACCTCTATCTACATACCTACAGTGGCGAACCCTCATGGTTCGAGGACCTATTTTCAGAAATTTCCATATTTTGAGAGACTATGTTGTTTCCAGTTCATTTGAGTCAGTTTGGGACCTGTCCCAACAGCTCTCTAGTTCATGGATTAGTAGAGGCTTTGTCAGACTAGTTATTAGATTGTAGTTGTGTTGAGGTTTCTAGTATTGTGGTCGTTTGGACCGAGCATTTTCTCTGTAAGTCCTTTTATATGATATGACTATGCTAGTGTTTGAATTATTTCATCTTGAAATGAGTGTTATTAGTAGAAACATGCTCAAAGGGTTAGCTTGGGGCTACTTGTAGCCTTAAGCATCGTGTGACATCCCGAGAGGTGATTTCGGGTCGTTACATCATATATGTTGCAACAAATGACATATCTGATTAATTATCAAATTGACATTTGCATCTGTTGTGTCAGATGACTGAGCTGTTGGAAATTTCAAATAGATATTGATATCTGTTGTAACAGATGATATTTCTAATTTAATTACCAAATGAACATTTGCATCTGTTGTTACAGATAACTGAGTTGGGATTTTTCAAACAGATATTTCTATCCGTTGCAACATATGACATATCTGTTTGAAAATCTTTTTTTCTTTAATTTTAAAGCAAACTTCTATCCCAGTAGATAAAGTAGTACTACTAAAGAAAGTAAAAAATATTTCTTGGATAACTCAAAAATGAGTTCTTTGAGTAGTCTTATCTTGTCTTTTCAATGTCACCCGTTTTCCTCGTGCTCCTCAAAATATTAATGAATATTAATTAATGAATATTGAAACCCACGTCTATATACATACATCTAGAATTATCTCATCTCTCCTTTAGCTTCAGCCCTAAATTTATTTTATTTATCTCTCATTTTTTTCTTTCCTCCTCTTTAGGGTTATCACAACCTTTTTCTCTCTTTTCTCTTCTTTTTATCATAAAGATCCTTTCGAATCTAAACCATCTTTTCTTGACTGAAATTTCTGTTTTGATCCCCTTTTGACATTAAGGTATGATTTACTATTACTCTTTTATTCTCGTCTTCTTCTTTGCAAGTTATTTATATCTTTTTTTATTTAATTACCATTTACCCATATTATATTTATTTAAAAAATTTGAAGAAACTTTTAAGTGTTGAATAAATGAATCGAGAATTTTTATTACAATATGTGAAAAAAGTCATCTGTTGGGAGAATTTAAAAGACTTGTTGGCAGTATCATTTTTTTGTATGTATTTTGTTTGTTTCTTTGTTGTTGATGCTGTCATTGATGTTGTTAGTAGGGTTGGCGTTGTTGGAACTTGTGGTGTTTTGTTGTTGATGGTGTTGGAATAAAGGATATTGCTTCTTTGTTGTTGATAATGTTGTTGATAGTGTTGGAACAAATGATGTTGTTTCTTTGTTGTTGTTGTTTCTTTGTAGTTTATGCTGTTGTTGATGTTGCAATAGACGGTGCAACTGTTGGAACAAATCAAACCACCTGCAAGACTGGTTTGATATATTCACCTGACTCCATATCTATTGCAACAGACTCTACATATGATGTAACAGACTCTATATCTGTTGCAACAGAATCCACATCTGATGCAACAGATAGATAATGTTCTTTCCCTGACATTGATTTTTTTCCTCTTCTTTCTAGATATAAGGAACTGAAAGTTGATTAACTTTTGCTCGACCAACAAAAGAGGCTCTAGTAAAGATAGGTTCGGAGGAATAAATTGTATGTAGATGGAACCTCTTCATATGTAGGAGGTATGTAGAACTGATAATGTTATAGTGGAAACACACATAGAGTACACTAATTTTGTGAATTCTGTTTTTACCGATTAGTAATTGATCATTCAAATAAAATATCTGTAATTTTATAGTTAAGTTTAGTAGGACCTAATTGATAAGGCTAAGGGACCATGAATATGGTTCTGATACCCTGTTAAGATTTAATGTCTGTTGTTGCTTATGTTTATGTGTCAAGCATTGTGAAGGGATCTTATTTTGGTGGCATTGTAAGGAGATTCAATAGCGATTGGACTAACTTTTAGGGTGCATTGGATCCTTAGAGGGCCTTCGAATCCTTCCACTGCTTCAACTAAAAATGAAATCAATATAGTTATTGCCCTAGCCCAAATTTATATGGTTGGGTTGCTCGGGGTGATGATTATACACCAAAAGGTGCGGTAGGAGAATGCCTTCAAGGGAAAATAGATGGTTGATGAAAGACTATATCATCTGAGAGCTAATTGAAGAGGATACATAGGGTAGAAAGTAACTTCTAGCGAATCTAACCGATGAAACTATCTTAGAACATGAGAAATCTGTATCAAGTGCAAATATAAAATTATATCCGGTAATGAAAAATCCATTTATTGTTTCTCTAAAAGAAAAATAGTGCAGATGGTCTCTTTGATAGGGAGTTGCGTCTAGGCAGCGTAGTCGGGATTATCACCTAGAGAGAAAATAGCCGAAGACCAAGAAAGCAGCCTTACGGGAATCGAGGGTTGAAATGATGTATGGTAAGTCTAGAAAACTTATGCCAACCGCAACTACAGTTAAAATAAAGAATCTAAGCGAAGACGACAATTTTTGAATTTCAAATTGCATTCCATGCCTTCTTGTTTGTGGTTTTGATTAGTTCCACTGTTGTTGACCTAATCAGAACCACAGAAAAGATTGAAAGAGAGTTTGAGTGTCATTACTTCCTTAGCAATATGGTTATAATTGATTGTGTTTTATAGCCTTAGCATGCTTTCAACATATCTTGGAAAAGATTAGAGCTTGCTGTAGTATGTGAATTTTAATAATTTTCAAGCTTGACTCCAGCTTGTTGATTTGGTATTCAAGCTTATCGTTGCCATCTTTGAAGTTGGTATAGAGTTCCTGATCTTTTGCGAGCTCGATCAGGAACACTATCTTGGAAGTTGTGGCATTCTAGAAACCCTTCAGAATACTTTCTTCAGAAGCCTTAAAGGATACATGGAGGTTCGTTGTGTTTGTTTTAGGTTAAAATGTGTTGCTGCACAGTTAAGATGTGGTCCTAACTATTGAATAACTCACTTTTATCGAGTGTTGATCAATGCAGCTTGCTCAACCAACCTTCAAGGTATTTGATAAATTAATAAGCAAGGAGTTACGTAACGTTTGATCTAAACTGACTCTACCAAGCCTATCAAACGTTACGTAACTCCAGGCTCATTACCCTATCAATAAACTTTATTCGAGTTAGTGGACAAATCAAATGAGCTCAATCTCTTAGCCTTTCTGCTGATCATTCTTTTCCCATATAGAGGACAATATATTTGCCATGCAAAAGTCTACAACGTCGGCAGAAATTCTTGCTTGAGCATAAGTCTTCAGAAGGCATCAATAGTAATCTCTCAATATCAAGTGATATTGAGAGATTCCTAGTCATGCCTTCCCAAGACTTTTGCTATGATATTGAGAGATTACTAGTCATTCCTTCTGAAGACTTTTGCTCTGGCAAGAATTTCTATCTTATCATAAGCAGAAATTCTTACCAAAGAAAAAGTCTTGGGAAGGCATGACTAGTAATCTCTCAATATCACTTGATATTGAGAGATTACTGTTGATTCCTTTTGAAGACTTTCGCTCTGGCAATCATTTATGCTGATGGTGTAGACTTTTGCATGGCGGATATCTTGTCATCTATATTGAAGAAGAGTGATCAGAAAAAAGGTTGAGAGATTAAGCTCATTTGATTTTTCCACTAACTCGAACAAACTTTTTTGATAGGGTAATGAGCCTGGAGTTACGTAACGTTTGATAGGCTTGGTAGAGTCAGTTTAGATCAAACATTATGCAACTCCTTGATTATTAATTTATCAAATACCTTGAAGGTTGGTTGAGCAAGTTGCATTGAGCAACGCTCGATAAAAGTGAGCTATTCAATAGTTAGGACCACATCCCGACTGTGCATCAACACATTTTGACCTAAAACAAACACAACAACCCTCCATATATCTTTTAAGGCTTCTGAAGAAAGTGTTCTTAAGGCCTTCTTCAATGCCACAACTTCAAAGGATAAAGTGTTCCTGATCGAGACCAGGAACACTATACCAACTTCAAAGATGACAATGACAAGCTTGGATACCAAATCGACAAGTTGGAGGCAAGCTTGAAAATTATCGAGATTCACATACTACAACAAGTTTCTGATCTTCTCCAAGAAATGTTGAAAGCATGCTAAGGTAGGAAAACACAATCAATTATAACCATATTGCTAAGGAAGTAATGACACTTAATCTGTCTTTCAATCTCGTTCGTGGTTTTAATTAGGTCAACAACAGTGGACCTAATCGGAAACACAAACAAAAATTCATGGAATGCAATTTAAAATTCAGAAATTTCCGCCTTCGCTTAGATTCCTTATTTTAACTGCAGTTGCTATTGGCGTAAGTTTTCTAGACTTACTGTACATCATTTCAATCCTCGATGCCCGTAAGGCTGCTTTTTTGGTCTTCCGCTATTTTCTATCTAGGTGATAATCCTGACCACGCTTGCTAGTTGCAGCTCCCTAGGAAAGTGTCCATCTACATTATTTTCCTTTCAGAGAAACAACAGATAAATTTACATTCCCAGGTACACTTTTATATTTGCACTTGATTCAGATTTCTCATACTTTAAGATAATTTCATCATCCATATTCGCTAGGAGTTCCTTGCTACCTTATGTTTCCTCTTCAATTAGCTCTTAGATGATATAGTCTTTCATCAACTCCCCTTTTCCTCGCAGGCATTCTTCTTCAGCTCCTTCTGGCATATAATCATCTTCTCGAATAATCCTTCCATATAAATTTGGGCCAGGGGAATTTCTATTGGTTTTCCGTTCTTGTTTGATGCAGTGTGAGGCTTCAAAGAACTTCTTAGAGTCCAATGCACGCTTAAAGTTAAGTCCAATTGATATTGGATCTCTGTAATGACACCAAATATTGATCCTTTCTCAAAACTTGACACGCATAAACATGAGAAACAACCGTCAGTAATTTGTAACAGGGTATCTGCACCATCTTCATGGGGCCCTTAACCTTATCAATTCAAACCTAACAAACTTAACTATACAATGTAGGATCTTGTTTGAGTGATAAGTGCTTAATTGGTTAAAAACTGCATGCACAAAAGTATTATACTTTGTGTGTGTTGTCCCGATGATCTTATCAATAATACTTACTTAAGTCCCACACATATGATAGTGGATCTATCTGCACACACCTTATTCCTCCTAGTCCATCTATAACTTAAATTGAATAAATAGATGACTAACAAGTTACAACAGACGCCACATCCGTTTAAATTGTCTAACAATTATAGACATCTGTTGCGACAGATGATCAATCTGTTATGACATAAGACTTATCTGTTGGAAATATCAAACAAGCATATGAATCTGTTGCAATAATTTCAATATGTTGTAAATTATCAAACAGATAGAATGTATTTTGCAACAGATTACCCATCTGTTAGATTTATTTTAAAGCAGTTTTCTTTTTTTTTTTGAAATACAATAAAAGATAAAATGTTGTATTTAGATCTTTTTTTTTAATTTACATATTCGAAAAGTCACCAGTTTTATTTGACTAACCCTTTCGAATTCAATCATTTACCCATCTGAACAGTCGTGGCTTTTTGACTAACCCTTTCGAATTCTCAATCATTTATAAATAGGTTTCTCCTTACTCGTTCATTTCAATCTACTACACTTACAGATATGGCTGATCCAAATTCATACAAGAAGATTCATATCGAGTCCTTGCGGGAACTTCAAAGGTAGTTTGATAAACTCCAGAGGAATTTGACCAACTTCGGTGCAAGGTTGCCAGATGAAAATTGTCCGGTTGACAATAATAGTAATAGTAATACTAATAACAATAATGATAATAATAATAATAGTAGTAGTAGTAGTAATAATAATTAGGTTATGTTTTTTCTTTTAGCGTATGTATTTTCCTTTTTTATATCGGATCTACCTAAAGGATTCAAAAATCTATGTTTGGTTTGGTCGACTTTGAATTTTTAATTCTTATTTAATATTTAATTATCATTCTGTTTATTCATTATTCTCAACATGTCGACAGTTGGAGGTAGGGATTGAGCATTTGTGGCAACAGAGTTTAATCTGATGCGACAGATGGATCATATGTTGCAACAGACCATTAATAAAAAAAGAGAAAATGGTCTATTACCCCCCCCCCCCCCCCCAACCTTTAGTCGAAATCTCAACTACGCACTCAACCTTTAAAGGTGACCTATTACTCCCCTAAACTTATTTTTACCGAATTTATTACCCCCAGTTGCTGACCTGTCACTGGTCGTGACTACACTTGCCCATAGGCGTGTCAGTTGACCCCATTTCACTTTAAATTCTTTTTTTTCGATTGTCACATCATTATTTTTAATTATATAATAAATATTTTAATTATTACTTTTTCTTAATGAATTTTAATTGCCACGTCGTGTCTTCTTCTCTTTTTCAAAACTAAAATTCAAGAACTCATTAATGGAGTTCCTCATCTTCCTCATCAATGGATTTCTCCGAAACTAAGAAATTCTTTTTTCTCTGAAACCGAAACCAAAAAACACTTGAACTAAACAAACAATAAGATTTCTTCGATTAATGAATTCTTGAATGAAGAAGTTCGGGAACTCCGATTTAAAAAACTTGAAAAAAATCAAGAACTTCGATTTCCTCTCTTTTTGCTCAAGATCGCCATTAATGGCGAGCTCAAAGCTTCAAATTTCCACAATGCCATATATAATTTCCAACATAACCCACGTATAATTTTCAACCCATTTCTCCAATTTTCTCTATTTTTGCTCAAGATCCGCCATTAATGGCGAGCTCAAAGCTTTGAATTTCCACAATGGGGAAGAATTCGCCATTAATAGCGATCTTGAGCAAAAAGAGATGAAATTGGGTTGAAGAACTTCATTAATCCGCCATTCAAGAACTTCATTATTCCGTCATTTTTTTCTCAAGAATTTTATTTTTGACCCAAGAAGATGAAATTGGTTGAAGAAGAAAATGGAGCAAAATGAAAAATGGGGAAGAAAAAAAATAATTAAGTTAAATAGTTAATTTTTTTAGAGTAAAAAAAAGAAAAAATGATGTGGCATGATGTGGCACCGCGTGCATCACACCATATTTCAAATGATTGGTTGTCAGTTTTCGGGGGATAATAATTTCACTTTAAAATAGTTCAGGGGATAATAATTCTACTTTAAAATAGTTCAGGGGGTAATAGGTCACCTTTAAAGGTTGCGTGTGTAGTTGGGATTTGGGGTAAAGGTTGGGGGGCTTTTGACCATTTTCTCTAAAAAAAAAGTTATTATTGTTATTGTTGAGAGGGTGATGAAAAATCATGATTCTCCGATTATTTAATATGAAAAATGGTTCGTAAATAAATAATAAGGAACTAAATGATATACACAATTTATAACCATAAAAGAAAGGTTATTTAATTAAAAAAAGTCACAACATTGGATTACTTAAGTGTTATATGATGATTGTTAAGAAAAAGGTGAACAGTCGTGACTATGACTTTTTTGTCTAAACACATTCAACAAACAAACAATGTTGTTGATGCATCAAATTTCTCATCTATTGCGACTGATGAATCAACTGTTAGAAGAAATAAAAAAAGCTCCTAATACAGATGATCGATTTGTTGCAACAAATGGTGTATCTATTGCAACAGATGGGTTATCTGATGCAACATATATATAGTCTGTTGCCATAACTCAATAAAAATAGTTATTATTTTATTAAAGAAAAATGATTATTGAAAAAGTGTCTTCAATTTTTAAATTGAGAAAAAAGTTATTTAAATTTAAGAACTAATTAAAATAATATCTAAAAAGTCATGACTTGTCACAATAATAAAAAAAACAAATTTATTTAATTAAGTCATTACTTTTCAAATAAAATAATAAAGAAATAAATGATAAACACAATTTATAATCATAAAAAAATGGTTAATTAATTTGACAATTGACGTTAATATTAAATAAGCGACATTTCATTTCACAGAAAATATTTTTATTTTTAAATCTGTTTTATTAATTTATATAATAAAAAAAGAAAATTTGAATTAATGATATGATGATAATTTTTTTAAAAAAAGATTGGTTATATGTTGCAACAAATAGATTGTCTGATGCAACAAGTTTTTATTTGTTGCAACAGATGATATATCTGTTGTCACAGAGGAGTTATCTAATATAACAGATTTAGAATCTGTTCTCACAACTCAATAAAAATGGTTCTTGTAAAGAACTAATTAATAATAATAATCTGAAAAGTCATGACTTATCGCAATATTGCTTAATTTAATTAAATCATAACTAATAAAAAATGTCATTAATAATTGAAGGTGAACAGTTGCGCCTTTTTGCCTAACTCATTCAAGTTCAATCCTCTATAAATAGGTCCCTCCTTACTCAATCGTTCATTCTACTACACTTTATTTATTTATTGCTCTTTTTACACCTTCAACTACTTTCTTTTCTAGGACTTGATAGTTTTTCTCTGTCTCTGGTAAGTTTTTTTCTTGTTTTTTTGTATAAATATACGTTGTACTACATTCAAATTCTTTCTTTTCTTTTCTTTTATTTTTACGTTTTTTTGTCAATTTATGTGTATTCTAGATATGGCTGATCCAGTGTGGGATATCGTTATTTTATGAGATGCCATGTGGGAACTGTAGAAGGAGGTTCATGAACTGCAGTGGGAGTTGACCGCCGTCATAGTAATGATGCTACGGGTAAGGATGTTAAGTGGGTCGGGCCGGATCAAACCAAAATCGGCTCGCTAATTTTAGTCGGTTAGTGGGCCAATCCGGATCCGGGCCTGGTTAAACGGGCCGGTCCAATTTCGAGCCCAACAGTAAATTTTTTAAAAACAACCCTGAACTGACTCACTTAATCCAACCCGGTCCAACCCACCTAAATCAGTCAAAATCAGTTAAAAATTCGATCAAAATCGGTCAAAAACAAAAAAAAAATATTTTTTCTCCAATATACACTATATATACCCACCTATATACATTTTAAATACGTTAAATAATATATATATACACTATATATATAGTATACTACATTAGACTTTAAAAAATATATAAACATCATACATATACATAATTACACATGTAATCGTGTATACGACTATACGTCAGTTAAATATATATGCTACTCTAAAAAAAAACATATACTACAAGATATATACTACAATATAATGATATGTATACTAATTTATAAAACATATTCACATGTATACGTCAAATATATACTACTTTAGAAAATATATACACATATATACGTGCCATTCAATGTATGTACTTCTTTAAATAAAACATATACTTCAATATATATATACTACAATATATACGCACACTAAATATATAGTTATATACTAATTTATAAAACATATACACATATATACGTTAAATATATACTACTTTAGAAAATATATACACATATATACGTATCATTCAATGTATATACTTCTTTAAATAAAACATATACTACAATATATATATACTACAATAAATACACACACTAAATATATAGTTATATACTAATTTATAAAATATATACACATGTATACGTTAAATATATACTACTTTAGAAAATCTATACACATATATACATACCCTTCAATGTATGTACTTCTTTAAATAAAACATATACTTCAATATATATATGCTACAATATATACACACACTAAATATATAGTTATATCCTAATTTATAAAACATATACACATGAATACGTTAAATATATACTACTTTTGAAAATATATACACATATATACGTACCATTCAATGCATGTACTTCTTTAAATAAAATATATACTACAATATATATATACTACAATATATACAAACACTAAATATATAGTTATATACTAATTTATAAAACATATACACATGTATATGTTAAATACATACTACTTTAGAAAATATATACACATATATACGTATCATTCAATATATGTACTTCTTTAAATAAAACATATGCTACTTAATATAATAAATTAATAATACTTGATAGTAAATTAGTAATATATTAAAACTAAGTATTTAATTTAAACTAGAAATTCAATTTAAATCATTAAATAAAAAAAATTACAAAGTAAGGACTAAGGAGTGAATGGATGTTGAATTTTATTGATTGCAAAATGATCCAAAATTTATAATTTACAAGGATGAAAAATCTACAAATTTTGCATCATTTTTTTCAACTCATTCATGTTAATAATAACAGGAACTTGCATAGGATAGTCAAAGTCAACGGGGGCAAAATCATGCATTGGACTTGATTCTGCTGAGTTCTCCCGTGAAGTCATAATTTCTTCAAGTCTCTGCTCGTCGTTCGGCTCTGCTTTCATTCCTTGATTTCTTCGTTCCGCTCTAATCCAATCTCTAAGGCAAACTAGAACATTCATTGCATTGCTTCTCAATGAATGTCGGTTGTCTCTAAGATGATGTCGTCCCTGACTAAAAGTGCTCTCCGATGCAACGGTTGACATTGGAATATTCAAGAATCTCTAGCTAATCTTGAAAGCACAGGATATTGTGTTTCATTATTCCTCCACCAATCCAACGTGTTGATCCGTCGGCTGCGATTCTCTATCGGTGTTCGGAGATAATACTTCAGCTCTTCCCACTAAGTTGTTGTGTTAGCTCCCTCCTCAACACTATTTCAACAAGGCAAATCATAAAAGTAATCAGGAAAACCACTATGTGCCGGCCTTTTAAAAGATGATGGCTCCTCGAGAGGATGAGGAGCGACAGTTGAAGTGATATTTGTCGGCACAGCTAAATCAACTAAATCCACATAGTGGTTATATAATTTATCTATGTAAGCGTTTCGCATCGGCCATGGCCGTCCACAAATCAGGTTGTTTTTGTTCTTCATCATCAGAATCATTGTTAGTATTTATTTCTAAGTTAGCATAAATAAGAGTATTAAAGTGACACATAGTATTATATTTCATGCACGGATTTAGCATAGCACCAACCAAGTAAATAGGGGGAATCGGAAAAAAATATTTTTTAAATTTAGCAAAGATGGCACCAACAGCTTCTTTGTAATCTTCTTTATTTTTATATTCTTTGAGCAAACCAGAAATATCGGCTATATATGCCAAAATATTACAAACAGTAGGATAATAAGCACCAAAAAATTCAACCGTAGATATATAAATTTTTTTCAAAAATTTAATAAGATCATTAATTACAGCTCAGTCAGAATCATGTAGCATGCAGTGGGCAGAATCAGCAAACGAACCACAATGTTGGTTAAAAGATAGTGTAATAGTAACTCTATATTTATAACAAGTTTTTAAAAAATCATACGTCGCATTCCATCTAGTATCACATTCTTTGGGCATTAATATCGGTGCAAGTTCATTTTGTTCACATTTAAGTTTAAAGTCTTTAATTCTTTTTCTACGATTATTTCCTTGAGTAAAACCAACGAAAAGCCGAATTTTTTCAATATATAGCTCAAAAAACTCAAGACCATCTCTTACAATTAAATTATATATATGACAAGCACACCTAACATAAAAAATTTCAGGTAACGGCGGAGATAACTTAGATTTTAACTTTGTTATAGCAGTCTTGTTGTTAGAAGCATTATCAAAAGCAATACATAAGATTTTATTTTCAATACCGTAAAATTCTGCAACTTTAGCAATTGAATTAGCAATATAATCTCCAGTATGTTTACGATCTTCATCATATAAAAAAAGTAAGAATACATTTTTGCATAACAAAATTACTATCTATCTAATGACAAGTAATGGTTAAATAATCATTTTTATTTACAGCACGACCAAGATCAGAAGTTAGGGACATTCTACATTGAATATTTTTTAACAATATTGATAAATAAAAATAATATTGTGAATGAAGTCTAAAAATATCGCCCCTACAAGTACTTCTAGGAATACCATTAAACATAGGATTATAAATTGCTTGAATATAATGAATAAAGACATCAGAAGAAGGAAAACTAAAAGGCAAACAACCCACAACTACCGTTTTTGCTATTTCTTCCTGATTCCTCAATTTATTATACTTCTTCATTGCCTGACCGGTTGTTGGGTTCATTCTAGTTCGTGTTGGCCCACCAACATCCGCACCACCTTGTGCAATTTTTAACTCTCTGTCGTGATTATCACTTATATGTCTCATTAACATACCCGTACCCCCTTGCTTGCCTCCTCTTTTATGCTTATATATTTGTTGACAAATATTGCATTGCACCTCAATATCTGATATACGTTCAAAAAATTGTCATGCAATACTAGTTGTTTTACGAGCTCTTGGGGGACGGGGAACGGGGAGGGAGATTAACCGATTCAGCTCTAACGTTAGTATTTCCTACTGCGGATGTTTCACCAATATTTTCATCATCTTCATCTAAATTAACTGCATCTACTTTATTTTTTTCTTCTATACCGTAATTTTTTTGAGCTTCTACATAATTCATATCGTGAGCACCTACACCTATTTCTTCCTCAAAAGGTTGACTAAGCGGTACCGGAGGCGGAGATACACGGGTATATCTACTACTTGAAGTACCTCTACCGCTAGTAATTCGCTTCTTACTGCCACTACCACTTTTGGGATAAAAAATTTTAACACCTTTAGTGGTGAGGTTTCTTAATTTATCCATAGTATAAATTAAACTAAAAAATTTAAAATACACAAATATAATAAAATTAAATATTCAACAATTAATACACTAATTAAAAATTAAAAGTAAGAGATGGAACGACAATACCAAATTTTGGAAGTATTCGAAGGTTGCGACTTTAGGAACTTCCACTCAAACTTTGTAATCGCAAAATTAAAAAATTAAAGTGAGCACCTTAGGAAATATATAGAATATTTGAGAATTGAGATTTGAGAGAGATTGAGACTTGAGAGAATGAAAACTGTGTGAAAAATGATTTGAAAGTGTTGGGTATTTATAAGATTTTTTTTTGGGTTTGAAAAGGTATTTTAATTTATTTATTTTCAAATAGGCCAATTAGCCGTTTTTGGGGCCCAAACGGTAATATAGCCATTGGGCCTGATGGTCAAATTGGCCCAATGGGCAAAATCATTTTTTTTAAAAAAGATCCGGGCTGGTTAACCGGCGGGCCCGAACCGGATTTGGTTTCCGCCGGATATACCGGGCCAAAAATTAAAAGTAGCCTGAGACTCGGTACCCTACAGCCCATAGACTGACCGGACCGGATCAAATCAGGTCGGGTTTGCTAAGTGGGGGTGGGTCGGGTTGGATCAACTCGGCCCGTTTAATAGGCTTAGCTGCGGGAGATCTGCAGGCTGCGGAGGACGCTGCTACTGCCGGTTGAAGATTGGCCAACTGACAATAAAAATAATAATGATGATGATAATAATAATAATTAGATTATTTTTTACTTTTACATATGTATTTTTTATTGTTTTTGTTTAATAAAAAATTTATGTTTGATCCACTTTGACGTTTTAATTCTTATTTAATTTTCATTCTGTCTATTTCTTATTCTTAACAAACATGTCTATGATTAAAGAATAATTTGAATCCAGTATCAATAACAAGAGATCAACATATGGGTTATCTGTTGGGTTTGTGACAGGAGCTGTATTGTATTATTTGAAATAGATTATTCATCTGCTGTAACAAATAAATATTCTAGTGCAACTGATATATATTCTGTTGCAACAAATTACTTGTCTGTTGGAATAGATAACTAATCTGGTGCAACAGATTAATTGTCTATTGGAATAAATTACTAATCTGGTGCAACAGATTAATTATCTGTTTGAACAGATTTCTAATCTGTTGCAATAGATTAATTATCGGTTTGAACAGATTAATAATCTGTTGCAACAGAATACCCATCTGTTTATTTCATATTACGGGCACCTAGAACCATAAAAATGAATCCAACATATGAGTCTTCTGTTGCAACAAAATATTTATCTGGTGCCACAGATGATGGATCTGTTTAAACAGATTGCTCTTATGTTGCATTCATGTTCTCGTGCTAGCTATTGTTGAAAAAATAGCATACTAGCAGTTACCCAGATGACAAATTCAACTAAAAAGCATAATTTGACTTACCAAAGTCTCCTATCAAGTAAATGCCAAAGTTGATAGTGATGTACAAAATAAAATTTGACCTAAGAAACTGGTCAAAGAGAAGCAGTTGCGGTAACAACAACAACAACAATGGTCAACAAAAAGAATATGAAGATGATAATGAAGTATAAGATGATGAATAAAGCTGCAGCAACAATGAACAACAAAAATCGCGAAGAGAGTGAAAATAACAACGGATGAGAAGAGAGAAAACGCTCTTTTTTTCCCTTCGTTTTCCGTTATATTAACTAACATTTGGATCAAAGTGTAAATTTAAAAACTTGTGGGTTATTTTGAAATTATCAAACTTTCTTAATCCATAATTAAGTAATTGTCACCTGCACTCAATTATTAAAACTTGTGTCACCTACACCTCATTTTAAAACTTTTTTGCCACCTACAGTCCAAAAGCCCAACTCACTTCACCTTTCAATTTACTCTTCTCCAAATTTGTACGAGTTTTTGACGTTTTAGATTTCTTGTCGGAAGTTAAATTTTTAATTTAAGTTATGACTCAAATAAAACATAATTAATAGCTATGTTTTCCATTGATATAAAATAACAAATCTGCAATATCTAAGTAATATTGTTCTAAATAAAATCACTTATAAAAAGTTAAATTACATATCAGAAGAATTAAAAATAAATATTCAAAGTCGTCAATGAAGAAGAGTACACGAATTTTTTTTTTAAAAAATGATAGACATGAAGGGAAAGTAGTATTCTAGTTATCATCGCTAAGGGTTTTGATATAATCTGAACTATAAATTTTGAATTCAAATGTTAAAAATAGAACAATCTTAATAAAAAGTATTTATTCATAGATATTATGCGATGGATACTCAATAAGTTGGATGAAAACAACAGCAACAACAAAAAATAATAACTAATTCAATATAGTTTCACACATGAAATATGATACGATATATGTATATCTTATTTTAATCTTTGAAGAGCGGTTTTTCTAATGGACAACCACAACTTACTCATCTTTTTCTTTAATTAATTCCCCCCCCTAAATATAGTAGTTATTAGTGTACTTTCTTGATATTTCCTTCATTTCTAACTTTAAGTGTTTTTTTGTGTTGGACATACCCTTTAACAAATGATTAAGGCATGATTTTGATCAACTACTTATTTAGAAATAAAACCAAAAAGACTAAAGAATTCTTCACGTATAGTATAGGTTTAATAATGCCATAAATAAGTTGTTGAAGGGGTAATTTGGTATAATTTATGTTAATAATTAATTTTTTTAATGAGTGTTACAACTTTAGAAGACACTTAAAATAGATCGGAGAAAGGTTCGTTTACACATCATTAAAGCAACAAACAATAAGAATACTCGTAGAATCTAAAGAGTGTTAAGCAGATTTATCCTACTTTATCAGGGTAGAAAGCATAATATAAAGCAAAATATCGATAGTAAAATATCAAAACAAATAAAGCAGTTAAAGTAATAGATACTAGTAGTAAAAATGAAGGATAAAATACTATGTTAATATTAGGTAAACTACAAAATATGGAGATACATCGAAACATCGAGAAAATTTGGGAATTGGGATCAGGAATCAAATAAAATGGGACTCAAGATTTAAAATGAATGAATCTCACAACAATAATTAAAGTTAATATAAAATAATAAATAAGTCCATAATTAAATATTTAAAGATATTTAGTAAATCTTCTAATATATATATACAATTTTTTTACAAAATTTGGGTAAAAATTATTAGATTCATGCTGATCACATAAATTACAAGCTATATATATCCGAATCTAGGATCCAATTAGGACATTTTAAAAATAGATTACAATCTTTCATACTAAAAAGTTCCCCCAAAAGGAATGAATATTATATATGACCTAGTACTTAATCAACTACATGCCCATAATGACTGATTTAGGTTTGCATATCCAATGAACACATATATAGATACAACATATCCAGTATATTTTGCAAAGGTGGGGAAAGAGTGGGTCACACAACTCTCTATTTTTATCATTATAGCATAGAGAAATTGTTTCTAATAAACCCTTGATTCAAGAAAATTGTTATTCGAAACTTGATTCAAACGAAATGCAAGAGTAAAAGCTATAAATATCTTTGCAAAAATTAAATAGGATGTTTTTAAAAATAATTTTATCATACATGATACACATTACTACTATAAAGAAATGCCAGTTAGCAGGCAGTTGGTGGTTGTCATGCCTACTTTCAGTTGCCTGCTTTTGCTAGAGGGTATTTTTGTAATTTCATATTTTATTTTCATTTAATTATATTTTTTTCTTTTAAAATTATTTTATGTTTGAAAGATGAGTAAAAGGTATTATAAATTACAAAGATTAACAATTTAAATAATTTCAAGGCACAAATTTTTTTTTTGATTGACTCAAAATTCTATCAGTGCAACATAAATTGGGATAGAGGAAGTTATATATTATTTGAAAATATCGTGAAAAGTAATATAAATCACAATAATTAACAATTCAAATATTTGAAGGTTGTAAAGAATTGGTTTGACTTATAAAATTCTGTCAATGTCATATAAATTGAGAAATTACATAGAAAGTCATATAAATCATAATAAATAGCATCTTTAAATATCTAAGAATTCTATAACAAATTTGATTGACTTTCGCATATTTTTCATTAGTGCCACATAAATTGGGACAAAAATAGTAATATATAGTATCTGAAAATTATGTAAAAAGTACTATAAATCAATAATAAATACCTTAAAATATTTAAATTTATACAAAAATTTGATTGACTTTTCAAATTTTATCTGGCCCACATAAATTAGAATAAAAGAGTAACATTTAGTGGGTACATATAGGCAAGGGGTCCAATATCTAGTAACTATAAGATGAGCAATATCATGTAGACAAAGTTTAAGCCCTCAAACTAGGAAAGTAAAAATATGAACCACCATATGATTGAAACGAGAAAGAACCTATGAACAGAAAAGGGTAAATTAGAGCGCAAAAAGGGTGGAAAAATAAGCAGACAAAGATTAAGATAAAAGGTGTTCGGATCAGCTTTCGTTCACCTCAACTAAATTCATAAAATATGTGTTCTCTCTCACCGGCAACAGATGGTAACTCTCTGGTAACTTTGTCTTTAACGAATATAATCTCAGTTAATGTGTTAAAAGAAAAGGCAGATTAGACTTTGTACAATAAGTTAGTCAGTTGGTTAAAAAGTTAGTTACAAGTTAGTCATACACAATAGCCTACACTAGTATAAGTACAAATGTTACTCAGTTTTATTGATCAATGATGAGAATATTTCTTCTAGTTCTTCTTCATACATCTTTTCTTCTCTGAATCATTTACTTCTCTGTTGTTAATTCTGTATACCTAACATGGTATTAGAGCTTCAAATTGCTAATTGACAACTCTCTATATTTCATTCGTCTTTGCTCTTCTGCTAATTTTGTTTCGATTTCAGTTTTCTTTGAAATTTTATCGATTGATCGTTTCTTAATATCGATTCTTTAAGATTCTCTTAAATTCTTGACTCCTTCGATGCAGCGACCACTGGAAACCAAAGTAGTGGTTCGATAAATGGATCTTCTTCTAAAGTAAGGGAGGGCTTTGGAGTTAGTGCCGCAGTTGATGTGACTCATCCCTTATTTCCAAGGGCGGATCTACAGTAGGGAACCCCCACCCGCTGTCGTAAGGCTCGTTATTACATTAAAAAGTTCTAAAAAGGTTAAAATATTAACAGACGGAAACCCATAATAAAGTAATGGGATGGCTCAATGGTAGGAGTGAAACACCTGAAACGTATGTCATGCTGCTGCTGATCATGAGTTTGAATCCCTATGGATGTTCTTTTTTTCTCATTTAATTTTTTTCAACTTTAACTCTTTTCATCCCTATTTTTAAAAGGTATAGTAAATTTTGATTTTATCATTAATTAATGCAATTTTTTTTGCAAAATATTTTTGTATATTTATTTTATTGAAAACCCACAAGTTTGAAATTCTAGATCCACCGATGCTTATTTCTTGCACCTGGAGTTACCACTAGTATATCCTTGATTTCTTTTCAACTTACAGGGGCAAAAAACTACTCTTTGTGGTATAAGGTCATAAAAATTGCTCTCTTGGGATGCAATAAGCTTGATATTGTGATGGAGCTTGGGAGAAAGAACAATTTCATGAAAAATACTGATATCAATAGAAGAGGTACAATGAAATTGTACTTTCTTGGCTGATGAACTCAGATTCACAAAATCTGGTTAGTGGTATATCCTATGCTTTAAATGCACATGCTGCGTGGACTTAGTTGAAAGAGAGATTTGATAAGGCTGATAGTTCTCGTTCGTTCAACCTTCACAGAGAAATTTCTACATTGGTTCAAGGTACTTCTTCCATCTCTATGTATTTCTCAAAATTAAAGGATCTCTGGAATGACGTTGAAGCATTAGTTTCATTATCTAGTTGTAATAGCGATAAGTTAAAGGATTTATTAGAGCATGTGCAAAGGCTAAAGTTGTACCAATTTTTAATTGGGCTAAATAATTCGTACATTCAAGAAAGAAGTCAAATCTTGCTCATGACTCCATGTGTGTTTTAGGCTGAAAATCGACCGGGGGCTCCCAAGCAAACTTTATGTTGGCCAGGGTTAGGCTGTTTGGGTCGGTGAGATTGTTTAGGTGGTCAAAGGGGGAAAACAATGTGAATAGGCCATTTTAAGGCCAAATTGGTGTGATATAGCTCACGATTTTCTAGGTATGCTCGGGGCCCGAGCGTGTTTTGGGATAAAAATCGATCGGGGGCTCCCAGGCAGGATGTGGATAAGCCAGGGGTGGGACTTTTGGGGAAGCATGGCCATTTGGAAGGTCAAACGGTCTAAACACCGTGAACGGGCCATTTTTGAGCAAAATCGATGTGCTATAGCTCACGATTTTCTAGGTGTGCTCGAGGCTCGGGCATTTTTTAGGATAAAAATCAACTGGGGGATCTTAGGAAGGCTATGGAATAGCTAGGGGTAGAATTTTAGGTAGGTGGGCCCGTTTAGCTGGTCAAACGGGCAAAAACAACGCAAATAAACAATTTTTGGGCAAAATAGGTGTGCTATAGCTCACAATTTTCTAGGTGTACCTAAGGCCCAGGTATGTTTTGGGTCTAAAAATGATTGATGGCTCCCAAGAAAGCTGTGCATAGACCAGGGGTGGGTCGTTTGGATCGACGAGGCTATTTGGGTGGTGATCAAATGGCTGAAACGATAAGAATGGGCTATTTTAGGGCCAAATTGGTGAGCTATATCTCATGGTTTTTTGGGTGTGTCCAAGGTTCGGGTGTGTTTTGGGACGAAAATCGACCAGGGGCTCCAAGTTAAGCTTTGGATTAGCTAAGGGTAGGCCGTTTGGGTGGCTTAACAGGAAAAACAACATGAACAGCCCAATTTTGAGCCAAATTAGTGTGTTGTAGCCCACAATTTTCTGGATGAGCCCGAGCGCACACCTGTTTTAGGTTAAAAATCAGTTGGGGGCTCTCAGGTAAGCTATGGATCATCTAAGGGTGGGTATTTTAGGTCGGCGGGGTTTTTCGGGTGATCAAATGAGCAAAACAACATGAATGGGCCATTTTGGGGCCAAATCAGTGTGCTTAGCTCTCGGTTTTTTGGGTGTGCTTGGGGACCGAGTGTGTTTAGGGCTGAAAATTGACTCAACGTTCTTTGGAAGACTTTAGATTATCCAGGGGTGGGGCATTTGGTTCGGCGGGGTCATTTAGGTGGTCAAACGGTCAAAACAATGTGAATAGGCCATTTTTAAGCCAAATCGGTATGCTATAGCTCACGATTTTTCGGGTGTGCCAGGGCCCGGGCATGTTTTATGTCAAAAATCAATCGGTGGCTCAGGCATGCTATGGATCATCCAGGGATGGGACATTTAGGTCGGCAGGGTCATTTGGGTGGTCAAACAGGCAAAACAGTGCGAACGGGCCATTTTCAGGCCAAATTGGTGTGCCATGGCTAGAGTTTTCTAGGTGTGCGTGAGGCTCGAACCTGTATTTGGCTGAAAATCAACCAGGGACTCTCGTGTAGGATGTATATCGGCCAAGGGTGGGCCATTTGTGTGGTCAAACGGGCAAACCAGAGAGAACGGGTCATTTTCAAGCAAAATCAGTGTGCTATATCTCATGATTTTCTGGGTGTGCTAGGGGCGCAGGTATTTTTTGGGACAAAAATCAACTGGGACCAAATGTGGGCTATTTAGGTCAGCTGGGCTGTTTGGGTTGTCAAACGGGTGGAACGATGCGAACTAGCCGTTTTTGGGCCAAATCAGTGTGCTATAACTCATAATTTTCTTGGTGTGCCTGGGGCCCGAGCGTGTTTTAGGATAAAAATTGATCGGAGGCTCCCAGAAAAGCTGTAGATCGGCCAGTGTTGGGTCGTTTGGGTCGGAGAGGCCTTTTGGGTGGTCAAATAAGCAAAATAACAAATGGGACATTTTCGAGCTAAATCGGTGTGTTGTAGCTCAAGATTTTCTGGGTATGCCCAGATCCCGAGCATGTTTTTAGTCAAAAATTGATTTAGGGATCCCAGGCAGACTGTGGATTGGCCAGGGATGGGCCGTTTGGGATAGAGGGTCTTTTGGGTGGTCAAACGAGTAAATAATACGAACGAGCCATTTTTGAGCCAAATCGGTGTGGTATTCATGGTTTTCTTGGTGTGCTCGAGGTTCGAGCGTGTTTTGGTCCAAAATTTAATCGGGGTCATCCAAAAAGGCTGAGGATCAGCTAGAGGTGGGATGTTTCGATAGGAAGGATCATTTTGTTGGTCAAACAGGTGAAACGACGTGAATGAGTCATTTTCAACCTAAATTGGTATGTTATAGCTCACGATTTTCTGGGTGTGCCAACGACCCTGGCGTATTTTGGGACAAAAATTAACTGGGTCTCCCAGGCAGGATGTGGATTGGCCAGGGGTGGGCTGTTTGGGTCAGCGAGGCTGTTTGGGTGGTCAAACTGACAAAATCACGTAAACAGGCCATATTTGGGCCAAATCAGTGTGGTATAGCTCATGGTTTTTTGGGTGTACCCGGGGATCGAGCATGTTTTAGGCCAAAAATCAATTGAGGGATCCCCAACTAGGCCGTGGATCATCCAGGGGTGGGCTATTTTGGAGGTAAAACAAGAGAAACGGCGTGAACAGGCTATTTCTTGGACAAATATTTGTGATATAGCTTATGGTTTTCTGGGTGTACCCGGGGCTCAGGCGTGTTTCAGGGCGAAGAATCATTTTCGAGTCAAATTGGTGTGCTTTAGCTAACAATTTTCTTGGTGTGCCCAGAGCCCTGATGTGTTTTGGGATAAAAATCAATTGGGGGCTCTCAAAGAGGTTTTGGATCGGCTAAGAGTGGTCCAATTAGGACGGTGAGGCTGTTTGAGTTGTCAAACATGTGAAACGGCGCAAACAGGCCATTTTTTGGCCAAATCGGTGTGCTATAGCTCACAATTTTTTGGGTGTGCCTAGGGACCGAGCATGTTTTAGGATGAAAATCAACTGGGGGACCCAGGCAAGCTGTGGATCGGCCAAGGGTGGGGCATTTAGGTCGGCGGGCACGTTTGGGTGGTCAAACGAGCAAAACGGTGCAAACAAGATATTTTTTAGCCAAATTAATGTGTTATAACTCATAATTTTCTAGGTGTGCTTAGGGCCCAATGTGTTTTGGGCTAAAAATCGGTCGGAGACTCCTAAGCATATTGTGGATCGATCAGGGGTTGGGCATTTGGGTCAGTGTGGCCAATTAGGTGGTCAAATAGGCAAAACAACACAAATGATTTATTTTTGAGCCAAATTGGTGTGTTATATATAGCTTACAGTTTTTTGGGTGTGCCCGTGGCCCAAACGTGTTTTGGGCCAAAAATTGATCAAGGACTCCCAAGAAGGCTGTGGATTGGGAAGGGGTGGGCCATTTGGGTCAGTGGGTTCATTTGGGTGGTCAAACGAGCGAAACAACGTGAATGGCCATTTTTGGGCCAAATTGGGGTGCTATACCTCACGATTTTCTGGGTGTGCCTAGGTCCAGGCATGTTTTGGACCGATAATCTACTAGGGGCTCCCACGCAGGCTGTGGATCGGCAATGTGTAAGCCATTTGGGTGGTCAAACGTGCGAACCGGGCTATTTTCAGGCAAAATCAGGGTGTTATGGCTCATAATTTCTTGGGTGTGCCCGGGGCTCAGGCGTGTTTTGGGCTGAAAATCAATCGGGGGCACCCAGGCAGGCCGTGGATTAGTCAGAGGTAGTTCGTTTGGGTTGGCGGGACTTTAGGTGGTCTAACAGGTGATACGACTTGAATGGGCTATTTTGGGGCCAAATCGATGCACTATAGCTCATGGTTTTCTAGGTATGCCCGGGTCTGAGCATATTTTAGGCCAAAAATTAATCGAGGGTAGGCCGCAGTCTATGATCGGCCAAGGTTAGACTTTTTGTGTCGGCAGGGTCGTTTGGATGGTCAAACGGGCAAAACAGCATGAACGGGCAGTTTTGGGGCCAAATTAGTGTTTTATATCTCATTATTATCTGGTTATACCTGGGTCCCAAGTGTGTTTTGGGCCAAAAATTGATCAGGGGATTCTAGGAAGGCCGTGGATCAACTAGGGGTAGTCGTTTGGGTCGGCGGGCTGTTTGGGTGGTGAAACAGGCAAAACAACACAAATGGGCCATTTTTTATCCAAATCGGTGTGCTCTAGCTCACTTCTGGGTATGCCCGAAGCCCGAATATTTTTGGGCCAAAAATTGATTGGGGGATCCCAGACAGTTTGTGGATCATCCAGGGGTGGGTTGTTTGGGTCGACAAGGCAGTTTGGGTGGTTAAATGGGCGAAATGGCGTGAATGGGACATTTTCGGGCAAAGTAGATGTGCTATAGTTTATGATTTTTTGGAGTGCCTAGGGCCTTGGAGTGTTTTGGGTTGAAAATTGATTAGAGGCTCCCAGGTAGGCTGTGGATTGGCCAGGGATGGGCTGTTTGGGTCAGCAGGGCCGTTTGGGTGGTCAAACGGGAGAAACAATACGAACGAGTCATTTTTGGGCCAAATTATTTTGCTATATCTCACGGTTTTATGGGTGTGACCAGAGCCTAGGCATTTTTTGGGCTAAAAATCGATCGGGGACTCTAAGACAGGCTGCGGATTGGCCAGGGGTGGGCAATTTGGGTCGGCGGGGCCATTTGGGCAGTCAAATAGGCCATTTTTGGTCAAAATCACGATGCTTTTGCTCACAATATTCTGGGTGTGCTCGGGGCCTGGGCGTGTATTGGGCCAGAAATCAACTGGGGCTCCCAAGTAGGTTGTGGACCATTTGGATTGGTTGGGCCGTTTAAGTGGTATAACGGGTGAAACGGCACGAACGGTCCATTTTCGGGCAAATGGTTTGCTCTGTTTCACCTGTTTGACCACCCAAATGGCCCCACCAACCAAAATGACTAACCTCTAGCCGATCAACATCTTATCTGGGAGGCCCAGTTGATTTTTAACCCAAAAGACGCCCGAGCCCCAAGCACACCTAGAAACTCATGAGCTATATAGCATATCGATTTAGCCCAAAATTGGACGCTTCACGTTGCTTCACCCGTTTGACCACCCAAACATCCCACACCTGGCTAATCCACAGCCTGCCTAAAAGCCCCCAGTCGAATTTTATCCCAAAACATGCTCGGTACCCGCACACCCCAAAAACCATGACTAATAGCACACCAATTTGGCCAAAAAATGTCTCTTTTGTGTTATTTCACCCATTTTACCACCCAAACGGCCTCGAAGGCCCAAATGACCCAGCCCTAGCCGATCCACAGCCTATCTGATGCCCTCTATCAATTTTTAACCGAAAACATGCTCGAGCCCAGAGCACACCCAGAAAATAATGAGCTATAACACACTGACGGCAGGGCTGCTTGGGTGGTCAAATAGGAGAAACAGTGAGAATGAGTCATTTTTAGGCCAAATTAGTGTGTTATATCTCACAGTTTTTTGGGAGTGGACAGGGTCCAGGCCTGTTTTGGACCAAAAAAAATTTGATGGCTCCCAGGTAGGCTATGGATTGGCTAGAGGTTAGAAATTTAGGTCGGCGGGGCCTTTTAGATGGTCAAATGAATGAAACAGTGCAAATGGGCCATATTCCAGCTAAATTGGGATGCTTTTGCTCACGATTCTCTGAGTGTGCTCGGGGCTCGAGCATTTATTGGGCCAAAAATTTATTGAAGGATCCCAAACAGGCTGTGGATTGGCTAGGGGCGGATCATTTGGATCAACGGTGCCATTTAAGTGGTTTAACAGATGAAACGACGCGAATGGGCCATTTTCAAGCAAAATCAATGTGCTATAGCTCATTATTTTCTTGGTGTGCTCGGGTCTTAGGCATGTTTTGGGCCAAAAATCGATTGGGAGCATCAAGCAAGATATGGATTGGCTAGGGGTGGGTTGTTTGGGTCGTCGAGGCTGTTTGGGTGGTAAAATGAGTGAAATGACGTAAAAAAAGCCATTTTAAACCAAATCGGTGTGATATTGCTCACAATTTTTGGGGTATGCTCGGGGTTCAAGAGTGTTTTGAGATGAAAATTGATCAGGGTCTTCTAAAAAGGCTGTGGATTATCCAGGTGTGGGCTGTTTGGGTGGTCAAACGAGTGAAACGATGTGAATGGTCCATTTTTGGGACAAATCGATGTGCTATATTGCTCACGAGTTTCTAAGTGTGCCTGAGACTCGGGTGAGTTTTGGGTTGAAAATCGACTGGGGCCTCCCAGGCTGGATGTGGATCAGCTGTTTGGGTGGTCAAACAGGCGAAACAAAGCAAACTAACCATTTTTTAGCCAATTCGGTGTGCTATAACTCATGATTTTCTAGGTGTGCCCGGGGCTCAGGCTTGTTTTAGGCCAAAAATCAATGGAGGTCTCCCAGGTAGGCTGTGGATCGGCCGCAAACAGGCCAATTTTGAGCTAAATTATTTTGCTATAGCTCATAATTTTCTAGGTTTGCCTGGGGCCTGAGCTTATTTTTGGCTAAAAATTGACCGAGGGATCCCAGGAAGGTTGTTTATTGGCTAGTGGTGGGACGTTTTGGTTGGAGTGGCCGTTTGATGGTCAGATGAGCGCAATGATACAAATGGGGTATTTTTGGGCCTAATCAGTTTACTCTAGCTGATGATTTTAGGGGTGTGCTCGAGGTTCGGGTGTATTTTGAGCCAAAAATAAATTGTGATTTCCCAAGAAGGTTGTGGATAAGCCAGGGATTGTCCATTTGGGTTGGGGGTGTTTGGGTGGTCAAACGAGCAAAACACCGAGAACAGGCTATTTCGAGCCAAATCGATGTACTATAGCTCACACTTTTCTGGGTGTCCCTGGGTCTCAGGTATGTTTTGGGGAGAAAATCAATCGGGGGATCCAAAAAGGCTTTGGATCAGCCGTGGGGGTTGTTTGGGTTGGTGCGGCCATTTGGGATTTCAAATGGGCGAAATGCTGCAAACAGACCACTTTGGGGCAAAATCGGTGTGCTATAGCCTACGGTTTTCTGGCTTTTCTCGGGGTCTTTGGGTTAAAAACTCAATCGAGAAATACCAGGCAGGCTGTGAATTATCTAAGGGTGGGTTGTTTGGGTCGGTAGGGCAATTTGAATGGTCAATCAGGCAAAATGGTATAAACGGGCTATTTTTAGGCCAAATCAGTGTTCTATAGCTCATGATTTTTTGGGTGTACCTGGGAACAGGCATATTTTTGCCAAACAATTGATTGAGGACTCGCAGGTAGGATATGGATTGGCCAGGGGTGGGTTGTTTGGGTCGGAGAGGCTATTTCGGTGGTCAAACAGGCAAAACGACACAAACGGGCTATTTTTGGGACAAATCAATGTGTTATAGATCTTAATTTTCTAGGTGTGCCCGGGCTCGGGTGTGTTTTGGGCCAAATATCAATTGGGTTGTTTAGGTCTGCGTTGCCATTTCGGGGGTCAAACAGGTAAAATGGCATGTAAGGCTATTTTTGGGTCGAATCGGTGTGCTATAGCTCACGATTTTCTAGGTGTGCTTGGGGATCGGGTGTGTTTTTGGCCAAAAATCTATTGGGGGACCAAGGTAGGTTGTGCATCAACCGTTTGGGTAGTTAGACGGATGAAACAACGCAAAGGCCCATTTTCTGGCCAAATCAGTTTGCTATAACTCATGATTTTCTAGCTGTCCCGAGGTCCGGGTGTTTTTTGGGCTTAAAATTGACTGAGGGATCCCAGGAAGGCTGTGGATAGGCTAGGGGTAGGCTATTTGGGTTGTCAGAGCCATTTCAGTGGTCAGACAAGTGAAATCGGGCAAATGGGTTATTTTTGGGCAAAATTGGTGTACTATAGCTCATGACTTTCTGGGTGTTCCCGAGGTTCCCTTCATTTTTGGGCCAAAAATTGATCAGGGGCTCTCAAAAAGGTTGTGGATCAGCCAGGGGTGGGCTATTTAGGTTGGCGGATCCATTTGGGTGGTCAAACAAGCTAAACAGCGATAACAAGCCATTTTTAGCCAAATTTATGTGCTATAGCTCATATGTTTCTGGGTATGCTCTGGGTACGGGCGTGTTTTTGGCCAAAAATCAATCGAGGGATATCAGGCAAGTTGTGGATTGGCTGGGGGTTGTTTGGTTTGATAGGGTCATTTGGGAGGTCAAACAGGTGAAATGCTGCAATGGGCTATTTTTGGGCCAAACTTATGTGCTATAGCTCATGGTTTTCTGGGTGTGCCCGGGCATGGGCGTGTTTTGGGGAAAAATTTAACTAGTTTCTACCAGGCAGGTCGTGGATTATCGAGTGGTGGGTCATTTGGGTTGACAATCATTTGGGAGGTCAAATGGGTGAAACGGCGTGAACGGGATATTTTTAGGCCAAATTGGTGTGCTATAGCACACAGTTTTCTGGGTGGAGGCCCAAGTGTGTTTTAGGCCATAAATCGATCAGGGCTCCCAGGCATGCTCAGGGGTGGGTCGTTTGGATCGATGGGGCCGTTGGGTTGGTCAAACGGGCAAAATAGTGCGAACGGGCCATTTTTGGGAGAAATCAATATGCTATAGCTCACGGTTTTCTGGGTGTACTCGGGGCACGATCATGATTTGGGACAAAAATTGACTAGGGGCTCTTAGGCAGGATTTGGATTGTCCATGGGTAGGTCATTTGGGTTGGCGAGGCTATTTATGTTTTAAAATAGACAAATCAGCGTGAACAGGCCATTGTCGAGCCGTATCGATGTGTTTCAACTTTAAGTATTCTGGGTGTTCCTAAGGCCCAGTCATGTTTTGGACAAAAAATCAATGGAGGGCTCTCAGTCAAGCTATGGTTTGTCCAAGGCTCATCCATTTGGGTGGTTAAATGGGGGAAATGGTGCGAATGGGCCATATTCAGGCTAAATTGGTGTGTTATAGCTCACGATATTTTGGGTGTGTCAGGGGCTCAGGTGTGTTTTGGGCCAAAAATTGATCGAGGGCTCTAAGGTAGGTTGTGTATTAGCTAAGGGTAGGTCATTTTTTATGGGCTTGTTTGGCTGGTCAAATGGACGAAACTACGTGAACGGGCTATTTTTGGACCAAATTGGTATGCTATATAGATCACAATTGGCGTGCTCGTGGTTCGAGCATCTTTTGGTCCAAAAATTGACATAGGGCCCCCAGCAAGGATGTGGATCAGGAAAAGGTGGGTCGTTTAGTTCGGCGAGATGTTAGGGTAGTCAAATGGGCAAAACAATGCGAACGGGTTGTTTTTGGGTTAAATTAGTGTACTGCTCACGATTTTATGGGCGTGCTCGGTGCCTTAGTGTCTTTTGGGCAAAAAATCAATCAGAGGCTCCTAGGAAGGATGAGGATCATCCAGGAATAGATCATTTTGGTCGGCGGGGCCGTTTGGGTGGTCAAACAGGCGAAACAATGCGAATAGGCCATTTTCGGGCCAAATCAGTGTACTATAGCTCATAATTTTTTAGGTGGGGGTTAAAGCGTGTTCTGGGCCAAAAATTGATTAAGAGCTCCAAGGTAGGCTGTAGATCTACCAGGGGTGGGGAGTTTGGGTCGACGGGATCATTTGGATGGTCAAATGGGCAAAACGGCGCGAACAGGTCATTTTTGGGCCAAATCGATGCGCTATAGCTTATTATTCTCTAGGTGTTCCTGGGGCTCGACCTTGATTTGTGCTGAAAATTGACTGGGGATCCCAATCATGTTGTGGATTGGCTAGGGGTGGGTCGTTTGGGTTGATGGGGTTATTTGAGATATAAAAAGGGCAAAATGGCTTGAACGAACCGTTGTTGGGCCGAATTAGTGTGTTACAGCTTTAGGTATTCTGGGTGTTCCAGGGCTCGATCGAGTTCTGGGCCAAAAATCATTAAAGGGCTCCCAAGAAAGCTGTGGATTGGCCAGAGGTGGCCTGTTTGGGTCGGCGGAGCTATTTGGTTGGTCAAACAGGCAAAACAGTGGGAATGGGCCATTTTGAGCTAAATTAATGTCCTATAGCTCATGATTTTCTAGGTTTGCCTAGGGACCCGGCATTTCTTAGGCAAAAATTGACTAGGGGCTCCAAGGCAGGCTATGGATTGGCGAAGGGTAGGTCGTTTGGATTGGCAGGGTCGTTTGGGTAGTCAAACGAGAAAAACGGTGCAAATAGGCCATTTTTGAGACAAATTTATGTGCTATAGCTCACTGTTGTCTGGGTATGCCCAGGGCCGGGTGTAATTTAGTAGGAAAATTAATTGAGGGATCCCAAGTAGGCTATAGATCGATCAAGGATGGGCCATTTTGGTTGGTGGGGACATTTGGGTGGCCAAATTGGTGGAACAGCGTGAACAGGCCATTTTCAGGCCAAATCGATGTGTTATAACTCACGATATTCTTGGTGTACACAGGGTCTGAGCGTGTTTTGGGCTTAAAATTGGTCGGTGGCTCGCAGGTAGTGGATAGTAAAGGGGTGGGCCATTTGGGTCACCGGGGCCGTTTGGATGGTCAAACGAGCGAAACAATGTGAACGAGCTATTTTTAAGCCAAATCACTGTGGTATAGCTCATGATATTCTAGGTGTGTTGAGGGCCCGAGTGTGTTTTGGGTTGAAAATTGACCGTGGGTACCCTGACAGGTTGTGGATCGACCAAGGGTTGGCCGTTTAGGGGGTAAAACAAGCGAAATGGAGCGAATAAACCATTTTGGGATTGCTAGGGATGTGTCAAAAATATATTGGGGACTCCCAGGCAGGTTGTGGATCGACTAGGGATGGTTCATTTTGGTTGGTGAGTCCATTTGGGTCAGCGGGATAGTTTGGGTGGTCAAACAGGTTAAACGGCGCGAACGGGCCATTTTTGGGCTAAATTGGTGTGCTATATCTCACGATTTTCAGGTTGTGCCCGGGCCCCGTGCGTGTTTTGGATTGAAAATCAACTAGGGGTTCCATAAAGGCCGTGGATCTGCTCGGGGTGGGTTTATTTGGTCGGGGAGGCAATTTAGGTGGTAAAACAGGAAAAATGGAGTGAACGATCCATTTTTGGGCCAAATGAATGTGCTATAGCACACAATTTTCAAGGTGTGATCGAGGATCGGATGTGTTTTGGGGTAAAAATTGACCGGAGGCTCCCAAGCATTCTGTGGATTGGCCAGGGGTGGGCCGTTTGAGTGGTCAAATGGTGAAACAGCGCAAATGGTCCTTTTATAGACAAACTAGTGTGCTATAGGTCATGGTTTTTTTAGTATGCCCAGGGCCTGGGTGTGATTTGGGCCTAAAATTAACCATGCCCAGGGCCTGGGTGTGATTTGGGCCTAAAATTAACCAGGGATCCCGCAGATTGAGGATCGACCAGAGGTGGGCAGTTTGGGTCGGCAGGGCAGTTTGGATGGTCCAACGGGTGAAATAGCGTTAACAAGCCATTTTCGGGCCAAATTGGTATTTTATAGCTCATAGTTTTCTTGGTGTTCCTGGGGCCTGAGAATGTTTAGGGTCAAAAATCGATTGGGGGATTCCAAGCAGGCTGTGAATTGGCCAAGGGTGGGCTATTTGTGTCAAAAAGGCTGTTTGAGTGGTCAAACAAGCTAAACGGCGTGAACTGATCATTTTTAGGCAAAATCAATGTGATATAACTCATGGTTTTTTGGGTGTGCCCGAGGGTCGAGCATATTTTGGGCCTAAAATTGATCGAGAGCTCCCAAGCAGGTGGTGTATTGGCCAGGGGTAGGTCATTTAGGTCTGCAGGGTCGTTTGGGTGGTCAAAGAGGTAAAATGGTGCAAATGGGCCATTTTTAGACTAAATCGGTTTGCTATAACTCACGATTTTCTGGGTGTGCCCGGGGCCCGGGCGTGTTTTGGGTCAAAAATTATTAGGGCTCCCATGCAGGTGGTGGATCGACCAGGGGTGGGCTATTTATGTCGGTGGGGCCATTTGGGTGGTCAAACAATCGAAACATTGAAAACGAGCCATTATGGGGACAAACCTATGTGCTATAGCTCACGATTTTTTGGGTGTGACTAAGACCAAGCATGTTTTTGGTAGAAAATCGACCGAGGTGTCCAGGGCAGGCTATGGATCGGACAGGGGTGGGTCATTTGGGTCGACGGGGTCGTTTAGGTGGCCAAACAGATAAAACAGTGGGAACTGGATATTTTTTAGCCAAATCGGTTTATTATAGCTTAAGATTTTATAGGTGTGCCCGGGGCTCGGGCGTGTTTTAGGTTGAAAATGAATTGGGGCTCCTAGAAAGGCGCTGGATCGACTACGAGTGGGCCGTTTAGGTTAGCGGGGTCATTTGCGTGGTTAAACTAGTAAAAGGGTAGGAACAAGCTATTTTCTAATCGAATCGATGTGCTATAGCTCACGATTTTCTGGGTGTGCCCAGGGCTCGGGCATATTTTAGGATGAAAATTGATCGAGGGATACCAGTAAGGTTGTGGATCATCCAGGGGTGGGCTTTTTAGTTCGGCAAGACTGTTTGGGTGGTCAAACGGGTTAAATGGCATGAATGGGCCATTTTTGGGCCAAATCGGTGTGCTATGGCTTAGGGATTTTTGATTATGCCTGGGGACCGAGTGTATTTTGGGCCAAAAATCAATTCGGGTCTCTTAGGAAGGTTGTGGATCAGCCAGAGGTTGGCCGTTTGGGTGGTCAAAAGAGAAAAACGGTGTGAACAGACCATTTTTTAGCCAAATTAGTGTGCTAAAGCTCATAATTTTCTGGGTGTGCCCGGGGCTCGAGAAATTTTTAGGCCAAAAATTGATCGAGGGATCCCAGGTAGGGTGTGGATCGACCATAGGTGGGTCGTTTGGGTCAGCGAGTCCATTTGAATGGTCAAATAGGAAAAATAATGCAAATGGGCCTATTTTAGGCTAAATCGGTGGTCTATAGCTCACGATTTTCTGAGTGTGCTTGGGTTTCGGGTGTGTTTTGGGCTAAAAATTGACTGGGGACTCCCAAAAAGTCTGTGGATCAGCTAGGGAAGGCCCATTTGGGTCGGCGGGGTTATTTGGTTGGTTAAACGGGGGAAACAGCGTGAATGGGCTATTTTCGAGCCAAACCAGTGCACTAAAGCTCAGGGTTTTCTGGGTGTTCTGATATTTCGGGTGTTTTTTGGGCTGAAAATCAATTAAAGGGTCCCAAAAAGGACGTACATCGGCCATAGGTAGGCCATTTGGGTTCGGGGAGCCGTTTGGGTGGTCTAAAAGGCGAAACTGCGCAAACAAGCCATTTTCAAGCCAAATTGGTGTGCTATAACTCACGATTTTCTGGGTGTACCTAGGTCTCGGGCGTGTTATTGGTCAAAATTTAGTCGGGGCTCCTAGGCAAGCTGTGGATCGGTCGGGGTGGGCCGTTTAGATCGGCGGAGCCATTTAGGTGGTCAAAAAGGGAAAACGGTGCGAACGGGCCATTTTTGGGCCAAAACATTATGCTATAGCTCACAATTTTTTGGGTTTTCCCACTGCCCAAGCGTGTTTTAGGCAAAAAATATATTGGGGACTCCTAGGTAGGCTGTGGATCGACCGAGGATGTGTCATTTCGGTGGTCAAATGGAGTAAAAAGGCACAAACGTGCTATTTTGGGACAAATCAGTATGCTATAGCTTACGGGCTTTTGGGTGTGTCCAAATCGGCTCCCAGGTAGGCTTTGGATTGGCTGAGTTGTTTGGGTGGTCAAATGGATAAAACACCACAAACAGGCCTTTTTCGGGACAAATTGGTATGCTTGGAGCTCATAGTTTTCTGGGTGTGCCTAGAGCCAGGGCATGTTTTGGACGATAATTGACCAAGGGCTCCTAGGAAGGTTGTGGATCATTTAGGGGTTGGTGTTTTGGATGGGCGAGGCATTTTGGTAGTCAAATGAGCAAAATAGTACAAATGGGCCATTTTCGGGCCAAATCAATGTGCTACACAATTTTTTTAGTGTGCCCCAGTATTGGGTGTATTTTGGGAAACAAATGATTTGGTGCTCCCAGGAAGGCTGTGGATCAGCTAAGGGTGGTCAAACAGGTGTAACAGTGTGAACGGTCCATTTTTTAGGCCAAATCGGTGTTCTATAGCTCACAATTTTCTGGGTGTGCTCGGGGCCCGAGCGTGTTTTGGATAAAAAATCAATAGGGTATCCTCGACAAGCTGTGATCATACAGGGGTAGGCCATTTGAGTCGGTGGGTTCGTTTGGGTGGTTAAATGGATAAAACGGCTCAAATGGGTTATTTTTTGGCCAAATTAGTGTGCCCAGTGTTCGGGCGTATTTTGGTTCAAAAATCAACCTCCAGGCAGGCTGTGGACTATTTTGGTGGTCAAATGGGCAAAATGGCGTAAACGGACCATTTACGGGTCAAATTAGTGTGCTACAGCTAATGGTTTTTTGGGTGTGGCTAGGGCCTGGGCGTATTATTGGTAGAAAATCAACTGAGGGTTTCCAAGAAGGCTGTGGATCAACCAGGGGTAGGATATTTGGTTCGACGGGGCCGTTTGAGTGGTCAAATAGGTGAAACGGGACAAAAGAACCATTTTCAGGCCAAATCGATGTGCTTTAACTCATAGTTTTTGGGGTGTGGTGGAGGAACGGGTGTGTTTTGTGCTGAAAATCGATGGAGGCTCCCACACAGGCTTTGGATCAGCCAAGGGTGAGGTCGTTTGCATCAGCTGGGCCACTTGGGTGGTCAAACGGGTAAAACTGCACGAACGAGCCTTTTTCAGTCCAAATTCGTATGCTATAGCTCACGGTTTTCTTGGTGTGCCCGGAGCTCGGGCATGTTTTGGGTCGATATTTATAGAGGGCTCCCAGACAGGCAGTCAATTGGCCAGAGGTGGGCTGTTTGGGTTGGCGGGGCCATTTGGGTAGTCTAACGGGCTAAAAAATGTGAACAGGCTATTTCGAGCCAAATCAATGTGCTATAACTCACGGTTTTCTAGGTGTGCCCTAGGCCCGTGCATGTTTTTAGGTGAAAATGAACAGGGCTCCCAGGTAGGTTGTGGTCGGCCAGGGGTAGGTTACTTGGGTCGATGGGGATGTTTGGGTCGTCAAACGGGAGAAACAATATAAACGGATCATTTTTTGGCCAAATCAATGTGCTCACAATTTTTTGGGTGTACCCGAGGATCGAGCGTATTTTTGGTAGAAAAATGATTAAGGGCTCTCTGGCAAGCTGTGGATCAACCAGGGGTGGGCCATTTAGGTCGGTGGGATTGTTTTAGTGGTCAAACGAGTGAAACAGTGCAAACTGGACATTTTCGAGCCAAATAGTGTGTTATAACTCACGATTTTCTGGGTGTGCCTTGGGCCTGATGTGTTTTTGGCCAAAAATTAACCGAGGGCTCTTAGACAGGCTGTGGATCGACCAGAGGTGGGTTTTTTGGGTCTGCCAGGCCGTTGGGTTGTCAAACGCTGGGAACGGGCTATTTTCATGCCAAATCAATATGCTATAACTCATAATATTATGGTGTACCCGGGGCCCGAGCGTGTTTTTAGCTGAAAATCAACAGGGGCTTTAAGGTAGGCTGTGGATAGGACAGGGGTAAGCCATTTGGGTGGTCAAACAAGTAAAATAGTGCTAACGGGCCATTTTTGAGCCAAATTAATATGTTATAGCTCACGATTTTCTGGATGTGCCCGGGACTCGGGCGTGTTTTAGGCTACTAATCAATCGAGGGCTCCCAGGCAGGCTGTAGATCAGCCAGGGTTGGGATGTTCGCATCTACGGGTCTATTTGCATGGTCAAATGGGCAAAACGGTGCGATCGAGCCATTTTTGGTCTAAATCAGTGAGCTATAGCTCATAATTTTTGGGGTGTATCCAGGGGCTAAGCTTTTTTAGGGCCAAAAATCGACCGAGAGATTCCAGGAAGGTTGTAGATCTGCCACAGATGGGCTATTTGAGTGGTCAAATAGCGAAATAGTATGAACGGGCTATTTTTGGGCCAAATCGACGTGTTATAGCTCAAGGTTTTCTGGGTGTGCCTGCGGCCTGACAATATTTTTGGCTGAAAATCCACTAAGGTCTCCTAAGCAGGCTGCGAATCGGTCAAGGGTGGGCTATTTTGGTCAGTGGGCCTATTTGGGTGGTCAAACAGGCGAACAGCACGAACTGACCATTTTTGGGCCAAATCATTGTGCTAAGCTCATGATTTTCTAGGTGTGCTTAAGTACCTGGCGTGTTTTGGGCCAAAGATCGATCTGAATCTCCCAGGTATTATTTGGATCGGTCGGGGGTGACCATTTGGGTTGGCAGGGTCCTTTGAATGGTCAAACGAGGAAAATGGCACGAACAGGCTATTTTCGAGCCCAATCGTGTGCTATAGCTAATGGTTTCCTGAGTGTGATTAGGACTCGGGCATGTTTTATGTAAAAATTCAATCTGGGGCTACCAAGGAGGCTGTGGATCGTCCAGAGGTGAGCCATTTATGTGGTCAAATAAGAAAAACAATGCAAACGGGCCATATTCAGACAAATCAGTGGGCTATAAACTCATGGATTTTTAGGTGTCCTCAAGGCTTGGGTGTGTTTTGGGCCAAAAATTGACCGGGTGCTCCCAGGCAAGTGTGGATTGGACTGGGTAGGTTGTTTAGATCGGCGGGACTATTTGGGTGGTAAAATGGACAAAACGGCGCAAACAGGTTGTTTTTAGGCTAAATCGATGGGTTATAGCTCACAATTTTCAGAGTGTGCTTGGGGCCCGGGCGTGTTTTCTGAAAAAAATTAACTGGGGCCACCCAAGTAGGTTGTGGATTGGCCAGGGATGAGCCATTTGGATCGGCAGGGATGTTTGGGTGGTCAAATTAGCAAAATGATGCAAACAGGCCATTTTTGAGTCAAATCAGTGTGTTATAATAGCTCATGGTTTTCGGGATGTGCCTGGGGCTCGGGCGTGTTTTGGGAAAAAAATAGACCAGGGGCTCCCAATAAGTTTTGGATCAGCCAGGGTAGGTTGTTTGGGTCAACAGGGACGTTTGGGTGGTCAAACAAGAGAAACGATGCTAACGGGCCATTTTTGAGTTAAATTAATGTACTACAACTCATGGCTTTCTAGGTGTGCTCGAGGCTCGGGCATGTTTTGGGCCAAAAATTGATCGGGGCTTCCCACGTAGGCTGTGTATCAGATGGAGGTGAGTCGTTTAGGTAGACGAGGCTATTTGTGTTGTCAAGCAGGCAAAACGGTGCAAACAAGCTATTTTGGGGATAAATCGGTATGCTACAGCTCATGGTTTTATGGGTATACTCGGGGAACCAGCATGTTTTGGGCCAAAAATCAATCGATGGCTCTTAAGCAGGCTGTGAAACAGCCAGGGGTGGGCCGTTTGGGTCGACGAGGCTGTTTGGATGGTCAAATGGGCAAAACCGTGTGAATAGGCCATTTTCAAACCAAATCCATGTGCTATAGCTCACGGTTTTCTTAGTGTGCTCCAGCGTGTTTCGGGCTAAAAATTATTCAGGGGAAACTAGGCAGGCTGTGGATTGGCCAGGGTTGGGACGTTTGGGTCGACGAGGTCAATTGGGCGAACAAAAATGTGAAACAACATAAATCAGCAAATTTCAAGCCAAATCGGTGTGCTATAGCTCACAGTTTTTTGGGTATGCCCGGGTCCCAGGCGTGTTTTGGGCAAAAAACCGATCGAAGGCTCCTATGAATGTTGTGGATCGACTAGAGATTCGCTGTATGGGTCGGCGGTGCTGTTTGGGTGGTCAAACAGGCAAAACACCACATTTTCAAGCCAAATCGATGTGCTATAACTCACGATTTTCTGGATGTTCCAATGACCCGGGCATGTTTTAGGCCAAATATTGATTAGGGGATCCCAACCAGGCTATAGATTGGCCAGGGGTGGGATGTTTGGGTTAGTAGGTCTATTTAGGTGGTCAAACGAGTGACACAACGCAAATGGACCATTTTGGGAACAAAAAAGTGTGTAATTTCTCATGATTTTCTGGGGCTACACGAGGCCGGTGTGTTTTGGGTCAAAAATTGATCAAGGTTTCTTAGGCAGGCGTGAGGCCTTTTAGGTGGTCAAACGGGTAAAACAACACGAACGAGATATTTTCAGGTTAAATTGGTGTGTTATAGCTCACAGATTTTTAGATGTGCTCGGGGCCCGACATGTTTTGGGCCAAAAATCGATTTGGGGATCCCAGGTAGGTTTTGGATTGGCCAAAGTGGTCCGCTTGTATTGGCGAGGCCGTTTGGATTGTCAAACAGGCAAAACAGCGCGAATAGACCATTTTAGGCCAAATCGGTGTGCTATATAGCTCACGCTTTTTGGGTATGCCAGAGCCCGAGTGTGTTTTGGGCCAAAAATTAAACGGGGGCTTTGATACAAGATTTGGATCGGCCAAGGTTGGGCATTTGTGTCGACGGGGCAATTTGGGTGGTCAAACGAGGGAAACATCACAAATGGGTTATTTTCCAACCAAATCGGTGTGCTATAGCTCACGATTTTCTAGATGTTACCAGGGTTTGAGTGAGTTTTGGGATGAAAATCAATCGAATTTTCTCAAGAAGGCTGTGGATTGGCCAGGAATGGGTCGTTTAGATCGGCGAGGCTGTTTGGGTGGTCAAATGCGTGAAATAATGCGAGCGGTCCATTTTCAAGCAAAATTGGTGTGCTATAACTCACGATTTTCTAGTTGCGCCCAACCGTAATTTGGCCAAAAATTGATCAGAGGCTCCTAAACAAGTTGTGGATCATCCAAGGGTGGGCCATTTGGGTGGTTAAACAGGCAAACTGATGCAAATAGTCCATTTTCGGGTCTAATCGATGTGCTATAGCTCACGGTTTTCTGGGTGAGCCCGGGCCTAGGTCTGTTTTAGGAGAAAAATTGACCAGGGGCTCACAGGCAGATTATGGATGGGCCAGGGTGGGTTATTTGTGTCGGCGGGGCTATTTGTGTGGTCAAACATGCGAAATAGCACAAATGGGCCATTTTCAAGCCTAATTGGTGTGTTATAGCTCAGGGTTTTCTGGGTGTGCCTGAAGCCCAAGCGTGTTTTGGGTTGAAAATCAATCGAGGGCTCCTAGGCAAGCTGTGGATTAGCCAGTTGAGGGTCGTTTAGGTCGGCGGGGCTATTTGGGTGGTGAAACGGGCAAAACAGTGCGAACGGACAATTTTCAGGCCAAATTAGAGTACTATAGCTCAGGTTTTTTTAGGTATGCCCAGGGCCTGGGCGTATTTATGACCAAAAATTGGCTGTGGACTTTCATGCAGGCTGTGGATCAACCAAGGATAGGTCATTTGGGTCGGCAGGGCCATTTTGAGTAGTCAAACGGGTGAAACAGTACAAATGGGCCATTTTGGGGATAAACTGGTGTACTATAGCTCGCTCATGATTTTTTGGGTGTGCCAGGGATCGGGCGTGTTTTGGGTCGAAATTCATTTGAAGTCTCCCAGGTAGGCTGTGGATCAACCAAGGGTGGGTCATTTGGGTCGGCGGAGCTGTTTTGGTAGTTAAAAGGGTGAAACAGTGATATTGGGCTATTTTCCAGGCCAAATTAGCGTGCTATAACTCAGGTTTCCTGGGGTGCCCAGGGCCTTAGCGTATTTTTGGCTGAGAATTGACTAGGGGCTCCCAAGCAGGCTGTGAATCAGCCAAGGGTATGCCATTTACGTTAACAAGGCCATTTGTGTGATCAAACAGGTAAAACGAGGTCAACGGGCCACTTTTTGGCCAAATTGGTATGCTATAGATCACGATTTTCTGGGAGTGCCTAAGGCCCGAGCATAATTTGGGCCTAAAATCAATCGAGGACTCCCAATCAAGATGTGGATCGGCCAGGGGTGGTCCATTTGGGTCCGCGGGGTAGTTTTGGTGTTCAAACGTGCAAAGCAAAGGGAACGGGACATTTTTGGGCTAAATCGATATTCTATACCACACGGTTTTCTGGTATGCTCAGGGGCCAGGCGTGTTTTCAACCAAAAATTAATCGAAGGCTCTAAAGCAGGCTGTGGATCGACCAAAAGGGGGTCGTTTGGGTCAGCAGGGTTGTTTGGGTGGTCAGACAGGTGAAACGGTGAAAATAGGTCATTTTAGGGCTAAATCGATGTGCTATAGCACATGATATTCTTGGGTGTGCCCGAGGAATGGACGTGTTTTGGGCCAAAGTTTGATTAGGGTCTCCCTGGCAAGTTGTGCATTGGCCTGGAAGGGCCATTTAGGTCGGCGAGGCCGTTTAGGTGGTAAAACAGGCGAAACAAGGCAAATCGACAATTTTTGGGCTAAATCGATATGCTATATCTCATGATTTTTAAGGTGTGCTCGGGTATCGGGAGTGTTTTATTCCAAAAATCAATCGGGGGCTCCTAGGTACGCTGTGGATCAGCCAGAAGTGGTTAGTTTGGATCGACGAGGCCGTTTATGTGGTCAAACGTGCATAACGGCATGAACAGGTCATATTCAAGCCAAATTGGTGTGCTATAGCTCACAGCTTTTTTAGGTGTGCCTAGGTCCCGGATATTTTGAGTTGAAAATCAATCGGGGGCTCCCAGGTAGGTTTTGGATCGGTCAGGGTTAGGTTATTTTTGTCAGTGATGTTGTTTGTGTAGTCAAACGGGCTATTTTTGAGCTTAATCATTGTGCTATAGCTCTTGGTTTTCTAGGTGTGCTCGGTGCCCGAGTATATTTTGAGCTAAAAATCAACCAAGGGCTTACAGAAAGGCACTGAATCAACCAGAGGTGGGTCGTTTGGGTCGGCGGGGCTGTTTGATTGGTCAAATAGGCTAAACGCGACAAATGGGCCATTTTTAGGCTAAAACAGTGTGTTATAGCTTACAATTTTCTAGATGTGCCAAGGGCTCGGGCATGTTTAGGGCATAAAATCAATTAGGGACTACCAGGCAGGCGGTGGATTAGCCAAAGGAGTAACGTTTGGGTCGGTAGGGCTATCTGGGGTTTAAATGGGCGAAATGGCATAAACGCGCCATTTATGGCCCTAATTGGTATGCTATAGCTCATGTTTTTCTAGGTGCATCGGGGGCCCGAGCACGTTTTATGCTGAAAATCAATCAAAGGCTCTTAGGCATACTGTTGATCATCCAGGTTTAGACTGTTTAGGTCGGCAAAGCCGTTTGGGTGGACAAACGGGCGAAACGGGATGAACAAGCTATTTTCAGGCTAAATCGGCAGGCTATAGATCACGATTTTTTGAGTGGTCCTGGTGCCCTGACATTTTTGGGGCTGAGAATTAATTGGGATCTCCTAGGAAGGCTATGGATCGGCTAGGGATTGGTTTGTTGGGTCACCGGGGTCGTTTTAGTGGTCAAACGGGCAAGCAAATGCAATGGGCAATTTTTGGGCCAAATCAGTGAGCTATAGCTCATGGTTTTCTGGGTGTGCTCGGGGCCCGGATGTGTTTTGGATCAAGATTTATCTTGGGGCTCCCAGGCAGTTTGTGGTTCGGCTAGAGGTAGGCTATTTGGGTCGGCAGGTCCGTTTGGGTAGTCAAACAGGCGAAACACCATGAGTAGTCTATTTTCAGGCCAAATTGGTATGCTATAGGTTTTTTGATAGTGCCAGAGGCCCAAGCATATTTAGGGAGATAAATTAATCGAGGGCTCCCAAGCAGGATATGGATTGGCTATGGGTGGGCAATTTGGGTCAGCGGGGCTATTTAGGTGGTCAAACAGGTGTAACAGCACGAATAGTTCATTTTCAGGCCAAATCGATGTGTTATAGCTCAAGGTTTTCTGGGTGTGTCAAGATACCAGGCGTGTTAAGGTTAACAGGGCTGTGTCGGTGGTCAAATATGCAAAACAAGGCGAATGGACCATTTTCTGGCCAAATTGATGTGTTTCAGCTCACGATTTTTTGTATGTGCTCGAGGCCCTAATGTGTTTTGGGCAATAATCGATCGAGGGCTTCCAGAAAGGCTGTGGATTGACCAGGGGTTGGTCGTTTGGGTTGGCAGGGACGTTTAGGTGGTTCAATGGGTGTAACGACATGAATGGTCTATTTTCAGGCCAAATTGATGTGATACAACTCACAATTTTCTAGGTGTGCCTACGGCCCGAGCATGTTTTGGGCCAAAAATTAATCGACGACTCCTAAACAGGTTGTGGATTAGCCATGGGTGGGATATTTGGGTCGGCGGGGCTATTTTTGTGGTCAAACAGGCGAAATAGTGTGGATGGGCCATTTTTGGGATATATTGATGTGCTATCGCATAAGGTTTTTTGGGTGTGCCTGCCGCTCGAGAATGTTTTAGGCTGAAAAATAACCTGGGATCCCAGGAACCTGTGGATCGGCCAGGGGTATGTCATTTGGGTCGATGGGCCCATTTGGATGAACGTGCAAAATAGTACATAGGGCCATTTTCGAGCCAAATAGGTGTACTATAGCTTACAGTTTTTGGGGTGTGCCTAGGGATCGAGCATGTTTTAGGACAAAAATCAATCGGGTCTCCCAAGTAGGCTGTGGATCAGCCAGGGTTGGCTATTTGGTTGGTCAAATGGGTAAAACAGCACAGATGACTTATTTTTAGTTCAAATTGGTGTGCTATAGCTCATGATTTTGTGGGTATGCCCAGGGCTCGGGCGTGCTTGCAAAAATTGATCGGGGTTTCCCAGGCAAGTTGTAGATTAGCCAGGGATGGGATTTTTGGATCAGCGGGATTATTTGGGTGGTCAAATGGGTGAAACAACGTAAATGGGCCATTTTTAGGCCAAATCAGTGTGTTCTAGCTTAAGGTTTTTTGGGCGTTCTTGGGGACCGGGCATGTTTTAGGTCGTAAATCGATCGAGGGTTCTTATGTGGGCTATGGATCATCTAGGTATGGGTCGTTAGGGTTTACAGGGTCGTTTGGATGGTCAAACAGGCAAAACGATGCAAATAGTCCATTTTCGGGTCAAATCGGTGTGCTATAGCTCATGATTTTCTGGGTGTGCACAGGGACCCAGCGAGTTTGGGGTGAAAATTTGATTGAGGGCTCTAATTTAGGATGAGGATCAGCTAGGGGTGGGTCATTTGGGTCGCAGGGCTATTTGGGTGGACAATCGAGCAAAACTGCACGAATGGGCCATTTTTCAGACCAAATCAGCGTGCTATAGCTCACCGGTTTCTGGGTGTACTCGAGTCCCGAGCGTGTTTTAAGTAAAAAATTGATCGAAGGATCTCAGAAAGGTTGTGGATCGGCCAGAGGCAGGTCGTCTGGGTCGAAGAGGCCGTTTGGGTGGTCGAATGCCACGAACAGGCTATTTTCTGACCAAATCAGTGTGCTATAGCTCACGGTATTCTAGGTTTGCCCGGGACTCGAGCATATTTTGGGCCAAAAATTGATGGGGGCTCCCAGGCAGGCTGTGGATTGGCTAAGGGTGGGTTGTTTGGGTCAGGGGCAGATTGGGAGGTCAAAGAAGCGAAATGGTGCTAACGGGTCATTTTCAAGCAAAATTGATGTGCTATAGCTCATGGTTTTCTGGGTGTGTCCAAGACTCAGGCTTGTTTTAGGCCAAAAATTGATTGGGGGCTCCCAGGCAGGCTGTGGATCAGCCAGGGTTGGGTCGTTTGCATCTTTGAGGCTATTTGGGTGGTCAAACAAGCAAAACGATGCGAACGAACTATTTTCAAGCCAAATTGGTATGCTAATGATCACAATTTTCTGGGTGTGCCCAGGGCTCGAGCATATTTTGGACCAAAAATTGCGTGGGGGCTCCCAGGCAGGTTGTGGATTCGCTAGGGGTGGGTGATTTGGTTTGGAAGGGTCGTTTGGGTGGTCAAACATGTGAAACAGCATGAATGGGTCATTTTTAAGCCAAATCGGTGTGCTATATCTCACATTTTTCTAGATGTGCCTGGGGTCCGAGCGTGTTTTAGACTAAAAATCCATTGGGGACTCCCAAGAAGGCTGTGGATTGGTCATAGGTGGGTCGTTTGGGTCGGTGGGGCCATTTCGGAGTTTAAACTAGAAAAACGGCATGAATCGAACATTTTTGGGCTAAATTAGTGTGCTATAGTTCATGGTATTTTGGGTGTGCTAGAGGATCAGTAGTGTTTTGGGCTGAAAATCAATTAAGGGCTCCCATTCAAGTTGTGGATCGGCTAGGGGTAGTTTATTTTGTTTGGCGGGGACTTTTGGATGGTCAAGCAGGCAAAACGACATAAATAGGGTATTTTTTGGCTAAATTGGTGTGTATAGCTCATGATTTTTTGGGTGTGCCCGGGGCTCGGGTGTGTTTTGGCCTTAAAATTGTCTGGGGTTCTCAGGCAGGCTTTGGATCATCCAGGGATGGGTTGTTTGGGTCGGCAGGGCCATTTTGAATGTCAAACAGGCAAAATAGCACGAACTGGCCATTTTTTAGCCAAATCGATATGCTATAGCTCACGGTTTTTTGAGTTCAGGCATATTTTGGGCCAAAAATTAATTGGGCTCTCTGACAGGATGTAGATCAATCGGAGGTGTTCTGTATGGGTTAGCAGGGCTGTTTGCGTGGTCAAATAAGCGAAACGACACGAACGAGCCATTTTCAGGCCAAATCGATGTGCTATAGCTCACGATTTTCTGGGTGTGCATGGGGTCCAAGCATGTTTTATGCTAAAAGTCAATTGAGAGCTCCCTAAAAGGGGGTGGATCGGCCAGAGGTGGGACGTTACGGTCAGTGGGCTTTTTAGGTAGTCAAATGGGCGCAGCGGCGTGAACTGGCCATTTTTAGGCCAAATTGGTTTGCTATAGCTCACAATTTTCTGTGTGTCCCTGAGTGTAAACACCTAATTTTTGACCAAACCTAAGTCAAACGAACAATTTGGGTCAATTCAGTGTGCTATGTATCATGATTTTCTAGGTGTGCCTGGGTTTCGAGCGTATTTTGGACCAAAAATTGATTGAGGACTCCCAGGCTGGCTTTGGATAGGTCAGGGGTAGGTCGTTTGGGTTGGCGGGGCCGTTTGGGTTGTTAAACAGGCAAAACAATGTGAATAAACCATTTTCGAGCCAAATTGATATGTTATAGCTCATGGTTTTCTGGGTGTGCTCGGGAGTGTTTTGGGCTAAAAATTAATCGGGGGCTCTTATTCGAGTTGTGGATCGGCCAGGAGTAGGTTGTTTGGGTCAGCGGGGATGCTTGGATGGTCAAACAAGCAAAACAACACAAATGGGCCATTTTGGGGCCAAATCAATGTTTTATAGCTCACATTTTTTTGGGAATGCCCGGGGCTCGAGTGTGTTTTGGGCCTAAAATTATTGGGGGTTCCTAGCTAGGATGTGGATCTACCAGGGGTGGGTAGTTTAGGCCAGCGGGGCTATTTGGGAGGCCAAACAGGCAAAAAGGTGCGAACTGGCCATTTTTGAGCCAAATCGGTGTGCTATAGCTCATGGTTTTCTGGGTGTGCCAGGGGACCTGGTATGTTTTTAGATGAAAATCAACCTGGGATCTATGGCAGACTGTGGATCAACCATGGGTGGTCTGTTTTGGTAAACGAGGCTGTTTGGGTGGTCAAACGGGAAAAACTACATGAATGAGCCATTTTCAGGCCAAATCGGTGTGCTATAGCTCATGTTTTTCTAGGTGTGCGCAGGGCCCGAGCATGTTTTAGGCTAAAAATCGATCGAGAGCTCCCAAAAAGGGTGTGGATAGGCCAGGGGTGGGCTATTTTGGTCTGCGGGGCCATTTAGGTGGTCAAATGGGTGAAACGGCCCGAACAGGCCATTTTTCGGGCCAAATCAGTTTGCTATAGCTCACGATTTTATGGGTGTAACTAAGTCCCAGGCGTGTTTTGGGCCAAAAATAACCCGGGACTTCCAGGCAAGCTATGGATCAGCTAACGGTTGATCATTTGGGTCGGTGGGGTCGCTTGGGTGGTTTAATGAGTAAAACGACGTGAATGGTCTATTTTTTTTGCTAAAGTGGTGTGCTATAGCTCTCGATTTTCTGGGTGTTCCTACGGTTTGAGTGTGTTTTGGGTCGAAAATTGATCAAGGGCTCCCAGGCAGGCTGTTTATTAGCCAGGGGTAGGCTATTTTAGTGGTCAGAAGGGCGAAACGTATGAACGGGTTATTTTCGAGCCAAAGCGGTGTGCTATAGCTCATGGTTTTCAAGGTTTGTCCGGGGCCCAAGCGTGTTTTTGGCAAAAAATCGATCGGGGGCTCCCAGGCAGCGTGTAGATAGGCTAGGGGTGGGTTCTTTGGGTAGGAGGGGTCATTTGAGTAGAAAGGGCAAAACGGTGTGAACAGGCCATTTTAGGGAAAAATTGATGAGCTACAGCTCACGGTTTCATAGGTGTGCCTTGGGCTCGAGTATTTTTTGAGCAAAAAATCAATCGGAGGCTCCCAGATAGGCTGTGGATCGACCAGGGGGTTTGTATCGATCAGCAGGACTACTCGAGTGGTCAAACGAGTGAAACAGCTCGAACGAGCCATTTAAGGCTAAATCAATGTGTTATAGCTCACGGTTTTTTGGGTGTGCCCACGGCCCGGGCGTTTTTTAGGCCTAAAATTGTTGGGGGCTCCTAGGCAGAATGTGGATTGTCCATGGGTAGGCCATTTTGGTCGTTCGACCAATTTGGGAGGTTAAACAGGCAAAATACGCACGAACTAGATATTTTTGAGCCAAATCGATGTGATATAGCTCACAATTTCTAGGTGTACCAAGGGACCGAGCATTTTAAGGGCTAAAAATTGATCAGAGGCTACTTGGCAAGTTGTGGATAAACCAGGGGTGGTCTATTTGGGTCAACGGGGCTTTTTAGGTGCTCAAACATCCAAATTGACATATACAAGCCATTTTTAGGTCAAAGCAGTGTTCCATAGATCACAATTTTATGGGTTTCCCCAGGGAATGAGTATGTTTTAGGCTGAAAATTGATCGAGATCTCCCAGAAAGGGTGTGGATCGGTCAGGGGTAGGCCTTTTAGGTTGGCGTGACCGTTTAGGTGGTCAAGCAGGCAAAGTGACGTGAATGGCTAAATTGGTTTGCTATATCTCACATTTTTCAGGATGTCCCTGGGGACCGGGCTTGTTTTGGCTAAAAAATAACCTGGGGCTTCCAGGCAGGATATGGATCGGCCTAGGGTGGGTCGTTTGGGTGGTCAAACTAGCAAAACAGCGCGAATACACCATTTTTTGTTCAAATCGGTGTGCTATAACCCTCAATTTTCTGGGTGTGCCTGGGGTTAGGTCTTTTTTTGGGTTGAAAATCAATTGAGGTCTGCCAGAAAGGCAGTTTATAGGCCAAGGGTAGGCCATTTTGGTGGTTAAATGGGTGAAATAGTGCGAATGGGCCATTTTTGGGCCAAATTAGTATGTTATAACTCATGATTTTTGGGTTGTTTTGGGCCAAAAATATATCGAGGTCTCCCAGGCAGGGTGAGGATCGGCCAGGGGATGACCGTTTGGGTCGGCGGATCATTTGGGTTGTCAAACAGGCGACGATGCAAATGGGCCATTTTTAGGGCCAAATCAATGTGCTATAGCTCATGGTTTTCTGGGTGTGCCTGGGGCCCGGGCGTATTTTGGGCAAAAAATTGATCGGGGAATCCTAGGCAAGTTGTGGATCGACTAGGAGTGGTTTGGTTTGGTCAGCAGGGCTATATGTGCGGTCAAACGAGCAAAACAGCATGAACGAGCCATTTTTAGGCTAAATCGGTACGTTGTAGCTCACAATTTTCTGGGTGTGCCCGGCGCCCGGACATGTTTTGGGATAAAAATCAACTAAGGGCTCCTAAGAAGGCTGTGGATCAACCTGGGATGGGTCATTTGGGAGGTCAAATGGGTGAAGCAGCGGGAATGTGCCCTTTTTGGCCCAAATCAGTGAGCTATAGCCTACCATTTTCTGGGTGTGCCTGTGGACTAGGTGTGTTTTGGGCCAAAAATAACCTGGGGCTCCCAAGTAGGATATGGATTGGCCAGGGGTGGGCTATTTAGGTCGGCGAGGCCGTTTGGGTAGTCAAATAGGTGAAACGGCGTGAATGGACCTTTTTTGGCTAAATCATTATGCTATAGCCCTTGGTTTTCTTGATATGCCCGAGGCTCGGGTATGTTTTGGGTCAGAAATAATCGAGGGCTCCCAAGCAGGTTATGTATTAGCCAGGGGTAGGACTTTGGGGTTGGCGGGATCGTTTGGGTAGTCAAACCGATAAAATAATATGAACGAGTCATTTTTGGACCAAATCGGTGTGCTATAGCTCACGATTTTCTGAGTTTTCCTGGACCCGAGGATTATTTGGGCCAACAATCAATTGGAGGCACCTAGGCTTGGTGTGGATCACCCAGGAGTGGGCCATTTGGGTTGGCGGGGCCATTAGGGTAGTTAAATAGGCGATATGGTGCGAACGGGCCATTTTTGGTCCAAAACGGTGTGTTATAGTTCACAGTTTTCTAGGTGAGCCTGGGGCCCAAGCATTTTTGGGATTAAAATTGATCGGGGACTCCTAAAAAGGTAATCGATCGGCTAGGGTTTGCCTATTTGGGTGTTCAAATGGGTGAAACAACACAAACAGGCCATTTTTGGTCCAAATTGGTATGTTATAGCTCAGGGTTTTCTGGGTGTGCCTCGGGCCTATGCATTTTTTAGGTTGAAATTTGATCAGGGTCTCCCAGGAAGGCAGTGGATCAATTAAGAGTGGGATGTTTGGGTCGGCAGGGCCGTTTGGGTGGTCAAACATGCGAAATAGGGCGAACGAGCCATTTTCGAGATAAAATGATATGCTATAGCTCATGATTTTATGGGTGTGCTTGGGCACCAACTTGATTTGGGTTGAAAATCAAGTGGGTGCTTCTAGGCAGGCTCTGTATCGGCCAAAGGTAGGCCATTTGGGGTCGGCAGGGCCGTTTAGGTGGTCAAACAGGAAAAATAGCCCGAATTGTCCATTTTGGGTCTAAATCGGTGTGTTATAGGTTGCGGTTTTATGGGTATGAAAAGTGCTCAAGCATTTTTTGGTGAAACATCAATCGAGGGCTCCTAGGAAGGTTTTGGATATACTAGGGGTGGGCCATTTGGGTCGGTGAGGCCGTTTAGGTGGTTAAACAAGCAAAATAGAGTGAATTGGCCATTTTTAGCCTAATTGGTGTGCTATAGCTCACGGTTTTTTGGGTTTGCCTATGGACGGGCGTGTTTTGGGTGGAAAATCCATTGGGGGTTCCTAGTCAGGCTGTGGATTGTCTAGAGGTTGGTCATTTGGTTCGATGAGGCCGTTTGGGTTATCAAACAGGTGAAACAATTTGAAAGGGCCATTTTCAGGCCAAATCAGTGTTCTATAGATCATGGTTTTCTAGGCGTGTCGGAGGCTCAAGCATATTTTGGGCATAAAAATGATCAAAGGCTCCTAGATAAACTGTGGATCGGCAAGGGTTTGGTCAGGATGCCATTTAGTTGGTCAAACAGGAAAAACAACACGAACGGGCCAATTTTGGGCCAAATTGATGTACTCTAGCTCAAAGTTTTTTAGGTGTGCCAGGGTCCCGAGCATGATTTGGGTTGAAAAATTAATTAGGCATTCCTAGGTAAGCTATGGATCGACCAAAGGTGGGCCGTTTGGGTCGGTGGGGCGGTTGGGGTAATTAAAAAGGCAAAATGGGGTGAACAGGCCATTTTCGGACCAAATCGGCATGCTATAGCTTATGATTTTCTAAGTGTGCCCGAGAATCAGGATTTTGGGGATGAAAATCATTTGGGGAGTCACAGGCAGGCTGTAACGCCCCGAGTCTGTACCCCGAACGCTACACGGTGCTTATAATTCCAAAGGACCACAAGCTAATTCATGACTAGTACCTGTTGCACTAACTGAATAGCAATACTGTAAATGTGCGGAGATTAGGCAGAAACTTGCCATAAGGTTTGATACTGAAATACAAAACTGAATACAGTATAACAATACCAAAAATTGAATCATTTGTCTGAAAATACTTTAGTCTGAAAAGCCTCTAAACTGTCCGAAATATGGAGTTGATGGGACATGTCCCCAACTAACTCTGAGCTGCTGAAATAAGCTGAACTACTGAAATAATAATCTTGTCCTCAGACTATGAGGACTCACCACTAACTCTGTCAGATGAATATCTGAACTGCTAAGTATGATCAGAAGATCGTGCGTCTGAACCTATGATATAAAACATCATAACACAAAAGAAAAGTATTTGTCAGTACTTTGAATGTACTGGTATGCAAAGTGAGGTAGGATGAAATTTAAGGGTTCATATGCATGAACAATACTGACTGAATAACATCATAACAACTGAATGAGAGTACATGCATGAATACATAAACTGTAATTGAGATCGTGATAATAATGGATACTGAGTCTGAATACTGATTAACTGATATCTGAGTTTGCTGATACTAAAATTATAGATAAGTGAGTGACTGTATCTGACAGTCTTATTTTTGTGGAACTATACTGAGTTTCGTTCTGAGCTGAGTGACTATATCTCATAGTCCTAATTTTCTATAGAACTAAACTAAGTTATATGCTAAGACTGGAACTGAAACTGAGACGTTGGGAAGTAATCATCTAACCGACATTCCCCTCTCTGAAATGATTGGGGTCCAAACTGTAACCCCAGCTGGAAGGGTGTCAGTACCGTGCCACGGGTAAAGACAGGCCGAGTCACTCTCATCTGACAGGTGCTCTGAGCGAGAACGGTGGTACACTCAACTGGCAGGTTGGTCTCAACCTACGTTGGCTACGTAGTTCTGGAACACTAGGACTACTTCTAAGGATCACACTCTCTACTGGCAGGTAAGTCCCCATCCTTGGGTTCACTTGGTGCTGAATCCTACTCCCAACTGAATAGACACTGAACTAAATTCTAGACTGTTCTAGGATGGACTAAATTGTTTCTAATCATGTTCACTGACTGAACTAGTCTGAGTTCACTGGGTTTCGTGGACTGACAGAATACTACTGAATTTTGTGAACTGACTAAGTACTACTGAGTTTTCCTAAGTTCTGTATCTGATGGAATTCTACTGATTATGACATGACTGATACTATTCTATAACTAACCATGGCTCTAGGTAATCAGCTAAATTATCGGGTATTAAATACCCACAGGACTCGATAGCATAAATTATAAGACATGGCACAATCTTGAAACATGATAGCTAAGTATTTGATCATCGTGCATTCATTTGGGACATTCTAGCAAACACTTGCATGACATGAACTTGAATGTATGCCAACATGATATAATTTCACTATTCAACTCATATAAACAATTCATCAAATATTTGATTGACATAATCTATGCACATGACACTACAACAACATGTAGGCATTATAATTCAATTCCACATTTACAACTTCAAGGGTTTCAACATGGTTTCACGTCATAATACACACATATCAATCAATTTTACATGAATCTTATAGTAAATCCTGAACTAGAAACCCCATTAACATGGCAATCATGAACACATTCAAATTCAACTATGAAATTCATCAAACTCATAAACTTGTAGTTAAAAGGGATTCTTGAACTCCAAGGGTGGAAGGGAACCCTTGGATAAACACTTGACATACCTTGGTTGCTAAATTCTTGAAGAACAATTATGGAAATCTTGAGCCTTGTCCTTGAAATTAATTCACCTAGGGTTCTTGTTCTTGAGCAATTTGAGAGAAAGTAAGTATATTTTGCTCAATGAGGTCTAAATCTCGTGTTTTAGGGATGAATAGGGGTGGGGAAAAGACCCAAATACCCCCAAGGACGCAGCTTTTTAATGACTAAAAACCAGACTATCGATGCGTAGGACGACGCACCGCGTTATTGGCGTCAATACGATATCCAATGAGCTGTATCGAGTTTACATCAGTTCACTGGAAATTGCCACTGAGAGCCAAGGAAAAATAATAATCGATGCGATGACCGATGCGCCGCACCGAGATCACATCGATACACTATTTTGGATTCCCAAACGTGGTTCAAACGAGTCTGAAAAAATCCAAAACTCATCCAAAAACACCTACTGATATTCTTGATCATGAACCAACCTAAAGACTGACATTTTAAAGCCATTGAGGTCATGAAATATAGTTTCCAACTTACGAAGGCTAAAATGACACTAAGTTTGAATACTTAGCAAAAAATTTCTAAGTTTGGGACCCCTTAAGAGCTTTAAAGGGTTGAGTTAAGCTAAGGATTTCGCGGGGTCTTACAATATCTCCCCCTTGAAAACATTCATCCTCGAACGAGACTGACTACGATGGGAGAATTGACAGACTTAGCTTGCTTACTGGACATGCACAACTAAAGCATGACTTCATGACTGAAATTTTTGATATGCTGAATTATCATACTAAATATGCATATCTGATGCATCAGTACATAACTGAACATGATTTATGAATGCATGACTGGGATTACTGATAAGCTGAGTTTATATACTGAACATGCATGTCTGATGCATGAGTACATGACTGAACTGATTCATGAATGCATGACTGAGTTTGCAACGTCAATTGACACTAAGTTGGTAGCTATATCTAAACATAAGACTGAGTAATTCAAAGGAAAAGTGTTACCTTGGGCTGAGTTTAAGTTTGCAGAGAAGAGGTGAGGGTACTTGGTCCGCATGTCTGCTTCTGCTTCCTAAGTAACTCCCTCAATGGACTGATTCCGCCAAAGAACTTTGACTAGAGGGACTTCTTTATTCCTCAGTCTGAGGATCTAATAATCAAGGATTTCGACTGGGATCTCTTAATAAGAGAAGTTTTTCTGAATATCTATGCCCTCTATAGGGACTACGACTATTGGGTCACCTACGCATTTCTTAAGCAAGGAGACATGGAACATTTGATGCACTGAAACTAAGTCTGAAGGTAACTCGAGTTAGTAAGCTACCTTTCTAAAATTGCTGAGAATTCGTTAAGGACCGACATATCGGGGACTGCGTTTCCCCATCTTGCCAAACCTCTTCACTCCTTTCATAGAAGAGATTTTCAAATACACAAAGTCCCCAATCTCAAACTCAAGATCCTTTCTGCAGACATCCACATAAGATTTCTGTCGGCTCTGAGTTGTCTTAAGCCTTTCCCTGATCAGTTAAACTTTCTCTAAGGTGTTGAACACCAAGTTGGGCCCTACCACTGCGGCCTCACCCACTTCAAATCAACCAACGGGAGATCTACACCTCCTCCCATAAAGCACCTCTAACGGAGCCATCTGAATACTGGAATGATAGCTGTTATTATATGCAAATTCAATCAAAGGCTAGAGGTTGGCTGTTTTGGTTAGCGGGGTCGTTTGGGTTGTCAAAAAGGCAAAGCGACGCGAATGGGCCATTTTTGGGCTAAATTATTGTGCTATAGCTCATGGTTTTCTAGGTGTGCCTGGGGCTCAAGTATGTTTAGGCCAAAAATCGACTAAGGGCTCCCAGGCAGACTATGGATCGGTCATGAGTGGGCCGTTTTGGTAGTGAAATAGGCAAAATAGTGTGAACAGGCTATTTTGGGGACAAATCGTTGCACTATAGCTCACAATTATTTAGGTATGCACGGGGCCCGAGCATGTTTTGGGTCACAAAATCAATCGAGGATTCTCAATTAGGCTATAAATTGGCCAGAGGTGGTTTATTTGGGACGGAAAGGTCATTTGGGTGGTCAAACGGCAAACCAGCACGAATGGACCATTTTTAGGCCAAATTGATATGCTATAGCTCACGATTTTCTGGGTGTTCTCGGGTCCCAAGCATATTTTAGGCTAAAAATCAATCGTGGTTCCTAGTCTGGCTATGGATAGGCTAGGAGTGGGTCATTTGGGTCGGCAGGGTTGTTTGGGAGGTAAAACGGATAAAACAGCATGAATGAACATTTTTAGGCCAAATCGTTGTGCTATAGCTTATGGTTTTCTGGGTGTACCAGAGTCTCAAGCATTTTTTAATCTAAAAATTGACCAAGGGATCCCAAGAAGGTTGTGGATCGACCAGGGGTGGGTCATTCGGGTCGGCAGGGTCGTTAGGGTGGTAACACGAATGAAACAACATGAATGGGTCATTTTTTAGCCAAATTGGTGTGCTATAGCTTATGGTTTTCACAGTGTGCTCGGGTCCTTGGCGTGTTTTATGCCAAAAATCAACTGAAGGATCCCAATCAAGCTATGGATCGACCAAGGGTGGGTCATTTGGGAGGTCAAACAGGTGAAACGACGTGAATAGACCATTTTCTAGCCAAATTAGTATGCAATTGCTCTCGGTTTTCTGCGTGTGCCTAGGGCTTAGGTGGTTTTTGGGTTAAAAATTGTTCGAAGACACCCAAGCAGGCTATGTATAGGATAGGGGTAGGTCGTTTAGGTCAGCGGGGTCGTTTGGGTGGTCAAACGGGCGAAACGGCACGAATAAATCGTTTTCAGGCCAAATCGGTTGCTATAGCTCACAGTTTTTAGGGTTTTGTGTGGATTGTCCAGAGGTGGAATGTTCAGGTCGGTGGTGCCATTTGGGTAGTCAAATGGGCAAAACAACTCGAATGGACCTTTTTCAGGTCAAATCAAGCTCACGATTTTTTGGGTGTGCATGGGGACCGATCGTGTTTTGCACTAAAAATCAATGGGGGCACTCAGGAAGGCTGTGGATTAATCAAGGATGGGCCATTTGGGTCAGTGGGGTTGTTTGGGTGGTCAAACGAGAAAAATAGCACGAACGGGCCATTTTTTGGACAAATCAATGTGTTATTACTCACGATTTTCTTGGTATACCTAAGCCCCAGCTTTTGGGGGCTAAAAATTGATCAGGTTCTCCAAGGTAGGAGGTGGATTGGCAGAGGTGGGACGTTTGGGTTAGTGGGGTGGTTTGGATAGTCAATCAAGTGAAACCGAATGAATGGGTCATTTAAGGGCTATATCAGCGTACTATAGCTCGCGATTTTTCTAGGTGTGCCCGGTGCTCGGGCGTATTTTGGGAGAAAAATCAATTAAGGTCTCCCAGGAAGGCTGTGGATCTACCAAGGATGGGCTATTTCAGTCGGTGGGGCCGTTTAGGTGATCAAACAGGCTAAACATCGTAAACAGGCCATTTTTGGGCCAAATCGGTATGCTATAACTCATGGTTTTCTTGGTGTGCCCCTGGCCTGGGCGTGTTTTGGTACGAATCAACCGATGGCACTCAGAAAGGCTTTGGATTATCCACGAGTGAGTTGCTTGCATCGGCAGGGCCGTTTGGGTTGTCAAACAGGCAAAACGATTAAAAATGGACCATTTTCGGGCCAAATTGGTGTTCTATAGCTCACTGTTTCCTAGGTGTGATTGGCTCCTGAGTGTATTTTGGGTCAAAAATTGACTGGGAGATCCCAAGCAAGTTGTGGATTGGTCAGGGATGGGTCGTTTGGATCAATGGGGCCATTTGGGTAGTCAAACGGGTGAAACAGCGTGAATGAATGATTTTCTAGCAAAATTGGTGTGCTGTAGCTCACGATGTTCTATGTGTGCCCTAGGCCCTAGCGAATTTTTATCTAATAATCGACCAGGGGATCTTAAGCAGGCTATGGATCAGCTAGGGGTGGGTCATCTGGATCAGTGGGTCCAGTTGGGTGGTCAAATGGGTGAAACGGCGCCAATAGGCTATTTTCGGGCCAAATTATTGTGCGATAGCTCAAGATTTTCTGGGTGTGCTCTAGGATCAAGCGTGTTTTAGACCAAAAATTAATTAGGGGCTCCCAGATAGACTGTGGATCGGCCATAGATGGCCCTTTTGGGTTGGCGAGGCCATTTGGATGGTCAAACGGGCAAAATAGTGCGAACAGGCCATTTTCAGGCCAAATCAGTGTGTTGTAGCTCATGGTTTTATTGGTGTTCCTGGGGACCGAGCGTTTCTTGGGCCACAAAATCAACCAGGGTTTCCCAGATAGGCTGTTGATCAGCCAGGGGTGGGTCGCTTATATCGGTAGAGTCGTTTGGCTGGTTAAACGGGAAAACAAGTGCGAAGGGACTATTTGTAAGCCAAATCGGTGTTATATAGCTCATGATTTTTTGGGTGAGCCCGTGTCCTGGGTATGTTTTAGGTAAAATACACCGTGAGCTCCCAGGCAGGCTATGGATAAGCCAGAGGTGGGTCAGTGGGGCTATTTTGATGGTCAAACAGACGAAACGATGTGAATAGGCTATTTTTGGGCTAAATCGATGTGCTATAGCTCACGGTTTTCTGGGTGTGCCAGAGGCTCAGGCATGTTTTAGTCTAAAAATTAATCGGCTGCCCCCAGGCAGGCTGTGGATCAGCTAGGGGTGGGTCATTTGGGTCGACGAGGCCGTTTGGGTGGTCAAACGTGCGAAACGGCATGAACGGGCCATTTTCGAGCCAAATTAGTATGCTATAGCTCACGATTTACTGGGTGTGCCCGAGGCCCGGGCGTGTTTTAGGCCAAAAATCGATGGGGGCTCCCAGGAAGGCTATGGATTGGCTAGGGGTGGGTTATTTGGGTTGGCGTCAATCAATTGAAATGACACAAACAAACCATTTTTTAGTCCAATTGATGTGTTATACTCACTGTTTTCTGGGTATTCCCAGGATCCGAGTGCATTTTGGGCCAAAAATTAACAAGGGGCTCCCAAGAAGTCTATGGATCAACAAGAGGTGGGCCATTTGGATGGTCAAACGAACAAAACAATATGAAAGGGCCATTTTGGAGCCAAATTGGTGTGCTATAGCTTATGGTTTTCTGGGTATGCCTGGGCCCAGGCCTGTTTTTGGCCAAAAATCAATCGAGGGCTGCCATTCAGGCTGAGGATTGACCAGGGAAGGGTCGTTTGGGTCAGCGGGGATGTTTGGGTGGTCAAACGGGTAAAACAGCGCGAATGGGCCATTTTTTAGCCAAATCGATCTGCTAAAGATTACAATTTTTTGGGTGTGCGGGGGACCTGGAGTATTTAGGGCCAAAAATTGCTCGGGAGCTCCTAGGCAGGCTGTGGATTGTCCATGGGTAGGTCTTTGGATTTGGCGGGGCCGTTTGGGTGGTCAAACCGGCGAAATAATGCAAATAGTCCATTTTTGGACCAAATTGGTGTGGTATATCTCAGGATTTTCTATGTGTACCTGAGGTCCAAGCGTGTTTTGGTTCAAAAATTGACCTGGACTCACAGGAAGGCTGTGTATCAATCAGGGGTGGGCTATTTGGGTCGACGGGGCCCTTTGGATTGTTAAACGGGCGAAAAGGCATGAATGGGCCATTTTCGGGCCAAATTGATGTGCTATAGCTCATGGTTTTCTAGGTGTGCTCGAGGCTCGAGCGTGTTTTAGGCTGAAAATTAGTTGAGGGCTCCTATTCATTCTGTGGATCAGCCAAGGGTAGGCCATTTGGGTCGGCAGGGCTGTTTAGGTGGTCAAATGGGTGAAACGGTGCGAACAGGCCATTTTCAAGCCAAATTAGTGTGCTATAGTTCACGGTTTTTGTAGTGTGCCTGAGGCTCGAGTGTGTTCTGGGTAGAAATATGTTGGGGGATCCTAGGCAGGCTGTGGATCATCCAAGGGGGGGCCAGTTTGGTCGGCAGGGCCATTTGGGAGGTCAAACAGGCAAAAGGGCACGAACTGGCCATTTTCAGGTCAAATTGGTGTGCTATAACTCACGGTTTGTTGGGTGTGCCTGGAGCTTGGGCGTGTTTTGAGCTGAAAATCAACCGTGGGCTCCCAAGCAGGCTGTGGATCGACCAGAGATAGGCTGTTTAGGTCAACAGTGCTGTTTGGGTGGTCAAACAGGCGAAACAGCATTAACAAGCCATTTTCACGCAAAATTGATGTGTTATAGATCACGATTTTCTGGGTGTACTCGAGTCCTGGGCGTGTTTTTGGCTGATAATTGATCGAGGGTTCCCAAGTAGGTTGTGGATCGGCTAGAGGTGGGAAGTTTGGGTCGGTCGGGCCGTTTGGGTGGTCAAACAGGCGAAGCGGTGCGAATAGGCCATTTTTGGGCCAAATCGATGTGCTATAGCTCACAGTTTTCTGGTCGCGAGCCAAATCGGTATGTTATAGCTCACAGTTTTCAGTGTGTGCCAGGTAAGAGTGTTAAGTGGGCCGGCCCGGGTTAACCCGGAACTGGCCCGTTAAATTTAGCCGAGTTGTGGGCTGGGCTGGGTCGGGTTTGAGTTCATCAGTAAAAATTTTAAAAGCAACCCAAAACCGGCCCACTTAGACCAACCCGGTCTAACCCACCTAAACCCGGTCAAACCCGATTAAAAATCTGGTCAAACCCGGTCAAAAACCAAAAAACAAATTCCAATATACACTATATATACCCACCTATATACATTTTAAATACGTTAAACAATATATATACACTATATATATAGTATATAGTATATAGTATATAGTATATAGTATATACTACATTAGAATTTAAAAAATATATACACATATACACAATTACACATATATACGTAACATTCAATATATACGACTATACGTACTACTTTAAATAAAACATATACTACAATATTTATATATATATATATATATATATATATATATATATATATAGTTATATACTAATTTATAAAACATATACACATGTATACGTTAAATATATACGTCTATAGAAGATATATACACATATATACGCATCATTTAATATATATATACTACTTTAAATAAAATATATACTGCAATATATATATACTACAATATATACACACACTATATATATATAGTTATATACTAATTTATAAAACATATACATATGTATACGTTAAATATATACATCTATAGAAGATATATACACATATATACTCACCATTCAATAAAATAAAATATACTACAATATATATACTACAATATATACACACACTATATATATAGTTATACACTAATTTATAAAACATATACACATGTATACATTAAATATATACGTCTATAAAAGATATATACACATATGTACGTACCATTCAATATATACGTACTACTTTAAATAAAATATACTACAATATATACACACACAATATATATATAGTTATATGCTAATTTATAAAACATATACACATGTATATATACGTCTATAGAAGATATAGACATATATACGTATCATTCAATATATATGTACTACTTTAAATAAAATATACTACAATATATACACACACTATATATATAGTTATACACTAATTTATAAAATATATACACATGTATACGTTAAATATATACGTCTATAGAAGATATATACACATATATACGTACCATTCAATATATACATACTACTTTAAATAAAATATACTACAATTTATATGCTACAATATATACACACACTATATATATAGTTATATACTAATTTATAAAACATATACACATGTATACGTAAAATATATACGTCTATAGAAGATATATACACATATATACGTACCATTCAATATATATGTACTACTTTAAATAAAATATACTACAATATATATATTGCAATATATACACACACTATATATATAGTTATACATTAATAACTATATAGTTATACACTGATTTGGCTCGGGCGTGTTTTGGGCCAAAAATAACTTGGGGATCCCAGGCAGGCTATGGATCGGCTAGAGGTGGTTCATTTGGGTCGACGGGGCCGTTTAGCTAGTCAAATAGGCAAAACGGTGTAAATGGACTATTTTCTAGCCAAACAGGTGTGTTATAGCTTTTGGTTTGCTAGGTTTGCTTGGGGCTCGGGCGTATTTTGGGTTGAAAATTGACCGAGGTCTCCCAACTAGTCTGTGTGTTGGCCAAAGGTAGGTCGTTTAGGTTGGCGGGGCTGTTTGGGTGATCAAACGGGCAAAACGGTACGAACGGGCCATTTTCGAGTCAAATCAAGCTCACAATTTTTTGGGTGTGCCTGGGGGTTGGGTTTTTTTGGGTTAAAAATCAATCGGGGTCTCCCAGAAAGGTTGTGGATATTCCAAGGGTGGCTAGTTTGGGTGGATGGGGTGGTTTGGGTGGTCAAACGGGCAAAACGGTGCTAATGGGCCATTTTTGTTCTAAATTGGTGTGCTATAGCTCACGGTTTTCTGGTTGTGCCCCGGGCTCGAGCATTTTTTATACCTAAAATCGATCAAGGGGTCCCAGGCAGGCTGTGGATTGACCAAGGGTGGGTCGTTTAGGTCAGTTGGATCATTTGGGTGGTCAAATAGGCCAAACGGTGCGAACAGGCCATTTTTAGGGACAAATCGATAAGCTATAGCTCACATTTTTCCAGATGTGCCTAGATACCCATCTTTTTTTGGGATGAAAATTGATTGGATGATCCCAGCCAGGTTATGGATTGTCCAGGGGTTGGTCATTTAGGCCATTAGGGTCGTTTGGGTGGTCAAACGGGCGAAACGGCCTGAACGGGCTATTTTTGGGCCAAATCAGTGTGCTATTGATCACAATTTTCTCGGTGAAAAATTAAATAGGGGCTTCCAGACAGGATATAGATATACCAGGGGTGGGCCATTTGGGTTGGCAAGGTCGTTTAGGTAGTCAAACATGCAAAACAGTGTGAATGGTCCATTGTCGGGCCATAGCTCTTGGTTTTCTGGGTGTGCCTGAGGCCCGAGCGTGTTTTGAGACGAATCAATCGAGGGCTCCTAGGCAGTCTGTGGATCGTCCAGGGGTGAACCATTTGGGTCGGTGGGATTAATTGGGTGGTCAAACGGGCAAAACAACTCGAATGGACCATTTTTAGCCCAAATTGGTATTCTATAGCTCATGATTTTCTGGGTATGCCCCAGGCCCAAACGTGTTTTAGGATGAATTTGACGTGGGTGCAGGTAAGTTGTGGACTGGACAGGGGTGGGCCCTTGGGTTGATGAGACCATTTTGGTGGTCAAACAAGCGAAACAATGTGAACAAACTATTTTCTCGCCAAATCGGTGTACTATATATCTCACGATTTTCTAGGTGTGCCTGGGCACTGGTGTGTTTTAGGCCAAAAAGTTATTGAGGGCTCCCAGGAAGGCTGTAGATCAGCCAAGGGTGGGCCGTTTAGGTCGACGGGGCCATTTGGGTCTATTTTTGGGCCAAAACAGTGTGCTATAGCATAATTTTTTGGGTATAACCAGGTCCCGAGCATATTTTGGGCCAAAAATTATTCAGGGGCTCACAGGAAAGCTGTGGATCGACTAGCAATGGGTCGTTTTGGTCGACGGGGCTGTTTGAGTGGTCAAACGGGCGAAACAGTGTGAATGGGCCATTTTTTAGCCAAATCGATGTGTTATAGCTCATATTTTCCTAGGTGTGACCAGGACTCAGGTGTATTTTGGGACAAAAATTAACCGAGGGTTCCCAGGCAGACTATGTATCGTCCAGGGGTAGGTCGTTTGAGTCGGCGGGGCTGTTTAGGTGGTCAAACGGGCAAAACAGTGCGAATGGGCCATGTTCGGGCTAAATCGGAGTTCTAAGATCAAGGTTTTTTGGGCGTGCCCAGGGCCCGAGCACATTTTGGGTTGCAAAATTAACTAGGGCTTCCCAGGTGGGCTCTGGATTGGCAAGGGGTGAGTCGTTAGGGTCAGCGGGGTCGTTTGGGTGGTCAAACAAGCAAACCAGCGCGAAGGGACCATTTTTGGGCCAAATCAGTGTGTCATAGCTCACGGTTTTCTAGGTGTGCCCAAGGTTCGGGCGTGTTTTGGGCCAAAAATCAATTGATATTCCTAGGCAGGTTATGGATAGGCCAAGGGTGGATCGTTTAGGTCGATGGGGCCGTTTGGGTGGTCAAACAAGCGAAACAGTGCAAACGGGCAATTTTCAAGCCAAATTGGTATGCTGTAGCTCACGGTTTTCTAGGTGTGCCTAGGGACTAGGCATGTTTTGGGCCAAAAATAGATCGGGGCTCCCAGGCAGGCTATGGATTGGCTAAGGGCAGGTCGTTTGGGTCGGTGAGGCTGTTTGGGTTGTCAAATGGGTGAAACGGTGTGAACGAACCATTTTTGGGCCAAATTAGTGTATTATAGCTCACGGTTTTCACTGTGTGCTTGAGGCAAGGGCGTGTTTTGGGCCAAAAATTGATCGGGGACTCCTAGGAAGTCTGTAAATCGGCCAAGGTTGGGCCATTTGGGTGGTCAAATGGGTTAAACGATGCGAACGGGCTATTTTCTGGCCATATCGATGTGTTATATCTCACAATTTCTTGGGTGTGCCCGGGGCTCGAGCGTGCTTCGAGCTAAAATTTGTTGAGGGCTCCCAGGTAAGCTGTGGATCAGCTAGGGGTTGGTTGTTTGGGTCCACGGGTCCATTTGGATGGTCAAATGGGAGAAATACTAAGAATAGCGCATTTTCGAGCCAAATTGGTGTGTTATAGCTCACGATTTTCTAGTGGTACCCGGATCTCGAGCGTGTTTTGGGCCAAAAATTGACTGAGGGCTCTCAGGTAGGTTATGGATCGGCCAGGGGTGGCCTGTTTGGGTCGACAGGGCCGTTTGGGTGATCAAACAGGCAAAATGGTGTGAACAGCCCATTTTTGGGTCAAATAGGTATGCTATAGCTCACAACTTTCTGTGTGTGCACAGGGATTGGGTGTGTTTTCGGCCGAAAATAGACTGAGGGCTCCCTGGAAGGCTGTGGATCTGTCAGGGGTGGTCGTTTGGGTTAGTGGGGCTGTTTGGGTGGTCAAACAAGCAAAACGGTACGAACAGGCCATTTTTGGGCAAAATCGGTATGCTATAGCTCACGGTTTTCTTGCCTGCTGTAAATCAGTCTTGCTTAATATTGATGAGTGATGACAGCCAAAAGGGTTTGACTACTACCTCAAGAATTCTTGGAACCTCTTCTGCATGCCTACTAAAAATTATTTAAGGACAGGTGTAGGCATCCTATTAATAAGATATCCAGTAGTTTGGACATAAGGGCCCAAAACTTCAAGGTTGCATGACCTTGGAGTTTGATTGCTCGGCAGACTTCTAAAACGTGTATGTGCTTCATCTCAGAAACATTATTTTGCTGTGGAGTATAAGCACATGAAGTTCGATAAATGATACAACTGGACTTAAACATGGAGTCATATACTGAATTTATAAACTCAATACCATTATCACTCCTAATAACTTTAACACACTTTTAAAACTAAGTTTTAACATAAGCTAGAAACTATTTTAGAGCAACACATACATCGAAAATATTTGTTTTCATTATATGTAGCAGTCTCGTAAGGTCCCCATACATCAAGATATAGCATGTCAAAACAAGCAGTACTTTTAATACCACTATTAGTAGGAAATGAAGTTCTAACTTGCTTACCACAAAGACAAATGAAACATCTTCTATTGTTTGAGTTTTTGTCTAAAGGAACATAAAACAACTTGTTTAATACTTTGAATGAACTATGACCAAGTCTCATATGTCAAAGATTAACATCAACTAAACTATCTTTAGACTTTAAGGAACAAGAATTTGCACCATGTACTGATTTGATTCTGAAAAAAGGCGGCAGGTATAGGTCACGCCCTTGTATACCAATCCCTTTCACCTTCTCATTGAAGAGATCCTGAAATATGCAAAAGTCAGGAAAAAATGTCACTACACATTGTAAAGATTTTGTTACTTGGGACACTGAGAGAAGATAAAATTTAAATTGATGTATATACAAAACATTATTGATATTATACCCTACAGTAATCATACTTGTTCCCATATAAGTGACATAGGATGCATCACCGGTAGGTAAAAACACTTTTTCAGACTTGTTAGAGTCTAGTTTAGTGAGGCTAGTGAGAAGATCAGGATCTGCTACCATATGGTTGGTAGCTCCTGTATCAATTATCCACTCTTTCTGATGGTTTACAGAACCTAAAATGGTATTTATACCTATTATGTTGGCAACATGGGTGGTACGAGACATTGTTCAGCATAGTCAAAATTTGAATATTGATCTCCTATAAAAAGCAAGGCATTTGCATTTGACTGTTAGGAAGTACAGCTGAAGAAGATGCATGAACACTAGCATGAGCTTGATACGTACCCATCTTTGAACCTTGATGAGAGCCAACAATTGATACTTGAGATTAAGATAGAAAACCATCTCTTAATCATCTCGAAGTATTAGGATGCTTAGTCTTTGCTAAGAATGTTCATGAAACTAACAAGCTCAAAACTAGAGCTATAAAACCCATTATATGGGATATTCTCCTACCCAAAAGGGTTATATACTTTATAATCTTGCTGATGATAATTTTTTGTTCTCAGAGATATTGAATTTAGAGAGACTATTTTTCATTTTCAAGATATCACTACCAAATCATTATCTTTCTTGGATGCATTCTCTGATAATCTATTAGCACCTGAGTCAAGTCAGTTCATGTTTACTGAGCAGCCACCTAAACAAGTTCCTGCACTTGTTGTGTCTATGTCTGTTGGTGTCACACAAACTACTACAACTAGATTCTACTCAACCACATACACAATCTATCACTAAATAAAGATGATCAACCAAATCTAAGGCACTACCTTTGTGGTTAAAAAGACTTTGTTACAGCTAAGAAATCTACTACTGCTCCTGCTTATGTGTCTATCAAATTACATAAGTTATGATCACCTATCAACCAACTATTAAGCATTTCTTGCTAGTATTTCTGTAGAGGTAGAACCTACTTCATATACTGATGCTATTAAAGATCTCAGACGGGTTGAGACCATGAAGGCAAAAATAAGTGCTTTAGAAGATGATCAAACTTGGAAAGTTGTAAGCTTACCTGAATGAAGAAGCCTGTAGGTTGTAAATGGATGTTTAGAATAAAGTACAAGGATACAATATCTATAGAAAGGTTCAAGTCAAGGCTTGTGGCCAAAGGTTATAGCTAGCAAGCAGATATTGACTACCTAGAAATTTTCTCTCCTATAGTCAAAATGGTTACAGATAGATCTGTATTGGCACTTGCATATGTTAGGCACTGGCACATCCATCAAATGGATATATACAATGTCTTCTTGTAAGGTGATCTTCTAGATGAGATATGCATGGAGTTACAACAAGGATTTCAAAGTCGGGGGGAGAAAAGACCAATGTGCAAACTTCTTAAATCCTTGTATGGCCTAAAACAGGCACCTAGACAGTGGTACTCAAAGCTTTTAGAAGTTGTTGTGCATCTTGGTTTTGTTCTGTCTCAATATGATAACTCATTATTTACAAGAAAAGTTGAAAATAATCTAATCATCATACTAGTTTATGTAGATGATATGCTAGTTACTAGAAGTAATCTACGGTTGATCAAAGACACTAAAGTTGTCGTGCATAAGATTTTTAAAATGAAAGATCTTGGAGCATTAAGATTCTTATTAGGCATTGAATTTGCAAGATCAAAAGATGGAATTCTGATGCATCAAAGGAAATACAAAAATCGGAATTAATATCTAAGTTGGGATTGAGAGCAGCAAAACCAGTAGCTACTCCTTTTGAAGAAAATGTCAAGTTAACTACAAAAGAACTTAATGATCATATAGGTGATTCGAGCTAGGGGGAGAATGATTCACTAGCATACATTGTAGCTTATTAAAGAATCATTGAAAAATTACCATACTTGATCCTGAGCAGACCTGATATAAATGCAGACACTAAGTCAATTCCTACATCAGCCTAAAAAGTCACAACTAGAAGCTGCTGTGAGAATAGTCAGATATGTGAACAATCAGCCTGGATAAGGTGTACTACTGCCAAGCAGTAGTCAACAACAGGTCTCAGCCTATTGTGATGTTGACTGGGCAGCTTGTCCAAACTCAAGAAAGTCAGTGAATGATTTTTTGGTTAAATAGGAGATTCTTTAAGCTCTTGGAAATCAAAGAAATAGATCATTGTTTCCGGAAGCTGAGTATAAAAGTCTTGCCTCTACCACTGTTGATTTAGTATGTATACATGGCCTATTTGGAGAACTTGGACTTCAGTTGACACTACCGGTTGTATACTAGATAGTAAATCAGCTATGCAGATAGCTGCAAATCCTGTGTTCCATGAAAGGACTAAATATATAGAAATTGATTGTCACTTTGAAAGGGAAAAATACAAAAAGGCATAATCAAGGCAGAGTATATTTGCACAAGAGATCAACAAGCAGGTCAGCTAAAAAAAGGATTGTACGAAGTTCAACATGACCATGTATGTTCCAAGCTTGGATTGTACAACATGTTTACATCTCCTAAACTTGAGGGGGAGTGTTAAGAGAAACGTAGATTAGACTTTGTATAATTTGTTACTTAGTTGATTAAAAAGTTAGTTATACACAATAGCCGACACTAGTATAAGTACTACTGCTGCTCAGTTTTATTGATCAATAATGAGAATATTTCTCTTCTTTCTTCTTCGTACATCTTTACTTCTTTGTTGTTAATTCTACATTACTCAACAGAATGTGATTTACAAACATGCACTGCGTGTCTCCGCCTATTTTGCAGTTTGTTTATTTTTCTTAAGTAATAATTTATCACATAAAACATTTGCAAGCGCAAAGGCTATAAAACATGTAATTTAAGAGCTATAATTTTCAAATTGCATGCGTCTCTCTATAGGTTTGGTGTAAACACCAAAGTGTGAAAATTTTAACGTACCAAATTTTCAAATTACATGCATCTATAGGCTTTGGTGTAAACGGCAAAGTGTGGAAATTTTATACATACCAAATTTTCAAGACCGGTGAGTTCGAATTTGAAGCCCATAATTCCCCAAGCTCTCTTGCTCTTCATGAATCTTCTCTGCACTAGCCTCGACTACAGGGCCACATTTTTCTACCTGGATTAATATTAGCGTCGCTATATCTCCAATAGCCTGGGGAATCTCCTCCAGGCTATTGAACCATATGAGCACTAGTTGCTCAAGTACCGGAAAATTATCACTAGATGTTTCTTCCCACCTTTCTAGATCTCCGTACTCCAAACGTAGGTATTTTAATTTTGGAAACACAACATCTGCATTTAGTCTCCAATCTGTCCCCCAGAATCCGCCATTTGCTTTAAGCACCTCGAGTTTGGATAAATTAGCCAGCACAACCGTATCTTCCCATGGAAAAAATGTATAAACCAATGTCAGTTGCTTGATATTAGACATGAAAACATGCCTAGAGAGAATGATTGGATCATGTTCTACTGCTGAAAGTATATGTAGTGTCTCAAGCCCTTGTAGAAGAATGGGACATCTAACAAAAACAGACCAATCAGTATTGGATACCACTCTAATCTTTAGCTTATTCAGATTGGGAGTTCTTGTTAGGATTTCATCAAGAAAAGGACAGGAAGGTAGAGCAAGATTTTGCAAGTTATTGAGAAACAAAAGTTTTTCTTCACCAATACTACTATGATTTTCTGCCTCAAGAGGATTAGGAATATGATTTGACCATCCAACATCGATATGTCTTATCGCTGACATTTTCCATATCTCTAGTGGCAGTTGAACCTCGTAGGCGACCAATATTATGGTTTGTAGATTCCGCAATTTGGCTAGTGAAGCAGGGTCGTCAATGCCTGCAGCAATGTATCTCAAATGTACAAGCTGAGGTATTACACGAGAGAAATCATTCCTTATTGCAGATACATCCAACACCTTAAGCAGCTTGAAATGTGAAACCGTGGAACAGGGAAATTCTGAGAAATAAAAACAACAGGCTTTTGTAAAGATCAAGCTGCGAATGGTACTTGTAATACCATCACTGCCATGCTCTAGAAAATAATCACACCGTGAGAAGTCATTAAGTTGAAGCACCACTCTTTGTTGATCATATAAACCTTGTGAGAAATCGGTGATGGTCCCATCCATGAAATGCACAACATTTTCAATTTGAGCTTGTCGTGTGAATAATTGGCGAATGACATCATGAATTTTACAAGTTTTGATCCTTCTATTCGCCCCTCGTCTACCAACCAAAATTAGACTCCGATCAACTAGCTCTTCTAGATACTCCTCTGCCACGACTTCTAACCTTTTATCGACTCTTGCCTTTACAAATTGCTCAGCAATCCATAACCTAGTTAACTTGGAAACGCTAATCTCCATTTCTTCAGGAAAACCTCCAACGTAGAGAAAACACGCCTTCAAATATTGCGGCAAGTAACTGTAGCTCAAAGAAAGAATTGCTTGACAATGTTCAGAAACTGTACCAAAGAATGAGATCAAATTTTGCTCAACTTTCTTTCAATGATAATGTGTAGGATCCAACTTGGCAAGAAATCCAGCAACTACAACAATAGAGAGAGGTAATCCTTGACATTGTCGTATGATACGCCTCCCTATTTTCTCTAGTTGTGGAGGACAAGGGTCTTTTCTGAATACTCTTTCGGTAAACAAATTCCAACTATCATCTAAACTTAGAAAAGACATATTATGAGGAGGAAAATCGGAGCAACTCACATAATCAGCAACATATTTGAGTAGAGTGGTTAATAGAATCCGACTTTTCCTGTTATCATTTGGAAATATTCTTCGCATTTGGTCCCACGCCTCAGTAGTCCAGAGTTCATCTATGACAATCAGAAATCTCCTACCCTTGAGACCTCTATACGCAATCTCCGCTAGCTGATCATTTCTCATCTCTTTAATGCTTTCATTAGTCTTGTTCCGACTAATTGAAGAGACAATATCAAGAAGCACTTGTCTCTCATTGTAGTTTTCAGAGACAGTTACCCATATACATGTATCAAATCGATGTCTAATTAATGAATCATCATAAACTTTTTTAGCAAGAGTTGACTTACCTATACCGCCCATGCCAACTATTGATATGACAGTTAGCTCATCTATTCAACAAGTGAGGCGATCTATAATGGTGTTAAAGCCATCCTCCATTCCTACAATCCTAGCATTCTGCTCAGTTGCATATCTTCTTGATGAAGAACAAGTTTTTGCTTCCGCGCATTTGCTTCCATGTTTGTTTAACTCTTCCCTAAGAAGATCAACTACTTCTTTTTCCACTTGTTGCAATTCTTCATTGAAGGCTTCACAAGCCCTTTCCTGGACTTCATTGTCTTCTGCTAGAATGATGATGCTTCTTAGGCTTGAATCGACGCGATCTTCCAATTTGTAGATTACATCTCTGATCCTCTTTTCTAAAACATTCAAAGTTTCAGTATCTTTAATCTCCTCAGTAGCATTATCAAGAAAAACTTGCAGTGCAGATAGAATTTGATAAACAGATTCAACAAGATGTTGTTGTATAAACCTTACACAAACCAAACATGTTTCAGGTTGTAAGATTTGTTGCAGTGTATGCATAAGTGAAGAAAGAGCAGCATAAGCCATTTCTCTCAAGTGTATGTAATAGGGTTATTGCAGTTTGCTTTGAATGCCTAAAGACTCAAACCACTCCACTTCACCATTTTTTTTTTTTGTTTCCCACTCAGTGGTCGCAGTGACGAAGTCAGAAATCTCGTTAAGGGCGCTCAAGATTTAATACATACACCACTGGGTGTCCAATACCTGTTTTATAGTTCGCGCACTGTAAGGCTCATTCTAAGAATGGCACTCCCAATAAGATTTGCTCTATTTCTACGGCTCGAACCCGAGATTTCTAATCAAGGATAGAGAAATCCCGCCACTGCACCACAACCCATTTTGGTCGACTTTACCTTAATAGAAAACGAGAATCAAATTGTTTCACTTAATATATTAGATTGTACTAGTAATATTTATGAGACAGGGTTTAGTGCACTCACTTTTTAAATCATTTTTCTTTAATAAAGTTGATGGATCGCCAATTGGTAACTTCCACAATCCAGTCCACTTTACATTATAAAATTAATTAAGTTGGAAGAAAGGATAAATAATGGGACTCATTTAGTTTCAACTTGTAATGCTAAAACAAATTCAAGACCTTTCTTTCTTTTGAGTTTTCACCTGATGTCTAGTATCCAAATTGAGAGTATAAACTAAAGAGTTCTCAAGGCATATACACGTGTGTCAATCAGCTTGAGAAGTATATATGCATTATTTATTAGACAACTCACTGCATACTCATCTTTTTCTTTAATTAATTTCCCCTAAAATAAAGTACTAGTATTGATATGTGCTTTTCTTTGGTCATTTTAATCTTAGGTATAACAACAACAAACTCAATGTATTCCCACATAGTGAGGTTTGGGGAGTATAAAATATATGCAGTCTATACCTCTACCTCTAAAGAAGTAGAAAGGCTATTTCCGATAGACCCCCGGTTCGAGACACGGAATACTAAACAAATTCATAGTAAAGCATGGAACAAGATGGCATAACATAAATACGACCCACAAGTAATAGTAAACAGAGAAAAGTAAACAGATTTTAATCTTAGGTATAGAAGTTTATTAATGCCCAATTAAGAAGTTCAATCAATAAACCTTACCATTAGTTCTACTAATTGTTTTTTTCCTAGTGAGTGTATGAAAACCTTAAACGACACTTTGAAACGAACCGGAGAAAGTACTATAAAATAGCATTGAAGCATAGAGGAAATTGGTAAAATCAAATTGAGACAAATTCAAATTTATAAGTTAATGAATGCCACAACAACGTTGAGTTAATATTCAATATAAATTAGTTCACAATCAAATATTTAGTAGATTTTTAATATAATACACATACAATATTTGGAAGAAAAATATAAGATTCATGCGAACCACTGCATCGAGAATTCGACGTATACTTGAAACTACAGCCAAGCTAAATTATATCCATCAAAGATCTTCAATCAATTTGAAGAAATTCTGGTTCTCGAATTGCTGCACAGTGACCATTACATGAAAAAAAAAAAAAAATGAAGCAGCAACTCGCTCTTGCTACTTTAAGCAAACTGTGAGTACCCTGCTGACCTGAACTGTAGAAGTTGTGATGCACAATTTGAAGACAGCTATCTTGATTTCAGTAGCCATCTTTCCGGAAAACACCATAACAGTATGCATTTATTAATACAGCTATTTGGGAACGCAATGTTTTGGAAAAGACTGCACTGATGACGGACCGACATTACGTCAAAGTGCAAGAAATCCTGAGACCCTCTAATAGAATATAAGTTGACCAATGTCGATGATAATAGTTGCATACAATGTAATACAAAATCAGTAGCTAGGAATTCTCAACATATGCAGAACATGCCTAACGCTGTTTGTCAGTTACCTAAATCAGGGCCAAGAAGAAATGAAGGCCAGATGATACACAAGTATTGTCCTAAGATATCAAAAGGTTAACTTGAGGTGACTTGGTCGAATATGGTCTCTTCTTGCTGCACTGAATAGTTCTCCACAGAGTTGCTAGCACCTGTTGCAGCTGGTTCTGTGCCATTGATCTCCTCAATTGGAATCTCCCTGTCAAACTGCTCCTTTTCGTCTACTTTTTTAGCATCATTAGAATTCTGAACCAGTGGGTCCGCAGCGGCACGAACTTCTTCTGCACTTTCTTCTTGGCTAGCTGAGGTCCCCTTGCTGAATTCAGCAGAATGAAATGAGGCATCTTCCCCAGCTGGTTTAATCTCTATCTTATTTTCCTCTAGCACATTCAGAGCATCTGCAGCGGCAGGAACTTCTTGTGCTACACTTTCTTCTTGGCAAACTAAGATCGCCTTGCTGAGTTCAGCAGAATGAAATGAGGCATCTTCCCCAGCTGGTTTACTCTCTATCTTATTTTCCTCTAGCACATTCAGTGCATCCGCAGCGGCAGGAACTTCTTGTGCTACACTTTCTTCTTGACTAGCTGATGTCGCCTTGCTGAGTTCAGCAGATTGAGATGCGGCGTCAGTCCCAGCTGGTTTACTCTCTATCTTATTTTCCTCAAGCACATTCAGTGCATCTACAGCGGCAGGAACTTCTTGTGCTGCACTTTCTTCTTGGCTAGCTGAGGTGGCCTTGCTGAGTTCAGCAGAATGAGATGAGGTGTCAGCCCCAGCTGGTTTGCTCTCAATCTTATTTTCCTCAAGAATATTCAGTGCATCTGCAGCGGCAGGAACTTCTTCTGCACTTTCTTCTTTGCTAGCTGAGGTTGCCTTGCTGAGTTCAGCAGAATGAGATGAGGCATCTGTCCCAGCTGGTTCACTCTCGTTCTTATCCTCCTCAAGCACACTCAATGGTAGCGTTTTGTTGAGGCTGTTATCGAGAGGTTTATCTTCAGCTTCTTGAATTTCCATTTTCTCTATGTTTCCCTCATCCATTGTTTCTTCTTTTTCTTGCACAATTTCCATCTTATCTTCACTTGCCAGAGGCTCCTCAGGGACATTCTCACCATCATTGGTCTTCTCCTCATCATCCTTTAAGTTGTCTCCATATGTGAGAACCTTCTTGGTGGCGATCTCTACATCTTGAACTTCTTGATCCTCCGCATCTGGAGAAGCCGGTTCATCACTTCCCTTGTTTTCTTTCTTAGTAGCAGCCTCAGCTTCTTGCTCGTCACCATCCTCCTTAGCTCCTTTTTTGGAACTTGATTTCCTTGGTTTCTTACTGGGAGTAGCACTTTCTGGTGTCTCTGTTGCTTTAGATTTTTCTCCCAGCCTACTTGATCGTCTAGGAGTGTCCCCTGAATAAGCCAGAAAAAAAGTAGAGGATTCATCCAATCAGCAAGGAACTCGAACAACATATTGAAAAGGAAACTTCCCAAAGATTAATCTGCAACATCTCGCCCCAAGAATTTACTGGATTATTCACCAGGAGACATGTATTCCAGACACGCAAAAAAGGACAATTAAGAACATATACCTGTACCCCAATCAAATTCAGAAGCAGGAGGTCCTCCTGGATGAGATTTCAGATACTTTTCCAGTTGCCTCTTACTCGTAATTTCGTCGCCATCAGGTGCAACAAATACAATATGATTCCTTCTAGGCTTACTGGTCTTTCTTGGAGTGAACTGGAAAGATAAACAATTTACTTACTACAAGATTTAAGTCAAAATACCTCCACAAGTTGGCATTCTAAATACAAACTCAACTTTACTATCCAACCCTCTAGAAAAATTCACTTCAGAATTTTAAGCCAGATTAGATCTCACATGCGATAGGCCATATATCCCATTAAAAGCGGAGAAAACTCCAGATTCACTGATATTTTATATCTGTTCCAGACAAGTAATTACAGTTGGTGCCACATTCAGCAAACTTAATTAACCTTCAAAGTTAAAGTTGATTCAACCTTCTGACAATCTTAAGAAATATTTTCAAACAACAAAATTTCTGTATCTAGGGCATACATTAGTTCCCATAGAAGTCATCAATACTGGTATAAACACCTTTCCTAAATAAGCATCTATGAGTACTCCAGATGTCTCATGTTCAATACTGGAACAACTTGCACCCTCGATAACATAAAGAGCTGCTCAGTAACTATCGTACGCCTTTCAAACATTGTCTTGGAAGCCATATGACTTAACAGAGGTGATTAAATTAACCAACTAATACCACATCATCTTAATTGTGATTTATACAGATTAACAAGGTCCTTCAATTTAAAACAAATAATTACAAATAAATAAATAAAATATATACACATACACAGAGATTAACTAAGAGACAATTCTGTCAATGTCCTAAATGCTGGTATAAGTACCTTTCCAAAGTTAGCAGTCATTAGCAGTATAGATGTCTCATGGTTATTACTGGAACAGACTGCACCCTCATTAACATAAAGATACGTTCCATAACTATCTTATGTCTTTCGAATGATGGCTTGGAAGCCATATGACTTAAAGAGGTGATTATCCCAACCAACACACACCAAAGCATCTAAATTGTGATATTATACAGATTAGCTAGGAGACAATTCTGCCAAAGAGCTAAATGCTGGTATAAATACCTTTACTGAATATAAACATTTTTTTCAAGATATTAACATACATGTTTCATGGTCAATAATGGAACAGCTTGACCCCTCAATGACATAAAAGAACTATTTAATAATCATCTTATCCCTTTCAACTTAAGGCCTGGAAGCTATAATGGCATAAAAGGTGATTAAATCAACCAACTACACCGCAACATCTTAATTGTGAAATTATGCAGATTAGCTAGGAGAAAATTCCGACAGTTAAGAAATCAAAAACAAAAACTATTTCTATTAAGTTCATATTTAGCATACACATGCTAAATATACCTAAATTCACGAAACTTTTACCATGAAACTAAATAGAACATAATGCACCAACTTGTTTCAGAGTTACACGTCACTCATAATTTAAAAAACCTAGGTCACAATTAACGGTTAACAAGAAATATAATCTGAAACAACAAAAAAGCTCATCAAAATTAATCACCAAATCGTAGCCTCTTAATGTTAAATTAAGCTCAAATGAAAACCTAATCTGCACACTAAAAGCAGCAAAAGTTATATCTCCACTTTCGACCACAAACACACAACTAAGCAAAGACAATTTCCAATACTATTAACTCAGATTATTTCAAAGTTGCACAATACGTTACTCATAACTAACGCCTAGGTCACAATTAATGCTTAACATGTCACTAATTGAAAACAAGAAACACAATCTGAAACAACAAAAACAGCCAATCAAAATTTTGTCACCAAACCATAGCGACATAATGTTAAACTCAGCCCAAAAAACTCAAATGAAAACCTAATCCACCACAAACATGCAACAAAGGAAAGACAATTTCCATTATAAACTCGCACTGTTTCAGAGTTAAACGACATGTCTATCACTCATTATTAACACCTAGGTCACAGTTAACTCCTCAACATATCACTAATTCAAAACAAGAAGTCTGAAACAACAAAAACAGCTCATCAAAATTTAATTACCAAACCATAACCTCCTAATGTCAAATTCAACTAAAAAGAAAACCTCATCCGCACACTAACGGCAACAAAAGTTATACATCCACTCTCAACCACAAACATGCAACTAAACAAAGACAATTTCCTTAACAACATGTCATTTATAATTAACAATAACTAGGTCACAACTAGCAGTTAACATATCACCAATTCAAAACAAGAAATATAATCCGAAACAACAGAAACAGCAAAATTGAAATTTTATCACCCAATATAGACTCCTAATGTCAAATTCAACTCAAACAACTCAACCGAAAACCTAATCTGCACAAACATCACTAGTTAAAAACAAGAAATATTTCCTTCACAATAACTCAAATTGTTTCAGCTACACAACAGGTCCCTTGTAATTAACATCTAGGTCAGAATTCACGCCTAACATATCACTAATTCAAAACAAGAAATACAGTCTGAAGCGACAAAAAACACCTAAATAGAAAAATTTAATCACCAAATCACCACCTCTTAATGATAAATTCAACTCAAACAACTCAAATGGAAACCTAATATGCAACTAACACCGACGTGTCACTCATAATTAAAAACCTAGATCACAATTATCACCAATTCTAAACAAGAAATATAATAAAAACAACTAAATCAAAATTTAATCACCAAACACAGCCTCTTAATGTCAAATTCAACTCAAATAAAAACCTAATAATCACAACACACACACACAACTAAACAAAAACAATTTCCATAACGACGAAGAAAGAGTACGAATTCTCCTCTTCCATCCAGGACAAGCCGGTATTCAACCGAAACGACGTCGTTTTTCTCCATTTCCATTCTTATTCTTATTCTTCCATTTTGAAACTAGAAAACCTTCTTCGAAAAATTTAATCACTAAATCTTAACCTCTTAATTTTAAATTCAACTCAAACAGCTCAAATTAAAACCTAATATCACTCATAATTAACATCTAGGTCACACTTAATGCTTAACATAAGTTTAATCACCAAACCATAGCCTCTTAATGTTAAATTCAACTCAAATTAAAACCTAATCCGCACTAACAAGAAATATCTTTGAAACTATAAATCAGATTGTTTTGGAGTAACACGATATGTCAGTCACAATTAACTCCTTAACATATTCACAAAATTGACATTTCACTCATAATTAAAAACCTAGCTCACAGTTATCACAACAAAGCAACAAATAACAGATAAATCAAAAAACTAATCACCAAATTCAAAACCTCATAACGTTAAATTCAATCTCAAACAACTCAAATTAAAACCTAATAATCACTAATTCAAAGCAAGAAATATAATCCAAAACCTATCGAAATTCAATCACCATATTACAACAACAACATTCCCAGTGAATTCCCACCAAGTGGGGAATCACCATATTATAGTGTCTTAATGTTAAATTCAACTCAAATGAAAACCTAATACGCACTGAGAACAACTATATCAAAATTTAATCACCAAATCAAAACCTCTTAACATCAAATTCAACTCAAACAACTCAGATTAAAACCTAATAATTCCATAACTTCAATGAAAAAAGTACTAAAGGAATACGAACTGTCTTCTTCCAGACAGGCGGCTAGCAATTCAATCGGAACTACATCGTTTTTCTCCATTTCTATTCTTCTGCTTCCGTTTTTGGAACTGGAAACGCTTCTTCTTAAAATTTAATCACTAAATCTTAAAATCAAACCTAATATCACTCATAACTAACATCTAGGTCACAATTAACGCTTAACGTATCACTAATTCAAACCAACAAAAATACAATCCTAAACCTCAAAAAACAACTAAATCAAAAAATTCAATCACCAAATAATTAAATTCAACTCAAATTAAAACCTAATAATTCCATAGCTTAAAAAAGAAAAAAAAAGGAGGGAGTACGAACTCTCTTCTTCCAGCCAGGCGGCGCTGGCAATTCAATCGGAACGACATTGTTTCTCTCCATTTCTATTCTTCTTCTTCTTCTTCTTCCGTTTTTTGGAACTGGAAACACTTTAACGAAAATTTAACCACTAAATCTTAACCTCTTACTGTTAAATTCAACTCAAACCTAATATCACTCATAATTAACATCTAGGTCACAGTTAACGCTTAACATATCACTAATTCAAAACAAAAAATACAATCCTAAACCTCAAAGAACAGCTAAACCAAAAAATTTAATCACCAAATAATTAAATTCAACTGAAATTAAAACCTAGTAATTCCATAACTTCAAAAAGAAAAGTAATAAAGGAATACGAACTCTCTTCTTCCAGCCAGGCGGCGCCGGTAATTCAATCGGAACGACATCGTTTTTCTCCATTTCCGTTCTTCTTCTTCTTCGAAACTGTGAAGATTTTTCCCGCTCTGAGTGTGAACTTTCTAGATAAAAATAGGGAAAGTTTTTCGAATTGGGGCAAATCTATTTGTAACTACGGACTTCAAATTTTTTCCTTAATTATATTGGATTTAATATTCACTTCAAGTCCGGTCAGGTCAACTAACTTCTGTAATTTTGACAAAAGATTTTGGATCTTTTTGTATTTATTGCTAAATTTGGGTACTCTTTCTTTGTCTTTAACGAGAGTTCTTGGAAAAAGTGATTTTACAAATCGGCCCCTTTACTTTTTTTTTTTCTTCAACATGCATGAATTCAAGGTGTGAAAATAATATTTCTCAGAAATACAGATAAGGTTGTCATAATTACTTCATTATTTTTAATTGATTATTTTACTATAAATAAGTATTTTGGATTAGTTGATCACTTGTTAATTCAAGATAGAATTAGCTAATTTTTTTTTAATTTTATCCCTACATTAAGAGTATACATTAAATGTGAACAATCACAATTCTAATGTTCATTCCTATGCCCAATTAATTTCATTAATATAGATAAAGGGTAAAATAATAAAATTCATTATATAATTTATGATTTCTTAATTATCATATAAAATAGAATATGTCCAATTAAAATGGAATAAAGGGAGTAGGACTTAGGAATTATTTGGTAGCTGGTTTGAAAATTAATTATGCAGGTGTTAAAATTCTGCATAACTAACACCACGTTTAGTAATCAGTGAGGAGGTAATTATTCATGTTTAAAAGTAATATGGTGTTTGATTTGCGATTTATATACTCACATAATTAATACATGCATATATAAGTTATGAGGTAATGTATGTGTTATCTTATTCAAGATAGAAAGGGAATAAGTAATACATGTATAACCAATCTCTGCATAACTAATACTATCTGCATAAATAATACATAGGTTTCATCATAACTACTATTATATAATTAATGCATCCGTAATTCTAACTAGCTACCAAACAATCTCTTAAGGGTCATTTGTGTAGTTGGTTAGATTGTACATGTACATTCAGTAATTCAGGTATTATATGGGTATTAGTTATTTCATTTTTGATAATATATCAATTGCATTTTCTAAATTTCGAATGAAACGTCATATTAATTTATACTTGAATAACTCACTTTCTAAAAGCCACTAAACATAGTATAATTTATATAGACATAAAAATTAATACATGAGCAAGTTACCTCTTTAATAACTACCAAACAATCGATATTATTCGATCATTCTTTAAATTTTACGCTTATAATAAAAAACTCAGTGCATTGATATGCCATTTATAAACTCACGTCGCTATATATGTTAAATGAAACCCTCCAGCTCAGCCAAATTTATGCTCAATACCAATTGTTCCTTTGAGACAGTACTCTCTTGAAATAGTTTTCATGAATTCAAATGGGGATTGGTGGCTTGGGTTTAGAAGTTATTGTCATGCTAGTCAACAGTGGCGGAACCAGGATATTCATGAAGGGGTTCATAAGGGAACATACGAACGTCAATATATATACATAAAAAAATAATTTTAACCATACATATATAACATAATTTTTCATCAAAGGGGGTTCGGATGAACCCCTCGGCAAAGGATAGATCCACCGCTGCTAGTCAACCATTAGAAGTAGAAGACTGAATGCTTCTACTAGGTTTAACCCTGGCACAATAACATAACATTGCTTCGTTGAAAGTAAATATTGACTCACAAGAACTTGTACATATGTTATCCGCTCCTGCACATGATAATGCAGCTTTATTTGCTGACTGCACGTACCTTCTCCGAGAATTTAGTAACCCCTAGGTGCATCATGTATACAAGGAACAGAACCAACTAGCTGATGGACTAGCTGTTATGACCTCTACTACTACTTCGTTTTGGGAGCCTCCAACATTCTAACTGGATATTTTGCGTGCAGACAAATATGGAGATTCGGTCATTAAACGGGTGAAAGTGCGGCCACCTACTGTACCAACTATGTCTAATGTTAATACTACTGGCTTGTCTAATAGCTATTTTGGAAACAGCCTCTGGCGGAAATGTAAGTTAAGGATGCGTACGATACACCCTTGTGGTGGGGTCCTTCCCCGGACACCGTGCATAGCAATAGCTTTAGTGCACCGGGTTGCCCTTTTTTATCTAATAGCTATACTACGACACAGGTTGTAAATATTAGAGCAGCTGCTTCTACTGCTAGGACGCTTGTAATAAGGAGTTCACAAACTCCTGTAAAGTTTCCTTATGTAATATAAAATTATTCGTTTGTGAAAAAAAAAATCATGTAAAAGGCTTAAACTGATGTTTAGGATCTATTTGTTTTTATTGCTAAAAATGGGTTTTGTTTCCTTTTCTTCAACAAGAGTTCGTTGGATGTACCAAACAAGAAAAGAAACAAGAGTTCGTTCGAAAAAGGTTATATAACAAATTGACATATGAATAAATATACTACTTCAATAAAAACTAATTCCTACTTTAAGCATGGTTTCTAATATGTTGATGATATGCAAGTGATCGACCAAAACTGAATACATCGATAGTGTTTTAAATTTGTTGAACAATTAATATGTTGATATTGTTGGGTCATGGCCTTTGTCCTTTCCTATGTGGATAAAATGAAGCACAATTTGGATCAACCTACTTTTGCCAATAGGCCCATTACTATGGGGCATATATATTGATCTTTTTAGGTCTTATTCACCATCACAAAAAGAGAGTTTTCAGCAGTCAAAGAGAGAAAAACAAAGCTAATTTTCGCACCTAAATTTCACCCACAGCTGTCAACTTCAAATTGCGATGCCCGCTTCATTTCTTGTCCGATTGAGCTGATTTTTGGACTGCTTGTTCCTCTCATCTCAATCTTTGATTAGGAACTGACGGAGCTTAATTTGGTGGCCTGTAGCTCCTGTTCTTCATTCCCGAACAGTAGCTGCGTTTTTGGTGTTTTCACTACTTTATTTCTCTAGTGTTTGGTGTTGTGGATTATGTATTGTTTCTTGTTGTTTGACACTTGTTTGGTGGCCATTTTGGAGGACAATATTGTAACTCTTTGGTGATTATAGTAGAGGTTTTGGTCCCGTGATTTTTTACTCTTCACTTTGAAGGGTTTTTCACGTAAATCTTATATCTCGTGTGATTGCCTTTATTCTTGTCTTGTTTCATTTGGTTGAGTTGTTTGCTGTATATTACTCTATTTTGCTTGGGTTTATTTGTCTCCTCTTGGTTCAAGTTGAAAGGGAAAGTTTAGTATTGGGTATTTTCCGCTGCTACCCTATCGGGCTCTTTGATTATGTGTCCGTCTTTCCTAACAAGTGGTATCAAAGCGTTGGTTGTTTTTTATTGTCAATTTTAATGATGGAGGCAAATATGAGCAAGATGGTGTGTTTGAATGGTAGTAACTATCATACTTGGAAAGGCAAGATGAAAGATCTTCTATTTGTCAAGAAAATGCATCTACCTGTGTTTACATCTACTAAACCTGAATCCATGACAGATGAGGATTGAGAATTTGAGCACTTACAGGTTTGTGGCTATATCAGACAATAGGTTGAAGATAATGTTAGAAATCATATTGTGAATGAGACACATGCTAGAAGTTTTGGAGACAAACTCGAGACACTTTATGATTCGAAGACTGACAATAACAAGTTGTTCCTGCTTAAGCAATTGATGAATATCAGGTATAAAGAGGGCAGTCCTATTTCTGATCATATAAATAATTTTTAGGGTGTCCTTGACCAGCTGTCCGAAATGGGTGTAAAGTTTGATGAAGAAATTCAGGGACTTTGGCTTCTTAATACTCTGTCTGACTCTTGGGAAACTCTTTGAGTTTCTTTGACTAATTCTGCTCCCGGTGGTATTGTAACTATGAAATATGTTAAGAGTAGTGTCTTGAACGAAGAGATGAGAACAAAATCTCAGGCCTCATCTTCTTCATCTTCACACTCTGATGTTTTAATTACTGAAGAGAGGGGGGAAACAAGCCCAGAGATTCAAATGATAGAGATAAAAGTAGAAGCAAGTCAAGGTCCAAATTCAAGAATGTTACATGTGACTATTGCAACAAAAAGGAGCATATCATGAAATATTGTTACAAGCGTAAGAGAGATATAAGACGGCAAAAGAAAGAAGGCGATAATGAAAATCGTGTTGTTGTTGTTGCTAATGATGATCTTCTTGTTGCTTGTGGTGAGAATGCCATTAATCTTGTTCGCGATGAGTCTAGATGGTTTGTGGATTCTGGTGCTACTTCTCATGTTGCACCAAAGAAGAAATTATTTTCTTCTTATACTCCAAGTAATTTTGGGATGTTGAAAATGGGCAATAATGATGAAGTTAAAGTACTTGACATTGGCACGATTTGTTTGAAAAGTAACAATAGTTCCAAACTAGTTCTCAATAGTGTCAAGCATGCTCCAGATGTTCGCCTGAATTTGATTTCTGTAGAAAGTCTTGATGATGAGGGTTATGTTAATAACCTTGGTGCTGGCCAGTGGAAGCTTACTAGAGGTTCGATGATTGTGGCTCGAGGTGACAGGTTGTCTAACTTGTACGTATTTCAGAGCTCTACTTCTAGAGGCTTGATAAACTTGGTAGAGATGATACTTCATCAGAGTTGTGGCATAGAAGGTTGAGTCATATGAGTGAGAAGGGGATTGATAGTTTGGCTAAGAAAAAATTGCTTTCTGGAGTAAAACAAGCAAAGTTGAAGAAGTGTCTTCATTGCTTAGCCAGTAAACAGAAAAGAGTTTCTTTTCAGAGTCATCCGCCTTCAAGAAATCTCGATTTGCTGGAGTTGGTGCATTTTGATTTGTGCGGTCCTTTTAAAGTAAGGTCTCATGGTGGTGCACTTTACTTTGTGACTTTTATTGATAATCATTCTCGTAAACTTTGGGTATTTCCTTTGAAGTCCAAGGATCAAGTACTTGATATGTTCAAGAACTTTCAGGCCTTGGTTGAAAGACAGACAGGGAAGAAATTGAAATGCATCCGTTCAGATAATGGTGATGAGTATATTGGTCATTTTGATAGATATTGCAGAGAACAGGGTATTCAGCATCAGAAAACTCCTCCAAAGACTCCTCAGTCGAATGGCTTAGCAAAGAGGATGAATAGAACACTAGTTGAGAGGGTTAGATGCATGTTTTCAGATGCTAAGCTGCCAGATTTCTTTTGGAAAAAACACTTAATACGGATGTTTATGTTATTAATTTATCTCCTACTGTTGCTTTGAATGAGTTTGGTCTGGTAAGAATGTTTCTTATGGTTATCTTAGAGTCTTTAGGTGTAAATCTTCTGTTCATGTTCCTAAGGATGAAAGGTCAAAGTTGGATGTTAAAACTAGACAGTGTATCTTTATTTGTTATGGTCAAGATGAATTTGGCTATCGTTTCTATGATTCAGTTGAGAAGAAACTTGTTAAAAACCGCGATGTTGTGTTCTTTGAAAACCAAACAATTGAAGATTTTGACAAAACTGAGAAGGTTTATTCTCAGAGTAGTGAGAGTCTAGTTGATGTTGATCCAGTTCCTTTGACTACTGCTCCTGAAGAAAATCTTCATGATGATGAAAATCAAGTTGATAATGAAGATGATGATCATGTTCAGAATGACCAGTAAGAAGTTGTTGATGCTCCAGTGCAAGTTGATATGGTTGATCAGCAACCAGTTGTTGATGCTCCAGAGAGTTCTCTCAGACGATCTACAAGAGAGAGAGAGAATACCTTCATCTCATTATTCTCCCAGTGAGTATGTACTCTTAACTGACAGGGGAGAACCTAAGAGTCTTGATGAGGCCATAGAAAGTGAAGAAAAAGAAAAGTGATTTGATGCTATGGAAGATGAAATTAAATCTTTGCAAGATAATTATACCTTTGATTTGGTTAAGCTGCCTAAAGACAGAAAAGCTTTGAAAAATATGTGGGTCTTTCGGGTGAAGCATGAATATGGTAATCCAATTCTACGGTACAAAGCTAGATTGGTTGTAAAGGGATTTAACCAGAAAAAAGGGAGTTAATTTTGATGAGATATTTTCTCTGGTTGTAAAGATGTTATCCATTCGTGTGATTCTAGGCTTAGCTGCAAGTCTAGATTTAGAGGTTGAGCAAATGAATATTAAAACTGCTTTTCTCCATGGTGACTTAGATGAAGAAATTTAAATGGAGCAACCTGAAAGTTTTGAAGTCAAGGGAAAAGAGAATTTTGTTTGCAAATTGAAGAAGAGCTTGTATGGTTTGAAACAAGCTCCTAGGCAGTGAGTGGTACAGGAAGTTTGGTTCCTTTATGAGTCAGCAGGGCTTCAAGAAGACTACTTCAGACCATTATATTTTTATGCAAAAATTCTCTGATGGTGACTTTATTATTGTGTTGCTTTATGTTGATGACATGCTTGTTGTTAGTCATAATGCTTGCAAGATTCAAAAGTTGAAACAAGAGTTAAGTAAGTCTTTTTCTAGGAAAGACTTAGGACCAGCAAAACAGATTCTTGGCATGCAAATTGTCCATGACAGAAAGGCCAAGAAGTTGTGGTTATCACAAGAGAAGTACATTCAGAAAGTACTTCGAAGGTTTAACATGGACAAGGTTAAGGTTGTCAGTACACCTTTAGCTATGCACTTTAAGTTGAGCACGAAGCAGTGTCCTTCCAGTGATGATGAGAAGGAAGATATGAAGAAAGTTTCTTATGCTTCAACTGTTGGTAGTTTGATGTATGCAATGGTTTGTACAAGACCGGACATTGCTCATGCTGTTGGTGTTGTTAGTCGTTTTCTTTCTAATCCGGGAAGAGAACATTGGAATGCTGTGAAGTAGATTATGAGATATCTTTGTGGCACTTCTAGTCTGAGTTTGTGTTTTAGTACAGGGAAGCCTAGTCTTTGTGGTTATACTAATTCAGATATGGCCGGTGATGTTGATACTCGCAAGTCTACTTCAGGGTATTTGGTTACTTTTGCAGGGGGAGTTGTGTCTTGACAATCTAGATTGCAAAAATGTGTTGCTCTATCTACTACAAAAGCTGAGCTTATTGCTGTCGTTGAAGCTTGTAAAGAATTGTTTTGGATGAAGAGACTCTTGGGGGAACTTGGTTGTGTTCAAGAGAGGTATGTGCTTCATTGCGACAGTCAAAGTGCCATACATTTTGGCAAGAATTCTACATTTTATGGTCGGTCTAAACACATTGATGTGAGATACCATTGGATTATTCGTGATGTGTTGAATTCTAAGTTGCTTTAACTTGAGAAGATTCATACGGATGATAATGGTTCCGACATGATGAATAAAGCTTTGCCAAGAGGGAAGTTTGAAGATTGTTGCATGATCATCAGGATGGCGGTCTCCTCCACATAGTCGGGAGAGGGGGAGAATTGTTGGGTCATGGGCCTTTGTCCCTTCCTATGTGGATAAAATAAAGCCCAATTTGGACCAACCCACTTTTTCCCATAGGCCATTACTATGGGGCATATATATTGATCTTTTTAGGTTTTATCCACCATCACAAAAAGAGAGTTTTCAGCAGCCAAAAAGAGAAAAACAAAGCTGATTTTCGCACATAAATTTCACCCACAGCTGTCAACTTCAAATTGCGATGCCCGCTTTGTTTCTTGTCCGATTGAGCTGATTTTTGGACTGCTTGTTCCTCTCATCTCAATCTTTGATTAGGAACTGACGGAGCTTGATTTGGTGGCCTGTATCTCCTGTTCTTCATTCCCGAACAGTAGCTACGTTTTTGGTGTTTTCACTACTTTATTTCTCTAATGTTTGGTGCTGTAGATTATGTATTGTTTCTTGTTGTTTGGCACTTGTTTGGTGGCCATTTTGGAGGATAATATTGTAACTCTTTAGTGATTATAGCGGAGGTTTTGGTCCCGTGATTTTTTACTCTTCACACTGAAGGGTTTTCTACGTGAATCTTGTGTCTCGTGTGATTGCCTTTATTCTTATCTTGTCTCATTTAGTTGAGTTGTTTGCTGTATATTACTCTGTTTTGCTTAAGTTTATTTGTCTCCTCTTGGTTCAAGTTGAAAGGGAAAATTTAGTCTTGGGTATTTTCCGCTACCACCCTGTCGGACTCTTTGATTATATGCCCGTCTTTCCTAACAAATATATGTAAGTAGTGATTGATTGAAACTGAATACATCAACAATTTTTCAAACTTGCTGAAAAATTAAATTTAGATATTTAAAACTGATATTTATAAAAAGTATCACATAACTTATAATCTCTTACCAATATAAAATTTATGTCACACACACGACAACACGACAAATATGTTGAATTAATATGCGACTTATGAAAAAGAAATTCTCTTTTTTATAGGAATTTGTTAGATATGATATTTTAATAGAAATCGTACTTGGAAGAACATAATATTAGAAAAGATAGATTTATCAAGCTCTACTTTATTTATATTAATAAAAGGGATATTGTCACGAAAAACAATAAAATAAGAGAAACACGAGGCAAGGTCCCTGATATTATCCTTTTTACTAATTAATACTTCCTCTATCTCAAATTACTCGTCTCAAATTTCTTAATTTAATTTCTCATTTTACTTGTCTTTCATCATTAATCAAGAAGAAGCAAAAAAAAATAAAATTCATGTGTTTACCCTTTGCATTGATTACTTTTTCTTCAAATTAAAATGCAAACATTATTTAATAGGAGTACTATGGTAAACTAGTCATGTTATTAATTATTTTTCTTAATCAATATGTCATCTCAATTTGGGACGAAGAGAGAGTTTTTGACACTTCTTTTATCTCGACTTGAGCTTATAATTGGTATATTAAATAAGAGAAATTTTCACAAACATTGTTTAGCATTCATTTTACAATATAAACTATTTATTATAAAGCACACAGATTTGACTATCTATAGATCGAACCTAACAAGCTAAGCGACCAACTCATATTTGAAATTGAAGTTGGAATTGAAGATGTGTTTGTCCATGAATATAATTAGAGTTGCTTTAGAATTTTTATGAGAGAAAGAAGATGGAAGAAAAATAAAAATAATTTTTTCTTGTTTTTGAGTTTTCCAAATACAACTCAAAGTTGTGTTTGAAATTCTCATGGCCAAACATCAACTTGGAGTTGGATTTGACATATTTGAAATTCAATTTATATATAGATTTATAAATTGAATGATATTTATCCGATTTAGCAAGATTTTGGAGGTTTAAGAAATAACAAGTTCTTAATATATATATATATATATATATATATATATCAAAATAGTTATATTTCAATAAAAACAGATATTTCAATAAAATAGAAAACAGAAACAGTTATATAACAGTAAAACAATGGTATACTTCAATTTTTTAGTGAATAATGATCGATTTTTTAGTATATCAATTTGTAAAAACCTACTCAGTACTTCCTCTTTCCTTCTGTTTCTTCATGTCTATTATTCTTATTGTTTATATTTTCCCCAGAGTTGTTTTTTTTTTTTTACCCAGTTCATCTCTTCCTCTTAATCTATGTTCTTAACATCGTACTTCTTTAACCACACCCCGAAAAATTTTTGGTCTGGCAGCTAACACTCGTCCTTTGTCTATTTTGCAGACCTATTGGACTATTAAGGCCAGAATTCCTAGGAATTTACAGGTTAATCCATCGTTGGTATTAAGAAATTAAGAGGCTAACCATATACTAAGGGTAAAATTTTATGGATATTTTAATTTACATGATTTACAAAATATATAAAAACAACGCTAAACATGGATATAAGAACATAAATATTTTTGTGGGGAAAATATGTAAATAAGAACTTACATGAAGTAACTAGGAGAGAGGTTTCCCTTTCGGGAACCCCCTTAAGATTTGAATAGAAAACTTGATCACAATGATACCAAGTTTATACAAGAAAGACTGGCTTGGATAAGGTTTTTGGGAGGAGGAGTTTAAACATTTCAAGGTTCTAAAGTTGGTTGGTTTCACTCTGCCTTCTTTCTATCGAATGTGCGCCTTTTATAGGCGAGATGTACATAAAGGAGAGTTTAAAGGAGTGGTTCTAAAAACTACTACTGGCCTCAACACAATTGGCCAACACTTTTTGATAAGAGATAAGAAAGAAAACTTTAATAATGCAGGTCGGGTATGCTTTGGGCCCCATCGTCACATGCGTTATTAATTTTCTTTCAAACTTATTTTGACGCGTGCTTCAACAGTTTTTCTTTCTTTTGGAAAGTAGTGATAAAGGAAGCACTCTGACTCTGACTATTACAAGACATAAAGTAGGCATCCCTACTTAACCACGTTAGCTAATAATACAAACTGTGGAAACTGTAGACTATCTTTATGTATCCAAGTTGTGCAGGGCAATGGAGTCGAAACTCATGCCTGAGTCGTCGTCTTCATATGGATCCTGGGCATCCTGGAATTGTGCGATGCTATCTTCTTCGTCTGATCTTGCTAAATTATTATCTATATTATTTATCTCTGTCACAACTCTGTCTAAATTAGTGGGTTGTTCGTCTGGTTGTGCATCCATGTATTTATCTTGTGTCTGGTTGCTGAAAAATCTGTCTAAAGTCTGTTTAATTATTGTCTCTATTGTCTCGTTTTTTTGCTTAGATATTAAAGTCTTTTTTAAAGTCCTATGTCCAGATTTTGTTAATTTAGCTTTTGATGAAGAACACCATTCATCCTCACTTTTTGGCAAAGTGACAGCCATTAACGGATTTGATTTGCCTTTACCGATCACCGTTTGAATCAGACTAGCTGTACCAACATCTGGTACAGTGGATTTCTGAGCATTTAGTGGGAAATGCACACCCTTCTCATCCATTTTTTGAGGAGATGGAGAACTCTGAGCTGGAGTCTGAGTTTGTGCATTAGTTTTACTGGCTGGATTCTGCTGGCGGAGTCTTGTTTCTAACATTTGTATTTGTTTGATCAATCTAGTGTTTTCCATGAGGAGTGATTCTTTTTAGGCATTTAGCGTCTTGAAGTTTTCCGTCGTAGAAGAACAATGGTTGCAAAAAATGATCTTGCCAGTCTCTTTTTGCAAATTATACTGGGGTATTTGGTCGGGATTTTGTCTAAGGGAAGGAGATATATAATAATTTGGCCCTAAATATCCTCTAGCATGATTGGTAGCTTCGGTAAAATCATTAAAACCTTTAAAAAGAGGGGCTTTAAAACCTTGTATGGAGTCTAATACCTCTAACCATGTTTGGAAAATTCCGTTAGTTTTTCCATGAATGACTACATAGTATTTAAAACGAGGCCTACTTTTTTCTGCCATGTAATGGCATAAAGCATTCATAGATGCCATGAAATGATTACGGTTTTGTCTATTATAAGAAATCCAGAGGTTATCTACTAAACACCTTTGGGGTCTGTCTAAAACGTAATCTGGTCTTACTCTAAAAGATATGTTGCTCTCAGGGTATGCAATTAAATTAAATGGTCTGAAATGAATTCTTTCCATTGTCTCTAGGGATTCTAGTGGTCTAAAATTTAAGTTACCTAACATTGTTTGTTGGTAAGACTCTGAAGACGAAGCTACACCTTTGCCTTTGTCTGCAGGAGGTTGTCCTGTTGGTCTCATGCTGAAAACAAATGAGTCAAATTAAACTTATTTATTTATTCCCAGTTGTAGTCTACTTAACTGGTCAGCTAATTCGTTCTCTTTTCCTTTTATATGTTCGAATACTATATTCTTATAAACAGATATGGTATCGGTAAAATTGAGCCATCTTCTTCTACTACTAGTTTTGTCGTTTATTTTTTTGATGAAATTTAACTATAGCTTCACAATCTGTTCTAACTAAAATCTCTTCTTTATTTAATATATATAGTTTGAAAGCATTTAAACCATATATAATGGCTAATACTTCTAAGTCTATAGCGCTCATATTTCCTTTTTCTTTATATGCGCCACTCTGATATCCACATATTTGTTCTTCATTTTTATTACTGTATTTATTAGGTCTTGCTTTTAGGATAGCTCCCCATCCTAAGTCACTTCCATCTGTTTGTATAATTAAATAGTCTGATTCTGATGGAATTTTTAGGTTTGGGATATTTTTTATTTTTTCTTTTATTTTTTGGACTAATCTAACATCTTCGATATTAAAATTTTTTTGTCCTTTACTACCTGTTTTTGCATATAATAGTCCTGCTATTTTTCCTAAATCTTGAATAAATTTCATGCATAATTTACTAATCCTAAGAATTTTTGCAAATCTTTTGTGGTTTCTAATTTATATGGCATTTCTAGTACTTTCTTTGCTATGTGTGGTTGTAGTTTTACTTTTCCATTTCCCAGTGTTATTCCTAGGAAATTAATATAAGTCTTGCATAACTCCATCTTCTTTTTACTTATTATTATGCCATGTTTAACAAATAGTCTGAAGATTATTTATAAGTGTCCTAAATGTTCTTGCATATTTTGACTAAATACTAAAATATCATCTACATATACTAATATAAAATGTTTATATTCGCCAAATATGTTATCTATTTTTCGTTGGAAAATGGGCGGAGCCATTTTTAATCCAAATGGCATAACTAACCATTCAAAATGTCCGCTTGGACATGTGACTACTGTCCATTCTATGCTATCTGGGTGCATTTTGACTTGCCAGTAGCCTGACTTACAGTCAAATTTACTATAAACCTTTTTATTTTGAATTCTATTAATTAACTCACTTTTATCTGGTAGTTTGTAAGCATCTGTTCTAATATTATCATTTAATCTTTTGTAATTAATTATCATACGAGCTTTACCCCTTACTTGTTCACTATGATTTCTTACCATAAAAGCCGCTGATCTATGTTTAGAGGTGGATCTTCTTATTACTCCTAATTGTAAGAGTTCTTTTATCTGTATATCAAATTCTTTAGTATCTTCATCATTTGCTTCTATAGGTGCTGTTTTTATCGTATATTCTAAATTAATTATATCTAATTTACACATTATTTCATTGGCTTCCCAATGGGCTAACGGTCTTTCTCCTATTATCTCCATTTCGTCTAATATAGATATTATATTTTCTAGATCTTTTGGACTGTTTATTATTCCTATTTTATCTATTCCTTTTCTAAAAATATAAAACTGAGTTTCTATACTTATTAGGGTATATTCCTTTTCTATATTAGTTAAGCATTCTTGTCCCTCTGCGTTGAGCAGAGTATAGTTTCTAACTTCTTCCAGATTTTCTTTTAGCAGGTTGCTGCATTGATTATTTTGGCAATCTTCGCAACATGGTTCTGGAAGCTATTTCTTTTTACTTGTATTTAGTTTTCTAAATACTGTAGGCAATGTTACTGTTTGTACTGGTGTATAAGTCAGATCTTTAAAGAGAATTATTCCATCTCTTGTCAAAAGACATCCTCCTTTATTCTGTATACAAAATCTTAATCCGATAACAAAATCTGATCCTATATTTAAATCTCTTGCTAATATTTTATTAACATTGTAAACTGGGTTATAGAATTTATTGCATGTATTTAAAAAACTTATTTGTGTTTTTTCTATGTAATAATTATAGATATTTTGTGACCCATCCATTTGAGTGGCCATTATAGGTCTGTCAAGTATTTTTAATAAGTGTTCTGGTACTATTTCTTTATTGATTAAACAGCTAGTACATCCTGGATCTATTAATGCTAGAGTTTCTATTTCTACGTCTTTTATTTTAATTTTTACTAATACTTTTATGGTAGAGAATTCTTTATCTTCGTTACATATTAGACCAGTGCTATTATCTTCTAAATTCATAAGTTCTGCTTCTAATTTTTCTAAATGTACCGCTTCTTGTGTATCTGTCTCTTCTATAGTGACTTTTGTTTTTCCTTTTTCTAGAATAGTTAATCTTTGTTCGAGATCATTTAATCGGGTTTCCAAAGTAGACACCCTTAGGTTTAGGATTTGATTGTTTGTATATTTTTGTTCGTTATTTATCTCTGACTCTACTTTAATTTTTAGAGTGTTTTCTATACAATTTATACACGCTTCTAAGTAACATTTTTTACATTTAGCTCTGTTATCTTTACTTGGATACCAATTACAGATACGACACCTATTACTATCTAGACCTTTGTTTCTTTGGAATTCATGTATACATTCTTGATTAATATTCATTAAATTATTAATTATTAGGTTGTTTAAGTCTAAATCCTCTATTTCTTGCCCTAACTCATTAACTAAGTTATCTTCGTCTGATTCGGAAGAATCAGATTTTGGATTATCTTTATCATTCATGTCAATGCTTATTATTGAGTATATACTCTCTGTGTCTGACATGTATTCGTCTACATTTAATAAAGTCTCTTGAAAATCTTCTATTAGTTGAGAGTTTCTAGTTCTATTATTATTTCTCTTAGGACATACATTGGCTAGATGGTCTATGCTACCACATGTATAACATTCTAATTTATTTTTATAATTTCTATCACTTCTATATTTTCTAACATGTCTATCTCTATTTAACCAAGGTTTTTTAGCTTTTGACTTTCTTAAGAAGTATTGTTTTCTACTATATGGTTTCTGATTATTTCTTTTTTTTATATTTTTTATGTTGTTTTTTATCGTAATTCTGGGTTGTGTATATAACAGATTTACAGAAATTCATTTCATTTCTTTTTAATTGTTTTTGTATTTGTATGTTTGTACATTTTTCTGTTAATATATCCATTATATGTTGTGTTCTATGTCCTATTGTCCATTTTAAATTTGGGTTAGCAACTACCCCATCTCTCTTATACCATCTATCTTTTATTTCTCTTCCTAAGGCTCCAGGTAATTTATTGAACAATTTTTTGCCTAATTCTTCATTAAAAGTATTTCCGCTGACGGTACAATAATAGAAATAGTCTTGTAGGAATTTCTTTATATATACCCAATGCGAAATACTTAATTGTTCTAGTTTGATTAATGCTTCTTTTTGTAATGCTAATAATCCACTATTTGGATTTTTCCCCGTTAATAACATATGCATTTTATTTGTAAAATTATAGGGATTTGGTCCCATACTTAATAGAACCTGGAAATCATATGGGCAATTTGTCTTAAAACTTTCCCATGTAGCTTTTGCAGATTCTCCTAAAAAAGTTTCTAAATATTTATACATTGTTTCTGTATCTGTTTCCGTATAATGTCTTAAGTAATCTGCAGCTACTATTCCTTTCCATAAGTCTATCACTGTATCCCACATTTGGGGATCATGTGCTGCTATATTTAGAATTTTACCTTTACTGCCTCCTTCTTGTAATTTAATTGGTTCTTCTATTGGCATTCTTTTTCCTGCTGGTTTTATATGATCTCCCCTAAGTTCTGTATCTGGGTTTATCCTAATTACTGGCCTTCTAGGTACATTGCCCGTACTATAATTATTGGTTGGGGATTAGGGTTTGTTTGTTGGAATGGGCTAGCACTTGAGGAGCTAGTTGGTTCTAATTCTGCCAGTTCTTTATAACTTATGGTAGAACTTGGTATAGAGAGTGTGTCTTCATTTTTTCTTTCAAAGACTGATTTGTTATTTCTATATCCTAAATTATCATTTCTCTCTAAGCAATTTTTAAAATGTTCTACACATTCTTCGATTTTCATGTCGTCTTTTTGACATCCTTTACATTTAAAAGTTATATATTTATATTCTTCCGCTAAACTTTCAGCCTTTTCTATGGCCATGTCTACTTCATATCCTTCTTGTAGGACTTCTATATTCATAAACTCGCTTTCTGTTTCGATGTTACTTTTTGTTTCATCATCATCTAAATTTCTTTTAGTTGTGTAATTATAATCTGTAAATCAGACCGAGGTTTCTCCTTTGCTTGTAGTATATAATAGATGAGAGTCTGGTGTAAAAAATTTTGGTTTAGTAAATTTGTTTAAATTCCATTCTAATCCTGCATATAATTCAGGGTCTATTTTTATTGGTTTTATTAAACTTATGCCTTTGTTTCCCATTATTTCAACTACATCATTTACTTTTAGTTTAAATTTTGTATTACTACTTAAAGTTAATTTTTCAATAAAACCTATGCACATTAATAAATTATTTCCACTATTCATTTCTTCGTATCCTTTAGTTTGAATTCCTATTTTAATATTTTTTTCAAATTCTTTTAAGTTCATTAGAAAGTCTGGAATTATATAGAATATTCCTCCATTATTAGTCATATCTACTTCAGTTAATCCTATTATTGATTTCTTAATGTCTGACCATCGATCATCATATATTGTTATTAATACTTTGGATCAAGTCGTTATAAACTCTATGTACTCTATATCTATATCTATATATTATTAAAAGGAGAGGACACAACCTCCTCATTAAGTCATGTGGTAGCATCTATACATGACACGTGTAATTTTTAAGAATAAATTAGTTAATTCATCCAAGTGTCTTCAACAATAATTTTAATTAGTTATTATTTATTATTTATTTTTCATCAATCAATTTACATAAAAATAAAATATAACAGTATTTGCTCATCCAAATGTCACCATTTAATTTTCTCAACTATCTTCAGCAGTTATTTTTAGTATTTATTATTATTTATTTTTTATTAGTTAATAACCAACTTTCAGAAAAACAAAAAATAAGAGTATTTATCCATGTGATTTTCTGAAGTTACGGAGTTATTTATTCAATGAAGTTATTTAAATTATGTTTTAATAATTTATTATTACTCACATAACAATGGTAATTATCAAAGAATTAGCTAATTGCTTCTTATTTTTATCCTTAATTGTTATCTATCCCAAAATTTTCTCATCTTCAACCAGTAATTATAATTCAAATACCACAACAAGTAATTATAATTCAAATATCACTACAAATAGAATCTCTGACATAAGAAATTTCAACTCTTTTTATAATCGTATACTATTTTACAAAAAGTTATAACTTTTTTCACAATGTTAGACTTCATCAATAGCATAACAATAACCAAAAAGCATTGGAAATTGAAAGTATTGATTGTTGGATTACGGGAAGTGAAGGATCGTTTCAATTTAGATGTTGTTTACGTAATTAAAATGGTACTGTAGGATAAAAAGGTATTATATTTTGTTTACAATAGTTCATCTTTCTTACTTTCATCTTGTTTCCTTTGTTCAGAAAAAACAAAAAAATAAGAGTATTTATCCATTTAACATATTTACTTATTCACTAATTGTTCTGTGATTTACTGAAGTTACAGAGTTATTTATCCACTGAAGTTATTTAAATTGTGCTTTAATATTTTATTATTATTCACGTAATAATGGTAATTATCAAAGAATTAGCCAACTTATTCTTATCCTTAACTGTTATCTGTTCCAAAAATTTTCATCTTCAACCAGTAATTGTAATTCAAATACTACTATAAATAGAATCTCAACTCTTTTTTTAAATCGTACAATATTTACATGAAGTTATAATTTTTTTCACAATGTCAGACTTCATCAATATCATAACAATAACAAAAGTGCATTGAAAATTGAAAGTATTGGTTGTCATAACAATAACAAAAGTGCATTGGAAATTGAAAGTATTGGTTGTTCGATTATGGAGAGTGAAGGATCGTTTCAATTCAGACGTTGTTTATGCAATTGAAATGGTATTATAGTATAAAAAGGTGTTATATTTTATTTATAATTGCCCGTCTTTCCTACATTCAGATTGTTTCCTGTTTAGAACCTAATTCTACAGTATAAAAAATATTACAATTTTTTACTATTTCATATTTCTTATACATAAATTTTCTTACTTTGTTTAGAAAAATTCTCAGTTTGTTTTGCTCTATTTTTAGGGTGATAGGATACAAGGCTCTATTTGTAGTTCAGTGTTTAAATAATTTAAATCAGAAATCAAAGAGAGTGGATTATATTTTATACAGAACTTTATTGTCTGCAAAATTACTTTCAAGTTTCGGCCCACAACTCATAAGTTGAAGCTTAATTTTACACTTCACATAACCATCATTGAACTTTTCGATTCATCTTGTCCATTGAACTTCTTCCACTTTCGATTATTTGCACATTTGATAAATAAGATATCTGTGGACAAAACAAAATTATTTGATAAGATATAATTACCTTAACTTTTAATATATTATGTTTTATAGTAATAGTAATATTAACATATTTTAATATTATAGATGTTATTGGAGTAATTGTCATTTCGAACAGATACAAACTCACTATATGGGAGGCCATTCTAAAAAGTTCATTAATATTGATCTAGAAGATGATGAGTAAGAAAAAACATTTACTCTCTGATAATTTATGTAATGTATAGTCATTTTCATATAAGTTTCTTTTTAAAATTTATATCTGCCAGTAACAACATTTATCAACTTCTTTTATTATATTTCTCAGAAACAACATGATATCTACAATGTTTTGGGTTGAATTTGAAGAGTTTAACACGTTATATAATACATTTCAATATATATATATATATATATATATATATATATGAGTATGTGTGTGTGTGTTTCCTCAAACAACAAAGTAATTATTGAGTTACATATGCAGATTACTATTTTTTCGAGAAAGAAACTTAAACAGATTAACAAGTACCATCAGTACCATCTCTCATAAAAGTTCCTCTGTCTCAGATGAATTATCTAAAGGTACTATTGAAAACAATATCTAAATTGTTGGAGATTGTTGAAGTCAGTATACCTTTTCTAAAATCATGTATTAACATGTTTTCATGTATCATATATAAATGCTTACCAAGTTATAGTTTTATTCATCCAAATGTCAACATTTAATTTTCTCAACTATCTTCAACAGTTATTTTTAGTATTTATAATTATTTATGTTTTGTTAATTAATAACCAACTTTCAAAAAAATAAAAAATAAGAGTATTTATCCACTTAACATATTTATTTATCCACTAAATGTTCTGTAATTTACTGAAGTTACAGAGTTATTTATCCATTGAAGTAATTTAAATTGTGTTATAATATTTTATTATTATTCACATAACAACGATAATTATCAAAGAATTAGCCAACTGCTTCTTATTCTTATCCTTGACTGTTATCTATCCCAAAATTTTCTCATCTTCAATCAGTAGTTGTAATTTAAATACTACTATAAATAGAATCTCTGACATAAGAAATTTCAACTCTTTTTTTTAAATCGTATAATATTTTACATAAAGTTATAACTTTTTTCACAATGACAGGTTTCATCAATAACATAGCAACAACAAAAATGCATTGGAAATTGAAAGTATTGGTTGTTGAATTATGGAAAGTAAATGATCGTTTCAATTTAGACGTTGTATACGCAATTAAAATGGTACTGCAGGCTAAAAAGGTATTATATTTTGTTTACAATAGTCCATCTTTCTTACATTCAGATTGTTTCCTTTGTTCAGAAGAACAGAGAATAAAAGTATTTATCTATTTAATATATTTATTTATCCATTAATTATTCTGTAATTTACTAAAGTTACAGAGTTATTTATCCATTGAAGTTATTTAAATTGTGTTTTAATATTTTATTATTATTCACATAACAACGATAATTATCAAAGAATTAGCCAACTGCTTCTTATTCTTATCCTTGACTGTTATCTATCCCAAAATTTTCTCATCTTCAATCAGTAGTTGTAATTTAAATACTACTATAAATAGAATCTCTGACATAAGAAATTTCAACTCTTTTTTTAAATCGTATAATATTTTACATAAAGTTATAACTTTTTTCACAATGACAGGTTTTATCAATAACATAGCAACAACAAAAATGCATTGGAAATTGAAAGTATTGAATGTTTGATTATGGAAAGTGAAGGATCATTTCAATTCAGACGTTGTTTACGTAATTGAAATGATACTGCAGGATAAAAAGGTATTATTTTTTGTTTAAAATAGTCCATCTTTCTTACATTCAGATTGTTTTCTTTATTTAGAACCTAATTCTACAGTATAAAACACATTACAATTTGTTTACTATTTCATATTTTTTATACATAAATTTTCTTACTTTGTTCAGAAAAATTCTCAGTTTGTTTTGCTCTATTTTTAGGGTGATAGGATACAAGGTTCTATTTGCAGTTCAGTACTTAAACAATTCAAATCAGAAATCAAAGAGCGTGGATTATATTTTATACAGACTTTATTGTCTGGAAAAATACTTTCAAATTTCGGCTCACAACTCATAAGTTGAAGCTTAGTTTTACTCTTCGCACAAATGTCACTGAACTTTTTGATCCATCTTTTTCATTGAACTTCTTCCACTTTTGATCTTTTGCACATTTGATAAATAAGATATCTGTGGACGAAACAAAATTATTTGATAAGAAATAATTGCCTTAACTTTTAATATATTATGTTTTATAGTAATAGTAATATTAACATATTTTAATATTATAAATATTATCGAAGAAATTGTCAATTTCGGATAGATACAAACTCACTATATGGGAGGTAATTCTAGAAAGTTCATTAATATTGATTTAAAAGATGACGAGTAAGAAAAAATATTTACTCTATAATAATTTATGTAATGTCTATATAGTCATTTTCATACAAGTTTCTTTTTAAAATTATATCTGCCGATAACAACATTAATCAGCAACATTTTTTATTTTATTTTCAGAAACAACATGATATCTGCAACGTTTTAGGGTGAATTTGTTGGTCAAATTGTGCCACAACTTTCAGATTCTGACAACAAAACTATTGTTGTTGCTATTCAACTTATGCAGTCGCACAAATTTCAAGGTGATAATAAGTATTTACATTTATTTACTTATTATAAAATAAGTATATCTTACTGAAATTTTTTGATAGATTCCATGCTGTGTACAATACGTGAAATGCCTCGAAGCTTTGGATCAACCCGACTGATGCTCAATCTGAAGAGTTTAAAAAATGATATATTATACATTTCACTATCATATGTGTGTGTGTATGTGTTTCCCCAAACAACAAAGTAATTTTATGAGTTACATATGTAGATTGCTATCTATTCAAGACAGAAACTCAGACAGATTAACAAGTATCATTAGTACCATCTCTCATAAAAGTTTCTCTGTCTCAGATGAATTATCTAAAAACACTATTGAAGTCAAAACACTATCTAAATTCTTGGAGATTGTTGAAGTTAGTATACCTTTTCTAAAATTATGTATTGACATGTTTCCATGTATCATACATAGATGCTAACCAAGTTATAATTTTATTCATCTAATTAATAGGAAGGTTCTCAATGTTGTATAGTTGCCACTATTGAATTGTTAAATCTAGACAATGGATAGTCAAATACTGGATGCACTAAGTGTCGTAAGAAGACGAAATAAGTGAAACACTTATTTTTGCACAAACACAAAATGTAACTATGAAGATTCCCTTGTTGTTTTAAGGTAAACATATATTTTTTTATTTCATAATTAATATACAAAACTTTATATAAAAAAATATTTTACTATTTTGGTACAGGATTCAAGTTATGGTTATGGGCTGTACTGGACCTATTTTATTGATTATATGGGATACTGATGTCACATCTCTAATTGGCAAGTCTTCAACTGAATTGAAGAATGAATTAAATAAGGTATATATATTTATACTATATATTACAACACATATTTGTTATTTAAATAATGACTAACAAATATTTCTACTTTCTAGAATACTGACAATGATGATGCACCTTCTTATCCAACGGAATTGAATAATATTCTACAATAAAAATTCAATTTTAAGGTGATTGTCAAGAGTGAAAATATTCATAACCATGATAAAATTTACAGTGTTGTTTAGATTTTAGGTGATGAAGAACTGATCAAGAAATATTCTCCTAAAGAATCAGATACATCCTAAAAAACTTATTCCCACTTACAATTATTTTTCATACTTATATTTTATTTAAAAAAAATAATGTGTTATAGGATCATAAATTCAACGGTCAAGGTTCAGCTGAAGAGAAAGAATTCAAAGTAATTACACATACAATTTAATATTACATGTTGATAAATATATGTTCGCTAAATACCTATTAAGTTATATGATTATATTTTCTTATATCTAACTTTTAAATTCATATTTTACAATAGAAAGCGGCACACGACACTGACATGTTAACTCCCCTAAAGACATATTCAAAGAGGACTAGATCATAAAAAAGGGTAAATCAGTTATCGTTGATGAAGATGTCAATTTTGAACACTCAAGTAACAAGGTTCACAAAAGTTTTAGAAAGGAAAAGAAGCCATCATCTGCTGGATATTTATGAATTTTGTCATATTATTTCTGTAATTTAGTATCCAAATAGTAATCTAGCAAATTATTACATATTGTGGATTTTATCATTAGGTATTTGTATCCTATTACGTTTTAAAATTTTATCATGTTTATTAATTAAATGACATTTGACAACAAACACGAGATATTAGACTATCTATCTATATATAAAAGCAAAACATAAGTAAGACAAGATGCCACGTGTCAAGCTATTAAATTAGCTATGTGGCAATTTTTAAGACATTAATAAAAAATATTTTAAGATAAAGTTACAAATATTGTAATAAAATTTTTGAATTGAAAAATTAAGTATTTGAATTTGAATAAATTATCCTTTTACAAAAAAGTTTTTCATTATCTTAAAAATAGAAACTAATAATTAAAGAGTTCTAATAGATATATACTATTTCATATTTATCTCTTATAAAATTTAAATGTTATAAAATATATTTAATTATAATTTATTTACACAGTAGGAAAGATAAAAAACTATAATAACAATAATAATAATAATAATAATAATAATAATAATAATTAATAGTAAGGATAAAAGCAATAGTCTAAACTCTAATTTGTGATTGCAGTAGTACGTATGTATATAATAATAATAATAATAATAATCAAAATTAAATTTGAATATACCTTTTCAGTATGCAAATTTTATTTATTTATTTAGTAACTTTGACAAAACTTAATAGTGTTGTAATAAATAATTTTAAATTAAAAATATTAAATATTTAAATTTAAAAATGCATTATCGTTTTAAAAATAAAAGAAAATCATTAACTTAAAAATAGAAACTTATGGTTAAAGAGTTCTAAATAAACTCTTACTACTTCATAAATTTCTTCATTTTATATACAATAAAATATATTCAAATATATTTATTTAATAATAATAATAATAATAAATAGTAGTCCGTAGTAATAATGCTTACCAGAAAATGCGTATAGCAATAATAATGTTGTGGTGATATTATAATAATAATAATAATAATAATAATAATAATAAGTTTTTAAAAAATAGTAACTGTAGTAGTAGTAGTAATAATACTTCATCTAAATAAATAATTTTAGCCTTTTCATTTTGTCTCTCTCTATATATGGTGTTTTAAATTTATATGAAGATAAATGATAGAGACTATGTTGGAGATACTATTTTAAATTATAACTCAAAATAATGAATTGATAAATAAATGTTTGAATTTAGAATGAAATATTTAAATTTTTTAATTGAAGATATGATAAAAGATCATATTCAAAATTGAATATGAAAATACCTTTTCAATATGCAAATTTTATTTAGTTATTTAGTAACTTTTTGAACTTTTCAATTTAAATTAAAAAGACATTAAAGATTCTATTGAAAAAAATAAGCTTTGAAATATAAAGAGATAACTTTATTAATTTATTAGAACTAGATAATAATTCTGTAACAAAAAAATAGAAATATATGGTATAGTTTATTTAGAACTCTTTTACAGTTTCCTTAAGCCTATCCTATCAGATATTGTAACCTCATACAATCTCTTATTTAAAAATTTAAAATTACAACCATTTTTTTATTCAAATGAATATGTCAACTAGCTATATAAATAAGAATATATTTCATTCTGTCTCCCTCTCTACTATTAATAATAGCTTCTTCTCCTCTTTTTTCTTTTATTTTTATTGTAAACACGTGATTTTTTATCCTCCCTAAATTTTAACTTATTTATCAATATTAGATATTTATATTTGGTATAATATTATGCAATTACTTATTTTTATTTTAATTGAGTTTTAGTTAAATATATATATATATATATATATATATAATGATAAATAAAGTTAATTTTGAGATATTTTTTATTTTTATCCTAATAATACAAAAATCCAAAAATATATGTATATTATTTATTCTAAAATTTTAATAAATAGCTTAATAATTCTATTATTATATTTTTGTCTATTTATAAATTATTATTATGTTTTATTAAATATAAAATTAATTGATTATTATTATTTTTTTTATTTATTTACTTTTATTTATTTATTATTATTATTATCTTTATTATTACTATTATTTTCTATTTAATATATATATATATATAAAATTAATTGGAATTTCAAATGATCCCTCTTTATTTGTTAAAAAACCTCCCCTCAGTAAAAAAAAATTGTTCCCCCAAAAAGTCCATCTTTCTAAGAATTTTCCCCTCTCAAAAACAACGTACATTCATCTGGAGACAAAAAAAAAAACGAAGTATATAAAGCAGAGAGAAAAATACATAAAGAAAACTTAGAAGAAGAAAGAAGGAAAAAAAGAGTTGTGAAAGAGTTTTGTAATTTCGTTCAAAAGTTTTCCGTGACAACATTTCTTGCTGTAGTATTTATTTAAGTCATCAACAGTTTCTTCTATAATTCTATATTCCTTACTGTATTAAATTTTATTAGGAATTAGAGTATGAATTTATTTGTTATTATATATTGTATATTAAATTATAGAATATTTATATAAATGTCAAATTTGATATGCCGAGAAAAACAGTAAAAATGAACATTATTATTACTCCATGTACCACAGTATGCATATATGTTCATCTGTTATATGTACATAGAAACGACGTGTTCTTCAATTCTTTTTCACTGTATAACAGATCAAATATGGATATACAGAGATAAATATATATATATAAAAATAACAATAAAATTTATTTACGAAGCCATCCTTTTCAGAATCGTTCCCTCACGGGAATGTAATGTCTGCTTTCAAAAAATCAGATCAAGAAAAAAAAAATACCAAAATTGATTATTTTCGAGTTGACTCCGGTTGGTTCTTACAGGAGTGTTACGATCACTCCGTTACGCCTCCCATCGGTGAGACAGCAATGTCGTCACTTTCTCCTCCTTCACCAACCGCCGCTGCCACAGTCTTCCCTTCCCTCTTTCCCGCGTCGCCGAAAAATCCATTAAAACCGGCGACCTTCCGCCGATAACCACCTCTTCCCCTTCCCCAACACCGGCGAAGCCACCTGCGCTGCCATCAACCTCTTCCTTTCTCTCCCCACGTTGGATCTGGTCGGAGCCGCCGTTACAGGCGCGCCTCCACCGGCCATCAACACCGGCCAGCCCCTCTCTTTTTCCCTTTTCCCGTTATTCCCCTATTCTCGTCGGAGCCAGATCTGGCCGGAATTGTCACAAAAGCGAACCAACCTTCCCCCTCGCTGCCCGCCGAAAAACCATTATCATCCTTTCCCTTCATCTCCTCCAAACCGCTGGTTAACTAAAATCGGCACCACTAATCCACCATCGTCGTTGCCTTGTCTGAATAGAACAAGGTTAATGTCTCTGTAGTTAACAGTAGTTATGTAAATAGCAATAAGTCTAAGAAAGAAAAATAAAGAAGAAAAAATGAGATTTGTTAGTTGTATTATACGTATGTTTTGATAGATATGTGTAGTTATAGTTATTTTATAAATTAGTGGATAAAAACTAGTAGTATGAATCATTTTTTTTATATATTATTTTATTAGTTATAAGGATGAGGTTTTATTATTTTAAAATTAATTCATTATTTTAATAAATAAAAATAAAATTGCTTCAGATTACTATTAGTGTTAAGTAGAATTTTGAATAGACGCACCCTTAATATTAGGCAAGTATAAAATAATAGATTTTTATCTAAAAATTTCTTCAAATAAATATTGTTTAGTTTATTATTAAGGTTCAGAAGCATTTCAAATTTATAAGGGATAAATAAATGTATTTTAACGATAGATAAATTTTAGAAATGTTAAAATATTCGTCTCAATTAAGAATGCGGTGTCGTATCTTTCGAAGACATTTAAAATTTAAGGATGGAATAATGCACCTTGACAAATATTTTTTTCTAAAATTAATTTTCATACGATCTATTTAAAACGAGAAAAATAAACAGATAATTTTAGATAAAAGTAAGCGAACGTAGGCCTCAACATAATTTAATAAAATAATTTAAGTCAAGATAAGTCAATAGAAGCGACCGTGCTAGAACCACGAGACTCGAGGGGTGCCTCACACTTTTCCCTCAGTCAACAGAATTCCTTATTCGGTTTTCTGTTTTTGCAGACCATAATAAAGAGTCATTTTTTTTTAATAAGGAATTCAAAAAGATGACTTGAAACACCAAAACTCAATTTCAAACAACGACTCTGTAATTAAAATAATTCCTATTCAATATCGTTACTTTAATTGAAAAAAACCTTCAACTCGATCTCCCGAGCGAAAAAGGGGTGTGACATTTATTTTATAGTTCAATATATATATATTTTTAATACCCACAGTTTCGTTTATGTAAATTTTAAGGTTCAAAAATATCTTATTGATTAGTTTAATGAAATCTAATATTTGTCTTCTTAATTGTTATTATGTTGTTCAGGAAAGCAACATGTTCAGTTGGTCAAATTACAGAATTTGGATATTTTAAATGAAGGTACGACATTAATTCAAAAATATTCATAAAGGCAATATTTTTAATGTAATGTTGCAATTGAAATTACCTAATATGATTTGTTGTGTGGAATCTGGTGAAATTTAGTGAATTTGAAAAAGTGAGAAACACGCCATGCATTTGGAACATATCTTGAAAATTTGAGTTAAAAGTTTAATATTTTGTTGTTTCTATTGTGTTATTGTTGTTTATAATTAGCATTATATTTATCCTTTGTTATAAATGTAATTAAAAAATTTTAAGTTGAGCAGTGCTTCTAATTTTTTTTTAAATATAGTAGCACACTATAATAATAATATTATTATTAATAATAATAATGATAATATTTTAAAAGAAAAAGCAATAATAGTAGTAGAAACGGTAATAGCAATAGTAGTAGTAGAAGTAGCATAGTAATTAATAACAATTAACATTATCAAGATAGTTATCACACTATAGAGTTTTAATTGGACTTTTATTATTGTCTAACCAATTCAACAAAATATTATTTATTTTGTTCATCTTTTGATTTTGAATTAGAGATACAATATCTTCTCAAAGATGAATATATAAACATAGAATTTTTAAAAGAAAAGCTTAGATATTTTTTTTTAAGAAAAAATATTAGATTTATTAATCAATACTGTATGCTACACGGGTTGTTGCTGCACAAAATGAATCGAATCTTTAATATCAAAAGAGTTATTATTTTAATCGGACACCAAAAAAAAATTGAAAGATAAAGAATTAACATTTGAATTTAAATGATAATAACAATGGTATATTGAAATCTTGAATTTAAACTTAAGATAATTATGATATTTTCAAATCTTATCTTCCTAACAAATTCATATCATATTCAATTATGAATTTGAGATTTCGTTTGCATGCATATCCAACTTTGTAATCTCTCACATATATACATCTTAAATGAGAAAATTTATATATATACACACCTAGAGTGAGACGCATATCAATGTAAGTTTTCTTATTCTCTTTTAGTTATTAATCATTTTCAAATTTAAATTTTATTTATCTTGAGAGAATTATGATCGTTTTATTCATAAAGATGTTGATTATTTTTTTTACGCATCTTAATACTATTTTGTTTCATACATTGGATGTAGTTAATATATTTTGCTTGTAACATTTTGTACAAATTACTAATTACTAGCTCCCACTGAATTACAAAGGTTGAAGTTGCTCAATCCTCGTCAAAGCTTCGTCTTCAATTTTCTAATCTATACATCGTTAAGTCTTTAATATTATATAGAAAGTTAACGATTCATATAAACCGTCATTTAGTCCCACACTTACGAAGTAAAATTAAATTTATTAATATAATTTTTATATACTTATATAGTAATATATATTATTTTGATCTTAGAGAATTTCTAGCATGTATAAAAATGTTATAGATAATGTTCATCATATTTCTTCATATAACTATTAAACATTGTTGTTCATGCTTAACTTAACTTTCTAATTATTTTGTTGTAATTTGTAATAAATATTTTATTTATTCTTTTTAGTAGATAACTTATCTATATTTCTTGATAGTTATACTTATACAAATAATTATATTTATTTGTAATACATATAAATATAGTATTTATTATAAATACAAAGATTGTAATTAGTACTTATCAGATTTATATTTATCGTTTTGTTATAGATATACTTAAGGAAGCTGAAGTTCCTACAAATCTGATGTATGGAAAGATATCTTAGGAATGTGAAGATATCTTACTATGCTGATGTGTTCGGTTTGGAGAAATATTTTTTTTAAAAATATTTTCTAAAAAAACAAGTTCTTTCTTAATTTTTGTATTAGGTGTACAAATTGAAAAATATTTTTTCTAAAGTATTTCTCTCTCTCTCTCTCTATATATTATACAAAATAATAGAATGAGTTGGGATAGAGTGATGAATATTGTGGCTGGGAATAAGAGGATAGGGGATTGTGGTAGGTGGCACAGGGTAGGGGTAGGGGTAGGGGTAGGGGTAGAGGTGGGGGTAGAATTTTTTTATTATTATTTTAATGAGCAACGTAATAAATTATATGTGCATAATTAATTTTAAGTTGAAAGGTAAATTTTAAAATTTGGAATAAAAAGTTTTAGAAGTAGCCACAATCGAGAACTTTTAGAAGATAAAATATCTTTTTTAGAAAAAATTAATTACTTTTATAGAAAAGTATTCCGCGCATCGCACGGGTACTTATACTAGTTTACTACCTAAAGCACCTACCTGATATAAATTGTCATTACATCATGATTACTAGATAAATATATTTTTCACTTAAATAGGTTGCTTAATAGCTACTAACCTTATTGAAGATTTCGCAGGTTATATCACCTTTCATTTCCCACCATTTCAGAAAAAAAATTTTATGAGCAAACTGCAAGTACAATCAAACTGTTTTATGTAAATCGTTCAATGTAACACAAACTTTGATTATTCTTTATCTATTCATCTAATATTTGTATTTGTTATAACCAAGACTAAGTCAGATGAGCATGCTATATCCAGAGCATATAAAAACAAGCCAATAACCATATACACATCACAAAATACTACCTTGATAATGGCTATACAAAGATTAGGTCAATACCTGCAATTCTTAAGGTCCATCTTCTTCTTTTCTATCATATTTTTTAGCCTTCCAGGTGTAGCAACGATAATGTGCACTCCCTTGGTCATATCATCTGTAAATTATATGAACACTTTTTTCAAATGTGTAGGAACACTGACAGAACTATGTCCAAGGCCTGTAGGTTAAGCTACAGGTTGACTAGAGCCCAGTGCTGAAGGAGGTTGACAATTCCCACCTTGCATCAGACCATATATCTATAAAAATTTTATCAGACCCCAATTTCGACACAATAAAGAGACAAGAAAGTGGCCTATGAATTTGATTAAGTGTTCTACCCTAGATGTAAACATCACATAGCTTCAGTGTACTGTTGGCCAACACAAATGAAGCACCACCACTTAGGAGATGGTGTTTACTCCTGTATTTTCATGGTCAGATCAGATATTGCAGAAAGAAGTACCAAATAAGCAAATAATCTGTAAGTGAACTGAAAAATTATGCCACGTTTGTTCTATCAGACCATATATCTATAAAAATTTTATCAGACAAAAAGTTCGACACAATAAAGAGATAAGAGAGTGGCCTATGGATTCGGTTAAGTGTTCTACCCTGGACGTAAACATCATATAGATTTAGTGTATTGTTGTCCAACACAAATGAAGCACCATCACTCAAGAGATTTTATTCCTGCATTTTCACTGTCAGATCAAAATTTACAGAAAGAAGTATCAAATAAGCAACTAATCTGCAAGTGAATCAAGAAATTATGCCAAGTTCGTTCTACCAGATCATATATCTATAAAAAATTTATCAGACCACATGTTTGACACAATAAAGAGATATGAGAGTGGCTTAGGAATTCGATTAAGTGTTCTACATTTTGTATACAATTATTTGGTTGTACACATTTTCTATGTCATTCTTATGTATTTCATGTGCCGTATGTAACATATTTATGTCTTCCATTTCGAATTTCAATCCAAATCAAAATTGATCTTCATCTATCTCCCTCAAAATTGAGATCTAAACTTAAAAAGATAATCCAATCATTTATGCAACACCCAATTTAAATATATAATATTTTTTGTAAAATAAAAATAGAAGAAAGAAAAAAACTCTCGAATTTAAATATTTGAAAATTTTTTATGGTTGTCATGGAGCTTGTTAATAAATATAATTAACTTAAAAATTCTCAAAATCGGAAAATTTTAAAAATAGTTGGTCATTTGACTTGCATTAGAAAATCTTTAGTAGTGTTTGGAGTAGAAATTATAATTGATTTTTAAAATTGTGTAGTTGAAAATTGATTTGAATTAGAATTTATTTGACACTTAGCTTTTGAATTTTAGAGGATGAAATCGATACTTTAAAGCGCAAGTTATTGGAGCCTAAAACGAAAAAGATTGAAGCCTTATTTTTTGCGTTATTTTTTAAAATGTATAGTTGTTATTTTCTTTTTTCTTTTTGGTTAAAAAGTTGTTATTTTCTTAAAAAGGTTTTTTAAGCACACCAAGAAAAAACTTAGAACATTTTAAATTAACAATTGATGACTAATAAACGGATTGCTTTATCCGAGTATTCTCTAACTATTTATTCTTTTAATTTATTTAAACAATAAAAAGAATTTTTTTTTAGAAAAAAAAAATTTAATCGCAGTTCAATTATCTGAAAAATGCTACCCACTAGGAATTTTGTCTATCTCAAAGGCTCTCCCAACCCCAACCCCCAATCTAGTTATCTGAAAAGCGAAGTGTTAACTGCGAGAAATTGGTCTATCCTTGAGTCCCCCCCCCCCCCCCCCCCCCCCCCCCCCCCCCCCCACCCCCCCC